>NC_137111.1:31973309-32410809 GCF_949357685.1 Gobio gobio | reverse complement strand
CCTCCAACTCCTGCCAGGCCCTCGTGGATTCTGGGGCTGAGGGCAATTTTCTGGACAGCACTATCGCTAAGGAGTGGGGCATTCCAGCTATCCCTCTCTCCTCGCCTATTCCGGTGTGGTCGTTAGCTGGTCAGCTTATCTCCACCATTACCCACACCACCCCTCGCGTAAGTTTAGTTGTCTCTGGCAATCACCGGGAGGATATTGAGCTGTACCTACTGAATTCCCCGGGTGCCCCTGTCATCTTGGGGCATCCGTGGCTGGTGCAGCACAACCCTCACGTGGATTGGTCTGGGAGTTCTGTTTTAGACTGGTGTCAGTTTTGTTTAGCGTCTTGTCTTGGTGCTGCTTCTCCTGGTTCTGTGTGTCCTGTTTTTCAGGTGGAGGCAGCAGATCTGGTCCTGAACGAGAGGCCATGGACAGGTATATTCAAGAATCTCTCAATGCCGGTCTCATCCGCCCCTCTTCCTCTCCTGCCGGGGCAGGGTTCTTCTTCGTCTCCTTCGCCCTTGCATTGACTACAGAGGGTTAAACGACATTACTGTTAAGAACAGGTACCCCCGTCCTCTCATGTCGTCTGCTTTGAGTTATTGCAGAGAGCTCGGGTCTTCACCAAGTTAGACCTCCGCAACGCGTGCCATCTGGTGTGGATTCGTGAGGGGGATGAGTGGAAGACAGCGTTTAATACCCCTACGGGACACTTTGAATACTTGGTCCTACCTTTTGGTCTGACTAATGCTCCTGCTGTCTTCCAGGCTTTGGTCAATGATGTGCTGAGGGACATGGTAAACAAGTTTGTCTTTTTGTGTATCTGGATGATATTCTCATCTTTTCCCCTTCCCTACAGGTGCACACTCAGCACGTTCGCAAGGTCCTTCAACGGCTGTTAGAGAATCAGCTCTTTGTTAAGGCGGAGAAGTGCGAGTTCCACTCCAAGTCGGTTACATTCCTGGGGTATGTCATCTCAGTTGATGGGATCAGGGCTGATCCCGCCAAGGTAAGGGCCGTAGCCGAGTGGCCAGTCCCCAACACCCGTAAGGCTGTGCAGCGGTTCCTGGGCTTCGCCAATTTTTATAGGCGCTTCATCAGGAACTTCAGTCAAGTAGCTGCACCCTTAACGGCTCTCACCTCCACCAAAGTACCTTTCAGATGGAGTAATCAGGCTCAGGAGTCCTTTGATGTTCTTAAGTCCCGTTTCATCGTATGTCGAACGTGACCGACTGAAAGGGAACGTCTCGGTTACGTATGGTAACCCTCGTTCCCTGAAGGAGGGAACGGAGACATACGTCCCGTCGCCACAGTTCCTTACCATCACTGCATGGCCGAGTACACTAGTTCGGCTCCTCAGTGAAAAACGTCAATGCGTTGCTCTTGCTTCCTGTTTATACCCGCGGCGCGGGGCGGAGCGCGAGATGCAAATCTTGCATGCCAATGGCCCATTGGCCCGTTCTCTAAATCTCGAAGCTGATAGGGGCTCTCTAAAGTGATCCCAATTCTCCGTTCCATTCTTCAGGGAACGAGGGTTACCATACGTAACCGAGACGGTTTCAAGCAACATAATGCAATGTAGTTATGATTTCAAAGAGTATGGGGTGAATTCAGGGTTATTGGGACACTTTTTCCCCAGTCATTTCAATGGCAAAAACTGTCGGAATCATTCGATTTTGTAAACCCAATACTTTTTTGGTTGAATGGTGATAAACGGTATATATTCCGTTATTTTCTAAGTTGTTCTATTTGGAAATAAATAAATCTATACTTATTTTTATAATTTTATTTCACATCCTGCCCACTGATGTCCTGAAAGCAATGTTGATATTGAAATACAGTGAATGTAATGTAGGCTATGCAATACATTGTGCAAAAAGGGGGTTTATATGGTGGCCAAAAACAAAATTAATAATTTTGAAAAAGCATAGGCTATTAGAATACTTGATTACCCCATAATGGTCACTTTCATAAAAATATATTTACTTGTGGGGTTAAAATTCCATATATTGCACATTTACTGTCCAACAACAAATATTTTAGAAATATGTATATTTTAGTCAGAATTATTGCAATGTAAGTTATTAATATGCACTGAGGAAAAAGCACCATATCTCACCACAAACACAGCGAGTAGGCTATTTGTAAATACATCTGTCAGCCTATCTCTCTCAGAGCATCTGAAAGGGCAAGCTGCTTTAAACTAACTATATCTTACCGGTTATTTTGAAGCCCTCAATATAAAACATGTGTCATGTTTAGGACAAATTGTATCATGCACCTTCCCTGCATCAGCTCATTCTGCACTGATATTTTTCAGATGCGTTCGTATCAATCTACTCGAGAAGGCTCGCGTGGCTTTGCTTGACTATTTCTTTTCGTTTCGAATTGTTTAGTTTAAAAATGAACATTTCAAGCTTTCTAGGCTACTTCGCATGTCTGAGGCAAGTAGGCTAGCTGCTGAGTTTGGGTTTATTTGAGACATGCTCGAGTTCATGTGCAAAGTGAACACTAATTAAAATTAAGATAGCTACAATTTATACAAAACGAAATTAACTTTAAAGAAATTAAAAATCATTTCTGACCCTATGTCTTTGACTTGTCTATGCACTTTTCATAATAGCCTAGATGAAATTTAAAACAGCACTTTAATATTTAAACATAATATTAAACAAAATAGCTACATTTAATAGCTACAACAAGTACAGGCACATTTCATTTCAGAACTGGATTTGAGCGAACGTTGTTTTACTGGTGAGCGAGCAGTTCTTTCGCTTGGGCCGTGAGATTGAGCTGAGTGTCACACCGCACCGCTTCGCTCATTACAGGCTCGTTCTCGTCAGAACCCAAAACGGAATGTAGCTTTTGTTCGCACTACGCCGTATTTATTTGCACATTTATCTTGAACCCCCTCACTGAAAGCATAACAACCATATTCGATAACGAGTAGATAACTGGTAGATCTATAAACTAATCTTTCAGGCATTTGACCGACCAGGGGTGCGTTACTGCGTTTCCCAAAAGCATCGTTAGCCAACTATGGTCGCAAGTTCCGTCGTTATCAACATAGTTCAACCAGTCAGTGTTTCCCGAAACCATTGTTCCAACGAACGTTCGCAAACAGCATCGCAAACTTGCGTGGTTGGAACGACAGTTCTCGACCTGTGGTTAAAAGCATAGTTTCTTGTTTGCATGACATGTGGACTTGTTAAATCCTTACCTTGAGCAAAATAAGCAAGCTGACACTCAGTACAACCTATATCTTTTATTTAGAATACATACAATTGTCAATTATGTATTTTAGTTTGTCAAGAGATTTAAAGCACCGTTTTTTAAGAGTGTGCATGTGCGGACGTGCGCTAGTATGTAAAATCGAGCTTGTGATTCAATCTGAAAATAAAGCAAAATATCTGAGAAAAATAAGAATTAATCCTCAGATGCCATGTCTGTAATTTATAGCAAAAAGTCTAGCATTAATTTGATCTCAAACTAATTAAATACAATAAACTCCACAACCTGCGTGACATCATTAACCAACGTGGTTGAACGACAGATTTGCGACAATATGGTTTCGGAAAACAGTCGTGACTAGCTAGTTGATTTCTTCAACGATGCATCGTACTATGGTAGTTAAGCAGTGAATTACATCGTTGTACGGGAAACGCACCCCTGGTTGACACTTAAGCGTGAGAAATCAGGGGTGTGGCGTGTGAGCGTGTGAACCCATTAAAATGCGTGTCAATGCGTGAGAGTTGGCAGCTCTACTATAGGCAAGTGTTGATGAACCCAAGTGCAGTTTATTTAAATACCAACATGAACAAACTTGACCTGAACTAAACTTAGGGTGGCCATTTCTATAACACCAAAAAGGAGGACACTTTGCGGCATTTAGTGAGGCAAGAATAATTGCATAGGTCTCTGGTGTAGCCTACTAGCAACTACAATACAATTGTTTCCATCATATGGTATCATGATACAGTGATTCTGCAATAGCCTACTCTATTCATTGCCAGACAATTTGATCTACTGATGTTGACCTATGTGTAACAGAAGAGGTAAAAAAGTGTTTGTTCACAGTATTTGTATTTATTCAAGACATTGTGATGTCTGTTTCAAAAACGAACCACTGAGATGAACCTGTCTTGCAAAGTGCCTGAAAACATAACATTTTGGGACTTCTGTAAATGACAGAAATACACAAATAAACAAATAATGAATGCAAAAAATTATGGAAAATAGTTCCAGAAGTCCAGAAATGTTATGTTTTCTGGCACTGTGCCAGATTATTTGGTTATTTATGTATTTCTTTTATACAGTATGACTGGTGATGCTTGACTGCATGATTATGATTACTTTACAAAGCTCTGCAGCTGAGATTTTGTCATCCTGAGGTGTTGCTTCTCGAAAAAATTACCTAAGGGAAGACAGCCTACCTGGGGCTCGTCGGTAACTTTTATGTTTTTCCATGCTGGCATGTCGGTCACTGGCGGCGTTCCCTTGACTACTAATGTTCACACAGCGACACAGTGTGCTTTTTGATATAAATTCGTGCTCTTTTGTCCATTCCGGATTAAATGAGGTCTGACGTTTAGGCATGTTAACGTTATGATATGACGGACCCAGCACTTCGTGGAGGCTTGTTTATGTTTTTAACCAATGATGGGTAACCTTGCCTAATATAACCTTATGATAATCAAGCATTATTTAGTGATAGTACTTTAGTAATTAGAACAGAAACTTGGTAACCATGTATGAATGCTTCTACTGATTCTACTACTAATAACAATATACAAAGACTAAAGTGTGTGTGAGAGAAACAGTGCTCTCATCAAATCGTCAGCGAGTTGTGCGCGTTCACTAGAGTGTCCGTTATGTCAAATACACATACTATGCGCATCCATTGAGCTGAATCTGAATTGAAATAGTACAGATCACTTAATGGAAAGTGAAAATATATCTGATATTAACACACACAAGTAAAATGTAAGAATTTATTAGCCAATGGCTAATGATAGACATTATTTAGTCGCCAAGAGTGAAGATTTAGTCGTCCAGAGTGAAGATTAAGTCGTCCAGAGTGAAGATTTGGTCGCCCAGAGTGAAGATTTAGACGCATATGTGAGTGATTTACTCACATTGTAGCGGGTTGGATAATGATGCAATTCCATTAAAAAAATAAGAATTGTTCATTTTGTGTTCATGGTGACTAGCTATTAGTTCATGTTAGTAATTTTTTTTTCTTTTTTATATATCATATTTATGGTAAAACTTTACAATAAGGTCTCATTTGTTAACATTAGTTAATGTATTAACTAACATGAACTAACAATGAGCAATACATTTATTACAGTATTTGTAAAAGTATTCAGCTGTTCATTGTTTGCTCATGTTAGTTCAAAGTACATTAATGTTAACAAATACAGCTTTTGATTTCCATAATGTATTAGTAAATGTTGAAATTGACATTAAGTAAGATTGATAAATGCTGTAAAAGTATTGTTCATTGTTAGTAGTTAACTAATGTTAAAGTCCCCCTGTAGTCAATCATTTTATCCCTCAAAACTCATCTTTGATCACCAAAATGACATGTTTAAAAAAAAAAATCTTGTGAAAAAAATTTCTTCAATATCTTGAATGTAACTCTACACCCTTGCTTCATTTAGTAGCCTATGCAAATTAGTCCCATCCCCACTCACTCGCACAAGCTCAAAAATACAGTCGGACAACTTACTGCGGTAAACACTGCACAATGGCGCTCTTTACAACGTCGGACACATAACAATAATTAATATGATTAGCCTTTTGCTTAACTACATTATTAAAAAGCTAATAATGTGTTGCTAATGTCACACAAACCATGTCCCCTTTTGCCATCTCAGTCTGCCTTCAGTATCAGTCAGTATCCTTAGAAATGCTTTGAACAACTTAGCACGTCAGTGGAGAAAGCAAAGCATATAGTTCATCATAACATTGTACTATACATCATATACATAATTCACCCACTATATTGCTAAATCTACCCAATGTTTCATATTAAAAAAAAAATGTATACTGGGATAACCTGGCTTCTCTTGAGACTCCTCCACTGCTGCAGACAATAGTTAATGATATGCTAAAGCCCGCTGGCATGTTGACATGATTGGTTACAAGGTAGTTTGTGACGTCAGAAACACCAGCGATTTCAAACCACATTTTTGAGATTGTCTTTGGTTCACTGCAGTTTTAAAGAGTAAAATACTCAACAATCAGTGGCGATTTCTTTAAGACTGCAAAGACGAGTTCGTTCAGAATCATATAGTTACATATAGCAGGTCGGCTGACTCGATTTCCTTCTCATACATTCCCGCAGCGTCACAGTGCATTTCCCTATTGAAGCCCAGCGTCCATTGACTTCAATGGGGCTGCTTTGAACGTTTTTTTTCAGCGCTTCGAAACTAGACGGTCATTGGATAAACGCTGCGATTATGTCCCGCCCACGGACGCTCAGCGTCTCTGGGGGTGAATGGGGAGTGGGCTGGCCCGGACTCCGAGCTTCTGCGTGATGATTGGAGGGTCTGTCGAAAGACTGCATCTCCTTTTGACTGACAGCGATTCTGTACTATAAGGAATCACTGAAGCTATTCGCGCTCAGTCCCATCGCGGATTTCTCAAGTTTAGTCGAAATAAAAACTGCTGCAACCTATTTCTTTGATATTTGCTTGGCGAAATTGCTTGATTTTCATCATACATTTCACACAATTATACACCACATTCCTTGTTTCAGTTTTACAGAGTTTAATATTTTTTTTTTAGATCGTTCGTTCATTCATTCCTTCATTCATTCATTCATTCATTCATTCATTCATTCATTCATTCATATAACGTTAGTAGGCTAGGCTAGCGTCGTGGGTGAAACTGCGCACGATGGCAGACGGTGCTAATATTGTCGACCTGATTTTGGCGAAACCATTTGAAAGTGTTCCTTACGAGGAAAAACTTAGAATTAAACAGCAGGGCAGATCAACACCTAAGATTGATTTAGTGCAAAAGATAGGGAAAAATAACAGGTCTTTTCAGCTCTCCTGGTATGACAAAGTTAGCTGGCTGGCTGGAAGTGCTGTGACAAATAAAATGTACTGCTGGCCATGCCTCTTGATGAAACCATATCACGGATGTGTTGTTTGGTCAAAGGTGGGGTTTGGAGATCTGTCTAACTTTGACAGGGCATATAAAAGACATGAAAAGAGCAATGAACATGTGAGTGCATGTGCAAGATTAAGTTGCATGGGCAGGATCAGGGTTGAGCATGCAATAAATTAAGCTGCTCGCATTCAAGTGGCTAAACATAATGAAATAGTCAAACAAAACAGGGCCTTCCTAAACCGCCTTATTGATGTGACATCCTTGCTTGGCCGGCAGGAGCTGTCATTTAGGGGACATGATGAAAGTAGTGAATCATCCAACAAGGGGAATTACAGGGAGTTCACAGAAACATTAGCTAAATATGACTCTGTCCTGTCCACACAATTCGAGTCCTCAACTGTGTTTTCTGGTATGTCCCATACTATTCAAAATGATTTGATCTCTGCTCTTGCAGCCACCGTTTCTGATCAGATCAGAGATGAAATTCAGGATGCTCCCTTTTTTGGATGGCAGGTGGATGAAACAACTGATATATCCTGCCGTGCCCAACTCTCTGTCATTGTTCGCTATGTGGATAGTGCAGGTAAAATTCAGGAGCGCTTTATTGGATTTTTTGATGTTTCGGGGGGGGGCAAGATGCCCAGTCCGTTTTTGAAATATTAAATGAGAACATGCAGGGCTACAATTTTAAGGACAAGCTTGTGGCACAGACCTATGATGGGGCTGCTGTCATGGCTTCAGATCTCAATGGTCTGCAGGCCAAAGTGAAAGCAATAGCCCCCAGTGCAATGTTTGTGCATTGCTATGCACACCGACTGAATCTGGTGCTGTCACAGGGGGCTAAATGCTTGCCTGAGTGCAGAATTTTTTTTGCATCACTCTCTGGATTTGCCACATTTTTTTCAAAATCCACAAAGAGGACATCTTTTCTGGAGTCTGCAGGCTGTTCAAGGTTGCCCAGAAACGCTCCTACTCGATGGAATTTCACATCACGGATAGTGAGCACTGTGGCAAACAATTATGATGGCCTCCTGCAGACATTTGAGAACATCATTGCAGATACAACAATGGATGATGATACACTGGATTGTGCCAAAGGCTTTGTGAGGAAACTGGAGGATTTTGAGTTTGTGTTCATGTTGTACACATATGAACAAATCTTCTCTGAGACTGATGTGGTCTTTGATATTGTCCAGCAGAGGGTGATGGATGTTCTTTACTGCAAGAACAGAATTGAATCTCTTCTTGCATTTGTCAAAGAGAAGAGGTCAGAGGGGGCTTTCCAAGCCATTTATGCCAAAACAGCAGATCTCACATCAGACCCACGAGATGAGCCCATGAGAAAGCGCCGTCTGACCCAATTGCAGGATCCCCAAGTGCGATACAGAAATCTGTACATGGCCATCCTTGATAACATCTTGGCACAGATTCCTCAACGTTTTTCAAATTTGGAAAGCATGCTCTTCTTAGAATTAGTCAATCCAGGGAAATTTGATGACATGAGACAGGTATTTCCAGAGGAGGCCTTCCAAAGTGTCCTGAAAAGTTATGGCCATCACTTTGATTCAGGAAGACTGAGGTCAGAACTTCAAGTCCTGTATTCAGATCAGGACTTGCAGGGTAACGGGAAAGCTGTGTGATTACTTGGTGTTCCTTAAAGACATGGAGTTGGACAGTGCAATGCCTCAGCTTTACAAACTGTTCTCATTAGTGGCAACAATTGGAGCTACATCTGCAGGTGTAGAAAGGAGCTTCTCCTGTTTAAAGCGACTCAAGTCCTACACCCGAAACACAATGGGCCAAGGCCGTTTAAGCAGCCTAGCTCTGCTGGCCATTGAGAGGACACTGGTCAAGTCACTTGAAAGGCTCCTAGTTGGTACGACAGGGTCAGAGACCATTTTCTTGAAAAGGAACGTAGGGCAGAATTTACTTTTAAATAAATAGACAATTTTATGATGTAGGCCGAAAATGAGCTTCCCCTCTCTGACAGACCAGTAGCCGCCACTGTCAACAATGGTGTTGACTTTTGCACATGGTATGTTTTTAAAGACAAAGTGTGTGACAAAGTGTTAAAAACACCACAACCACCTTTTACAAGACAAGCAAAAAAAATCACAAGGGTATTAATATGTATTTGATAGAAAATATATCTTCCCTGCAGTCTGCACCACTCTTATTTTATTTTTATCATTAAAGGGCATATTGCAGGTTAAATTTTTTTCGAGATTAATATATAACCTTGTATGAAAATACCATATGAAAAGGTAGTGCAGGATTTAGAATGTTTTAAAAAGACATAAGAGCACAAATTTAGTAGATAAAGTGGCCATTTCGTTGGCCGCTTGGAAAAAGCGTTTTTTTTTTCAACATCGCGTCATATTACATCACGAGAGGGAGTGGTTCGCCAAACTCTGCGTTGGCTCAGTGCAGAATAGGTTGATATTCAGTAGAGTCTGTGTATTTTCGGTAGTTTTTCTATTCCAATTTATCATTGTCATGGTAAATTATTATCCAGCCTGTCACGAATGGCAGAGTCGGATTCAATTGCAAGTAAAAGTCTTTATTAGACAGTATGTCAGAGAACAGCAGCACAGAATGGGAAGTCCAGAGCGGAAGGACGCTTGGCAGCAGAGGGACGCTGAGGACAGCCCAGACCTCCAGTGAAGAGTGATGATGGTGGTGACGGTGATGATCCACAGGAACTGGTGAACAGTGAGCACACGGGAACAGGCGACAGCAGGAGACAAACAGGAACGCAGGCGGGAACACACAGGGGACATCCAACAATGCTCTGACAAATGCAAACGGAAACACAGAGACACTAAATAGGGTGTGTTAAACAGCAGCAGCTGGAGCGCTGATCAGCTGCGGCAGGTTAGCCCGATCAGCTGCCACGCCCAATCACTCACACACACCTACACATGCAACACACACACACACACACACACACACACACACACACACACACACACACACACACACACACACACACACACACGAGAGATAGACAGTGAATTCATGAACCGTGACAGTACCCCTCCCCCTAGAATCGCCTCCTGGCACTCCCAGAAGAACTTACCTGTTGATTGTAATCATCAATAAGGAAGTGATCCAGAATGTCCCTAGCAGGAACCCAACTTCTCTCCTCCGGACCGTAACCCTCCCAATCCACCAGGTACTGGAAACCGCGTCCCCTCCGTCTCGAGTCCAGAATACGATTCACCGAATATGTAGGTTCCCCATCCACGAGACACGGTGGTGGGGGAACCGGAACAGGCGGATTAAGATGAGAACGGAAAACAGGCTTTAATTTAGATACATGAAAGGCGGGGTGAATTCTCCTGTACGCCGGAGGAAGTTTGAGGCGGACTGTCACTGGACTAATGATCTTGGTGACAATGAATGGGCCGATAAATTTGGGAGCAGGCTTGTTAGACGCGGAGCGGAATGTTCTTGGTAGAAAGCCACACTTTTTGACCCACGACGTATACGGGAGGCTTAGACCGGTGGCAATCGGCTGCCACCCACCTGGAGCAAAGTCTCACAGGCTCTGGTCCATGTGCGGTGGCACCTCTGGACGAAGGCGTGAGCGGAGGGGACCGCGACTTCGGAATCCAGACTCGGAAAAATAGGTGGCTGGTAACCTAGACTACACTGAAACGGAGAAAGGCCCGCAGATGACACTGGTAATGCGTTATGTGCGTACTCAACCATAGAAAGTTGTTGGCTCCAGGATGAAGGATTCTTGGACACCAAACATTGCAACACTCTCTCCAAATCCTGGTTGGCTCGCTCGGTCTGACCATTGCTCTGGGGATGGTAACCTGAAGACAAGCTGACAGTAGCCCCTAGTAATTTACAGAATTCTTGCCAGAATTTGGACACAAATTGGGAACCCCTGTTGGAGACCACATCCATCGAGAGGCCTTGTAAACGAAAGACGTGGTCTACGTCAGACACCGCTGTTTCCTTGGCTGAGGGTAATTTGGGCAAGGGAAAGAAATGTGCTGCCTTCGAGAACCGGTCCACTACGGTTAAAACAACCATCATGCCATTAGAGGGCGGGAGGGCGGTGACAAAATCTAGCGCTATGTGGGTCCAGGGTCTCTAAGGAACCGACAGCGGATGGAGTAACCCATCAAGGGGTCTGTTAGACGTCCTACCAATGGCACAAACTGAGCAAGCCAAAACAAATCTGCGAATGTCGCGAGCCATTAATGGCCACCAGAATCATTGCTTTATTAAGCAGCTAGTCCGGTTTACTCCTGGATGACAAGCGTTGTTGGAGCAGTGACCCCATCGAATAACTTGGGACCGTAACTCCTCGGTGGGCTGCCGGGCGGAGGCATTACCCCTTCTAAGGCCGATCTGACCTTCTATTCGACCTCCCATGTGAGTGAGGAGACAACTAATCTCTCGGGCAAAATGCACTCGGGAGTAATCGGGCGTTCGGCTGGATCAAAAATGCGAGATAAAGAATCGTGTTTGATGTTCTTGGACCCGGGGCGGTACAAGAGCAAAAAGTCAAAACGTCAGAAAAAAAGTGCCTACCGAGCCTGCCTGGAGTTGAGTTTTTTAGCAGTTCTAATATATTCAAGGTTCTTATGATCAGTCCAAACGATAAAAGGTACCCCCGACCCTTCTAACCAATGACGCCACTCCTCCAACGCTAACTTGACGGCCAACAATTCTCTGTTACCAATGTCATAATTACATTCGGCAGGAGACAAACAGTGGGACAAAAACGCGCAAGGGTGTATCTTGTCGTCTGAGAGCGAGCGTTGGGATAGAACTGCACCTACCCCCACCTCTGATGCATCGACCTCCACCACGAACTGACGTGAAGGATCAGGGGCGACTAAGATGGGAGCCGAAACAAAGCGACTCTTGAGGTTGGCGAATACAGCCTCGGCTGTATCGGTCCACCTGAACGTCATTCTGGGGGAGGTCAAGGCAGTCAGAGGCGCGGCTAGTTGGCTGAAGTTGCAAATTAATCGGCGATAGAAGTTGGCAAACCCCAGAAACCTCTGTAGGGCCTTACCGGAATCTGGACTTGGCCAATCTACCACAGCCTTAACCTTGTCAGGATCCATACGCCCTCCCTCAGAAGAGACGATGTACCCTAAAAAAGGAACAGACTGTGCATGAAAAGCACATTTCTCCGCCTTGACAAAAAGCAACCTCTGAAGCACTCGTCTGACGTGTTGAATGTGTTCCTGGAGAGACGAAGAAAAAATCAATATGTCATCCAGGTAAACATATATGAACTGATCGACCATGTCTCTCAACACATCATTGACGAGTGCCTGGAAAACCGCTGGGGAGTTGGATAGCCCGAACGGCATCACCAAGTATTCAAAATGGCCCCTGGGGGTATTAAACGCGGTTTTCCATTCATCCCCCTTCCTGATGCGAACCAAATGATAAGATTTACGTAAATCCAATTTTGTGAAGACGGATGCTCCCTGCAAGCTCTCAAAAGCTGAAGACATCAACAGCAAAGGATAAGTATTCTTTACCGTGATGTTATTCAGCCCTCGGTAATCAATGCAAGGTCACACAAAAAAGAACCCCACCCCCGCTGGAGAAGAGGAAGGGCGAATAAACTTGGAGGCTAGAGAATCAGAAATATCAGAAAGTGAGTAAAGCCTGCCTCTAGGCAGAGACTTACCTGGGAGTAAATCTATAGCACAGTCATAGGGACGATGCGGAGGAAGAGAAGCAGCACGGGACTTACTGAACACTTCCTTCAGGTCGAGGTACTCGGAGGGCACGTTAGATAAATTCATCACCTCACTCTGAAAAACAGAATGAGACACAGACGAACAGGCAGACACAAGACAAGACTCATAACGCTTATTACTCCAGGATTAAACGGAATGGTGTCCCCAGTCAACCCTAGGGTTATGCTGGACCAACCAGGGGTGACCGAGGACGACGGGAGCCAGGGGTGAGTCCAGAAGCAGAAATTAAATAAGTTCTGTGTGATTGCCAGACGTAATGAGTGTCAGAGGTTTAGTGGTGAGCGTGATACCGGGAAATTCCTGACCATTAAGTGCACTGACGGAGATGGTGTCTTTAAGTGATGTGATGGGTATATCCAGTGTGCGAGCCAATGTCAAGTCCATGAAATTACCTTCTGCCCCTGAATCCAAAAGTGCCTGGCAGACGTGCGACCGGGCTGCCCACACCAGTCTTACCGGAAGGAGAGTAGAGGATGAGGTCTTCTCCACGGAGATCCCGCCCGACAGTAGCCTCTGGTTTACCGCCGGGCTTGGTCTTTTACCGGACAGCTGTTGAGAAAGTGACCTGCTCCGCCGCAGTAGAGGCAAAGACCCCGGGATCTCCGTCTCTCTCTCTCTCCTCCCGGGAAAGCCGAGCACGACCCACCTGGATGGGGGGCTGACCGCACCCCCTCCGCTGGCCTGAGGGCATTCCACATTCGCAGGCTGGAGAACCCTCCTGGACTGCTGCTCCATTCGACTAAGGCGAGCGTCCACCCTCAGAGCCAGTTCGATAAGTCTGTTGAGTTCTTTAGGCAGATCTAAAGTGAAAATCTCCTTCTGGATGCGGTCAGCCAGCCCATGCAGGAACATGTTCCATTGTGCCTCCTCGTTCCAGTGGCACTCGGCGGCGTGGGTGCGGAACTCGATGGAAAAGTCAGAGACCAAGCAGCTACCCTGACGGAGGTAAAAAGCAGTTGCAAATGTTTTACAAAATACACATACTCATCTCTGGAAGCAGTATTAGAGATGGTGTGCATTTAGTGTGCGTCATCTGCACTGAGCTTTGGCACTTATCTGGTACAGTCTTGTGTGGGTATTGGGACTGGCCTTATCAGTTTGCATCACTACGACATAGGAAAAATTGAAAGTATGAGCTGTTGCAATATACAATAATTAATTAACACAGTGAGCTATCCCTGCTGGCAGGGTTAATGCAAGACACTATACAGGTGATTAGGGTAAAAAACAAAAACTAATAGATATCACAATAAGTAAAAAATCACAGTACATCAGGACAATTGTTCAAGTTTTCCGAAAAGTTATGTTTCAAGATGCAAATGAGGCATTATCTAATTCCATATGCACTTCATTGCATACATTTCCAGAACAAAAATCTGAACAAAAGCAAGGTTAAAAATTCTTGTTTCCTTTTTTTGACAGAGTTAAAGTTTTGCTTATAAAGGGGATTCTTTTGGATATCTCTTATTATCACTCAAAAAATCAATATACTGTCAATAATACTGTAAACAGCCAGAAATAAAAAAATCACCTTGTTTTTAGGAATAAACTATATAAATCAGGAGACAAACCCCTTTAAAACCTTCAGAATATACAGTGGGGCAAAAAAGTATTTAGTCAGCCACCAATTGTGCAAGTTCTCCCACTTAAAAAGATGAGAGAGGCCCTAATTTTCATCATAGGTACACTTCAACAATGAGAGACAGAATGAGAAAAAAATCCAGAAAATCACATTGTCTGATTTTGAAATAATTTATTTGCAAATTATGGTGGAAAATAAGTATTTGGTCACCTACAAAAAAAAGCAAGATTTCTGGTTCTCACAGACCTGTAACTTCTTCTTTAAGAGGCTCCTCTGTCCTCCACTTGTTACCTGTATTAATGGCACCTGTTTGAACTCGTTATCAGTATAAAAGACACCTGTCCACAACCTCAAACAGTCAGACTCCAAACACCACTATGGCCAAGACCAAAGAGCTGTCAAAGGACACCAGAAACAAAATTGTAGACCTGCACCAGGCTGGGAAGACTGAATCTGCAATAGGTAAGCAGCTTGGTGTGAAGAAATCAACTGTGGGAGCAATTATTAGAAAATACAAGACCACTGATAAACTCCCTCAATCTGGGGCTCCACACAAGATCTCACCCCGTGGGGTCAAAATGATCACAAGAACGGTGAGCAAAAATCCCAGAACCACACGGGGGGACCTAGTGAATGACCTGCAGAGAGCTGGGACCAAAGTAACAAAGGCTACCATCAGTAACACACTACGCCGCCAGGGACTCAAATCCTGCAGTGCCAGACGTGTCCCCCTGCTTAAACCAGTACATGTCCGGGCCCGTCTGAAGTTTGCTAGAGAGCATTTGGATGATCCAGAAGAGGATTGGGAGAATGTCATATGGTCAGATGAAACCAAAATAGAACTTTTTGGTAAAAAAACTCAACTTGTCGTGTTTGGAGGACAACGAAGGTGTGGCTTTGTAAGAAGCATTTCAAGGTCCTGGAGTGGCCTAGCCAGTCTCCAGATCTCAACCCCATAGAAAATCTTTGGAGGGAGTTGAAAATCCGTGTTGCCCAGCGACAGTCCCAAAACATCACTGCTCTAGAGGAGATCTGCATGGAGGAATGGGCCAAACTACCAGCAACAGTGTGTAAAAACCTTGTGGAGACTTACAGAAAACATTTGACCTCTGTCATTGCCAACAAAGGGTATATAACAAAGTATATAACCTCCACAAAATGTCAAAATAAAAGGCTGGAGGTACATGTTTTGACAGTTTAAGTGTCTTTAAGTGTTATTTTAGTAACTACAATAGTTAAATTACAAATTGATAGAGATTACAGTATATTACAACTTTGCGCTAATTGAAATTAGCATGTCAACAATTATGCCTGACACTTTTTGAATATTTGGCTGGTCAGTCAACAAACTAGCCTGACGTCGTCATACTCGAACTGCCCGAGCTCAAATGTTGTGGGCGGGGCTAGGTTCGGCTGGCATCCAGGCTATCAACAAACACCAAAGTACAGCAGCTGTTGGTTTTGTTTAATTGCTGTGTTTACCTTGTTGGTGTTAACAGCAATTAACATGAAAATGACACGTATGTTTCCCAAAATTATAAATCCAACAGCCCATTTTATAAAGTTTGAACAACAAGATGAGCTGGACAGTGTCTGTAGCATTTGTGTCTATTATACTAACATGTTTCATACATAGATATTCTTTATAATGTTAACAAGCCTCTAATATTTGTCAGTTAATGGCAGATTTCAAGTCTCTCAAGTTGCTGAAGTTTAGATATGTTCATTCAAATGTACCATATGGCCATTTAAGAACATCCTTCCCATGCAGTCCCTACAAGGTGGCACTTTCTTCTAACACCTATTGTTTTACATCACTAATTCAAAGAAGTTCACAATTACGAGAATACAACAGAACAGAGAAGACGTCCTGGTGAAACAGTGACACTTGCAAGGGTTTCTGGTCACTGACCTTTCAGAACACACATATAAATGTTGCCAGTAGATATTTCAATTATAGATATGTTGCCTATATTGATTACTTGGGAATATTCATTCTATGAACTTTGATTTTGAATGACTGGTTACTGCTTGTGTCTTAATTTATCTCCACTTCAGTCTCAGAATGTATGTTTCACTTCAACATTTGGTTGTAACCTGACTCAAATGTACCTGGAACATTGCAGAAACTGCAGTGTTTTATTTCCTCCTTTTAGTCAATAATAGGCCGAATAATAGCATTAGCAAGCTTTTAATAGGAACTTTACAGTAGTTTCTGTATTTGCCCATACATAGTTAAACAGTTAAATGCCGGTTACAGTATAGAATTATAGTGTACTCCCACTATCATCAACAGCTTGGGCTCCAATCATGAAATAAGGAAACACTTTACAACAAGGTTTTATTTGTTAACATTAGTTAACTACATTAGTTAACATGAACTAAGAATCAACAGTACTTCTAAAGCATTTATTCATCTTTGGCCATGTACATTTCAACATAAACTAAAACATTTTTAAAAATCAAAAGTTGTACCCGTTAACATACGTTAATGCACTGTGAACTAACATGAAATAAAAATGAAAATTTGTATTTGTATTCATTAACATTTAAAAAGATTAATAAATGCTATAAAACTATTTGCTAATTAGTTCATTTTAGCTAATAGCCTACATTACAATAAGGTCTCATTTGTTCACATTGGTTGAAGTGTTACCGAAATAGTCAAATAAAACAGGTGGTTTAAACTGGAGTTTACCGAAATAGTCAAATAAAACAGATGGTTTAAACTGGAGTAAATTTCAGACAGAAGAAAAAGAATATAAAAAGACAAATTATTGAGATGTAATCATGGTATTTTGTGTGGATGTCAACTTAAATATGTTGAAACTATATGCTGTGCACAAGTTTTATGAATGGTCTGGCTTTTAAATATTGGCTAAACAGTGAAGTTTTACTTAACTTCTGCATTTAACTTGACTGGGAAATTTTCTTACTGTTTTATAGTCACAACAGCCTACAGCATCTCTGTCTGTGTGAGCTGAGGCAGTTGCAGAGTATTTTAGGAAGTGACGCCACCGCCCACCATCAGGAAATGGACTGTTTCTTTTAGTAGATGTAAGTCATGGGCTGAATGCATATCGGTCATGTACCGCAGTCAAATACAAAACGTATTTTGATCCGAAGGCATAGACAGAGAACGCAGTGGAAAGCCGCTGTGGGAAGGTGCAGACACTGTATAGTCCCCGAAACAAGGCAGTGTTTATTACAACCCCGGAGTCTTATCACAAGAAGCAACGTAAGTCATTTTTAAATAAAGATCTCATTTATTGACATTAAAATGTTACACCTGAACAAATAACCTGAAGACCAAACTAAGTAGATATAAGAATTGTAGTTTTTAATTAATTTCTGAATTTGAATTGATTATTTGAATAGATTTGCCTGAAGATTTTCTTAATATCTTGTTTTAATTTGTTAAATATGCAATGTAAGCAGTGTTGATGCAAAATAATAGTTTTGGTGAAAGCAACAAGGAAGTTGAATAAGAAATCTTCCTGTAGTTGTGTTTTAACATTAAATTTTAGGAATCAGCTTTGTGGGGGGGAAAATATTGTTATAATAATTATACATATAATATAAAGTTGCTTAATCGCATTTCCTTTTCTGTATATATCTATCTGAAGTGTGTGCTCAAACTCAATGCAAATTCAGAGTCTACAGTAACTAATGGTGTGGAAAACCTAAAGAAGTTTCCTGAGAAAGTCTATGAAAATGAATGGATCTCTGATTACATTACAAGCAAGACAGACACACAGATATGTAGATAGTTTCACATATTTGTATGTTATTTGTTGATCATTTGATTGCCTAAGGTAATGCCGATGTCGTAGTGGAGGATCCTGCTGACTTTGCTCTTATTTAATTGCCAGATTCATAGAATTCCTCTGGGAAATTCGGCATTCATGTCATGTCTTTTAAATTTCACATTAATCTGTACACACTATGTCAGAGTGCTATTTATAGAGCATTTTTAGGAGACAAAAGATGACTAACTCCATTGCTGATGTATTTTTGGTTGACAAAACCAACTTCTTTCTCAATCACCATATGACAAAAAAGTGTCTAGCTCAACGTGTAGCCTCCAACTTGCCAAGAGTTCAGTTCTTCACTAATTAATTAATCAGCAAATAAACCAGTTGTTTGAAGTGTGCTTTGTTTCACTGCTATATTATTATATTTTAGGATTGAAACAATGAAAAAATATCAGTTCTGGTGGCATACCACTGGTTTAGATTTGAAAGCAAACATGGTAAATTTAAATGAAACCGTTTCTTTCACATAGCTTTTATTTGTAGTTGATTAACCATTAATTGTTTAAAATTCTTCTGAATTCCCCTTATTTAAACTCATTTATGTGCATTTTTTTATCCATTGTTTTACAGAAAAACCTGGATACTCCACCATGTGTGAGGTGTTAATCGTTTATACCAGTGAGGCCAGCGAATGGGCCGAGTATCTACAGCAAATCTTGGCCACATCATGTAACTTTCTGGAGGGATCTGTCATTCTGTATGATGTTAATGAACAGATTGGGATGAAAGATTATCAGCTGTTTGGCTCCAGCAAGTGCATCATGCTTTTGCTGTCTACTGCGTTCTTGGACATGCAGCATGACCCAGACGTGCAGGACACTTTCCGGAATCTTCTTCGGCCTCCTCACAAAATTGTTGCCTTTTTGTGTGGTGTATCAGAAGTGTCAGAAGACTATTTTGAACACTGGGAACATTGGAAAAAGCTCAGTTCAGACGACGAACCATCAGTATATGTGTCTACTGTCCTTGAGTGCATTTATGATGGTATGTATTCTTCTCTCATTCGGCATAAGAACATATTAATACTTGCACTTTTGTTCACCTCTAACAGCAACACCAAAAACAATACAAAGATGGCCTAAAAAGATCATGTGTTTGTATTCTGTATAACTGTAATTTTTAAATATTAGATTTATATTTGTGTATGTACGTAGGATTTATGTATATTTTAATATTATATGTTTATATAATTCTTTTCTAATAAATCTATATTTTAATATGATGCAAAATCTTACTTGACATAGAGAAGTTGGCTTGTTTCTGCCACAGAATAAAATATACAAAATTTATTTGCGACTTTTTATTTCACCAACCGGACTAAATCGCAATTGTGAGATATAAGCTCGTAAATGTAAGAGTAAGAATTGTTAGATAAATCGCAATGAACTTCTTTTTATTCCGTTGCAGAAATAAGCGTCCATAGGTCTGTGGTTTATTTTATTTTATTTTATTTTATTATTTATTTATCAAAAAAATTTGCATGGTGGTTCATAATTAATCTTACTAAACATGAAGAGGTTGATCTGACGTAAAATTTGATATATCATATTTCATTCTAGAACCCGTTCTAGATCTTTGCCAGAATACATATGAAATTGAGCTTGAAGAACGCATGGATGAGTTCACAATATCTGAAATTCCTGAGACTGTAACTTTTCCTGATGCGGAACAGCATCAGATGAATGGGGATGATGTTTGTCCCACTGAACAGACTTCAAATGTCGCTGAGCCACAAGATGACCAAATTTGCCTCACCGTCCAACCAGACAGAATACTGTGTGGGGTAAGTACATGACACATGAATGCACGCAGAGCCTAAATATAAACCTATTCTAATAATATTTAGTTGTTAATGTCAGCAAGAAGCTCACATGGTTTGAGATCACACTTTTTGTGCTTTCAAATTAGACAGGAAGTCAGTTTTATATGGGCCCCTATCTAAGAAGCTTGATTTTGATGATTTGAGCCACAATCTAGTTCAGTGACATGATGAAATAAGGATTATGCATCCGCCATGAGTGATAATATGTCTAAGACAACGGCTGCCCTTGCTGTTCTTTTTAAATTGCGTATTATTTTCCAGTGAATGAAGTCGTCCTCTTCACAGCCTACACAGTTTGTTCCTGTCCGTAGGGTGTATTTAACTAATCATTTAAATACTCTTTGTACTTTTAAATAAATCTATTTGATTATGTGGGAACATAATGAATCAAATTATGCCTAATTTAATTTAATGGCTAAAAAGACATTTTTATACATTATGCCTCATGGTGTGGACATTTAAACATTGTAAACTATACTACTGTATTTTTGACATCTGTGAAAGCTACAGCTTCAGCATTTCAGTCAAAAGCATTTGCTGACATTTGCAAAAGCACCAACAATCATCAGCTTGTGTTACTCTGTGTCATTTACTGTATTTAACATGTGGTCTCATGACTTTCTCACCATTTGTTTGTTCCCATAAAGAATCGTGTGAATATTTATATAATCATGGTAAAGAAATTTGTGGATGAGGGTGGCCTGGAGGTGGAGTTTCACTCTCAGCACTCAACACCGCAGAGGATGCCTGGGACTCTTGTAAATGAGTGTATTGTTACTGTACCGTCACCTGGTAAGACAAAAACACAGAAAGAGGAACTTTTCATATCAGTTCCTCCATGCTTTTTCACTTTCAACTGAATTTACATATTGTTTCCTGTTAATGTGCTCATTTATTATAAGAGAAGCTTTGTCTTTGAGGCTTTGTCAAAAGTTGTTTTCTGCACAATTTTTTCTTCTTTCTCTTAGAAATGCCAGCTGGGAAAGTCTCACTGACTCTTTATAATAATGAGTCTGTGGTCTGTTCAACAACAGTAACATATTTCACAGAAATGGAGGAAATTTGCAGGTATCTAGAGAAAGCAACGGATCCAATGCAGTTCATGTGTCAGGTAATGAAGAAACTGAAAAGCTGTTAAAACAGAAAAAGGCTTTATACCAATAAAAGAGTGTAATAATGGAGTTAACTCATGTCATGTTTGGTTCTATAGCACTTTTCACAACGTGTCATTTCAAAGTTGCTTCATAGAAATGTAATTATATAATTATAAAAGAATACATATTGTTAAAAGTGCTATACAAATAAACATGACTTCACATGATATAGAATTCCTTATTATATCACACACACACACACACACACACACACACACACACACACACACACACATGTTGGGTTTTCATGTTTTATGGGGACTTTCCATAGGCGTAATGGTTTTTATACCGTACATACCGTATATTCTATCCCCCTACACTACCCCTGCCCCTAAACCTATATTTTTACATTTTCAAAAAACATCACTTAGTCTGATTTATATGATGTTTTCCTCATGGGGACCTAAAAATGTCCCCATAAGGACGAGGATTTTGGATATTGCCATCTTTGTATGTAGGGATTACCAGTCCCCACACACACACACACACACGTTTGTTTTTGTGAAATGTGAAGACATTCCATAGGCGTAATGGTTTTTATACCGTACAAACCGTATTTTCTATCCCCTTACACTGCCCCTAAACCTAAACCTAGCCCTCACAGGAGACTGTGCAGTTCACTTTCTGTGAAAAAATACTTGTTCTGTATGATTTATAAGCATTTTGAAAAGTGAGGACATGGGGAACGTCCTCATATTTCACCCTCTTTTTGTAATACCTATGTCATACCCATGTCATTATACACATTTGTGTCCTGATATTTCACGAAAACATGCCCACACACACACACACACACACACACACACACACACACACACACACACACACACACACACACACACACACACACACACACACACACACACACACACACACACACACACACACACACACACACACACACACACACACACACACACACACACACACACACACATATTATATAAACAAAAACTTGTTAGATGTGATTAATCACCCTTTAATCATGAAACTAATATAGTATAAAAAATATATTTTTTAATTGCCACATAACCACATATACATACATACATGCACACACACACACACACACACACACACACACACACACACATATATATATATATATATATATATATATATATATATATATATATATATATATATATATATATATATATATATTAGTTTGTGTGAGGCAACAGGAGCAGAAGTAAACATTTCAAATCAACATAAACATTGCATCATCATCCACTTATTGTAAACATGCAGACTGTAATGTTCACCTTTTTAAAAAATATAGTTACAGAAAAGGACCTTTCATTTATAGACTAATATTGAGCTGATTTTAAAAAAAAATCATTTTTCAGGCATTTGATATCACATCAAAGGTGCCTGAGTCATTGGATGATTTGCTCACGGACTCTCTGGAAGAACGCATGCCTCTAAATGGATTACAAGTGTTTGGAATTAGTCAAATTGCAGATAACACAGAAGCAAGTAGGTGGTTTCATTCAAAAGTACATGCTTGTGATATATTTATAAAAGTCTAGCTTATGATTAATATCGTTAATGGTGGTAGATAAAAAAGTGGTGTGGATGGTTATTTTTTTTAAAGACAGGAAACATTGACATTCTATTGAACAATAATAATAAGAAGAGATCTCTTTATTTTCAGATCACCGTGATGTGGAACTCCCAACACTGCTTCACTTCTCTGCCAAATATGGCTTAAAAAAATTAACGTCTTTGTTAATGCGGAGTCCCGGAGCCTTGCAGGCCTACAGTGTGATGAACAAAGATGGGGATTACCCTAACAAACTGGCAGAGAAAAGAGGCTTCTCTGATTTAAGAAAGTTCATGGATGCATATGTTGTGAGTTTGTTGCGTAAATACTCTCAATGATTTTGTAACTGACAACAAATTGTAGTAAACTCAGTCAGCCATCATTTCCTGAAATGCTATGACACGCATATTTATTAATGCCTGTATAACTAAATATCATTGCTTTGAAAAGTTATATGAGCAATTTAATTGCACAGAATATTGGTAATGGAAGTGCAATAATGTAATAATGTTATTTAGGCTCTGTTAATGATCAGCATACATTTGTACAGTAGTATTTCTTATTTCCTTAATTTCAATATAGCAGTGATCATGCTAATTATTTATGTAAACTTTCTTTGTTTCATAAAACCAAACAGGAGACAGTAGATTTGGTGAAGACCCACATGGAGGAATCTCAGAACAACCCTGGCGAGGAGGATGTCTATGAGGATATGTTGACAGCTTCCCAAAATTTCATCTCAAATTTCGACAATGAGGATATTTACGAGTCTATGATTAAACTGAATCCTGAGATTGGTTTGTACATTCTTTCAAAACTCAAGTATATCTTTTTCTTACACCAAATGGTCATTACTGAATGAAGTTGAAGCATTTCTATTATTTTTTTTGAGGTATATTTTAGTTTTATAGGTTAACCTATAAATATATGATAATGAAGTTACAATTGTACAAAAAGACATGTTTTATAGGCCTATCTGTTTCTACAGATGATGACTTGGAAAGTGTTTTGGAGGACACCAGCACGGAGACAATGCTGAGAAAGTTTTTTGAAGGTACATCAATGTGAAACAACAGACATGAAATAAATGATTGTTGTGACTGTGACTTTTGTCCCTTTTTTCCCCAGTCTGATAACAACACTCTTCAGCTATCTGTCTTTACCCATTAAGTTCAACATTTTTATAAAAGCTTACAGTATTGTCCACATATTTGTAATGCAACACATAGGGAAATAGATCAATTAGCTAAGAAAGCTTATCTTATTCTGCTAGTATGTACATGTGAACCTGCGATCTCTGCCACAGGATGTAGCATGGGTGCATACTGTGAAAACAGTGCAGCTTGCTAATATATGGCATTTATTCAAATGTAAGCTAGTAGTATATTATATTTTGCAGATATCTTGCAGTCAAATAATATGAATTCTTGAACTCGTTTTCATTTAGCACAACCTGACAAGCATTTGCAATCCTTGCAACATAATTCAACCAATGGTGGAATCCCTGACATGGATGATGATGATTATCATGACATGGGCCTTAATGTGGAAATCTATGGTGATGTAGAAGAGGAGGACCCGTATAACCCGTGCTGCCCTGAGCAAATTTATGACACAGTGGAGGAACATTCCAGCCCTGAAGTGATCAATCGCCCACCTGCACCGATTCCACGGCCAGCCAACCTGCCAGAGCCTGAAGAGAACACAACCTACATTTCCAAAGGTGAGAAACCAAAAGTTCATAACGGTTCTGGACATTCTTCAAAATATTTTCTTTTGTGTTCAGCAGAAGAAACAATGCATACAGGTTTGGAATGCATGGGTAGTAAATTACACAATTGTAATTTTTTTCCATTTTCAATTGTCATGCCTTTAATGCATACCTTCACAGTCATTTGACCTGTTTTACAGTGTTTTGTCTCAAGGAACCTGTGTACTCACTCAGCCAAAGGCCTGAAATGGATACCTCTTTAGGTACAGAGTGACAGTGTCTTTCTTGATCCTAATTGCCACCCTTTGTTTTATATGTACAGATTATGGATGCATTCAATTGAAAGTCTTGCTCAATTTATCTATTCTTACAGCACCTGTACGGCTGGTGAGAGACAGAGACATGAGCAGTAACTATGACCCGTTTGCAGGCATGAAGACCCCTGGACAGAGGCAGCTCATTTCTCTGCAGGAGAGGGTGAAGGTGGGAGAGCTGACTGTGGAAGAGGCAGTGCAGGAGTTCAAGGCTTGGCAGTTTGATCAAGACAAAAGATGCCGCTCTCTCCGCTTTCAGCAGGTAATTCACTCCATGATAACAGAACGTTAACAAATTAAATTAGTGTCTCTGAGGTTTTTGTAACCGTCTCTCCATTTACTTCCAGGATAACTTACAAAAATTAAGAGAGAGCATCACCCGACGCTGTAGAGACAAAGGGACAACTGGTAAGGAAACTCAGTATACCTTTCTTTCTACAATATACTACTGTATATTAAATATAGTGGTTAATATGGCGTGCTATTAGAGTGTACAAGAAAAGTTTCAGTATTACTCTTAGGACTCAACAAAAAGTATAAACCAATGACCTGTGCACATTGTAAAAGAGTTTTGGTAACACTTTATTTTGATGGTCCCTTTTGAACATTCTACTGACTTGAAGTAACTTTGCAACTACATGTGAAGTTATTATAACCCAAACCCTACCAGTCTACTAATACTCTACTAACACTCTAATGATAGTAGGTGTAGGTGCAATGTTACTTAGAGAATGTGTTAAAGTGAAAATAAAGTGAAACCAGAGCCCCATCAGTCCATTGTTGTATAAAAATGTAGGATTTTTAACTGTCATGAAGTTACTTCACTGAATGATTTCATCCTATTATAATAATAATGCAACAGAGTTATTTTTATTGTTTTCAACTTAATATTACAAACAAAGTAAATCTATATTAAATGTATAAACTAAATCTATATAAAAAATAAATATATTTTTGTTTCTGGAACATAAAAAAAAAAACATTTATGATGTGGACATTTACAAATATTGTCAAATTTTATGACATTTAGCAAGAATTTAGTATGAAACTAAACTTTTTTCCACATTTCTTTTCCCCCCATTAGAGCTTATGATTACAGCACCGATGCAAACAAACACTCATTGGGGTTCTCAAATAAACGTGAATTGCTCCGTGTACGAGCCCACACCTCGCTCGACTGCCCAACCCCCTCCTGTTAGTAGACCGCTGCAGAGAGGAAGCTGGCAGACAGGAAGCACCTCCAGCACTTCTAGTATGTAAAAAAATAAAAATAACTTTTTTAATCTCGTGCAATAACATCTTCTGAAATAATCCTGACTGTAATAGATTATACGATAAGTTTATAAATTAGATTAACCCTTCTCCACAGCCCTTTCAAAACATTTATTTTGGTAGGATGCTTGATTCTTGTTGTAGGGGAGAGCATGGCACAACTTAACGCTTTTTGACTGTCTCAGTTTGTGTAAATCCACTTGTGGTTCAGAGTATTTATTTTTTCTCACATTAATTTCACACATGTTTGGTACAATTAGGTGGTTTTGTTTCATTAATACAGTGTATACTTTTTTCTTGATTTACCCCGAAAGAATGGAAGTGACATGTGACAACATGCCCCTTAGGTGGGGTACATTGTAACATGACCATATGACAGCTTAAAATGTTATCTGATATAATCAAAAAATATATATACCCAAAAAAATTATACCCAAATATAAACACAAAAAACAGAGATGAAAAAAAAACTTAAGTAAGAAATTTACTTTTGCTATGGTTAAATAAATGTTCAGCAATATCTACCAAAGATTTTTTTAATTTTGGCGCAATTTTTTTCTCTAAGTAATGTTGATATGGCAACTAGTAAATACACTAAGTTTCGTCATCCTGGCATGTGTGGAAAGTTTTAAACCATGCGTGTTACAACTAACCCCGTGTTAGGTTGTGCCCCGCGCTCCCCTACGCTAAAAGAGTTGTCCAAATGTTCATGTTTTTTGGACATGTAGCATCAGTGCAATGGTATTTTTTAAAAGTGCCTTGGAGTGTGATACCATGGTGCACTTAAGTAATTTCAGTAAAAAATCTACGTAATGTTCGCACACTGATATGACTGCTCCAGAAAAGTATTTATTTCAATGCTTTGACCCTCAGGTCTTCGTCAGGCACAACAAAACTAAGGTAAAACTCTTTATAGACAACAGGTAATTAAGTGCACACTCAATCATGTGTACAAGTTTCCCACAAGAGGAGAAACTCCGAAATCGCCCCCTAAACACTCATTCATTATTTCCTACATTAGTCCACTAATATAGTGAATGAAATCCAGTGCGTAAAGTCAGACAGCCGTTTAGTGTACATCGTCTGTACACTCTTTATTGCGGTGCAATGTGGGATAGAATGAGTGCACTCAATAACGTCCACAATGGTTTTGGACACCACTACAAATGGCTGTCGTCTCAAATAATGCCCTATTTGAGGGTATAGGGGGCGATTTCGGATTCAGACAATGTTTTTTGTGCACTTAATTAAGGTGATCACCTGTCGTCTATAAAGAGTTGTACCTTAGGTTTGTGCCTGATGAAGACCTGATGGTCGAAAAGTTGCAATAAATACTTTTTTGGGGTAGTCATATCAGTGTGCGGTCGGACATTACATTTGTTTTTTGCTTCAGTTTGTCTCCTTTGCCCTGCACCTGAGCCCTGTTTGGGTTTGAGGAATGTGCGCACCTCTTTTTTTGTGGTATTTTTGACATTAATTTCAGTCCCAGAGTATATATGAAAATGCTATTGCATTACCATCTCAAACGTTTATTGTACTATGGTACATTTTGGGGAATGTTAGCACATAAAGTCTTCTTAAAACTTAAGAAAACTGTCAAATGTCACTGAACTATGTTTACACGTATGGTGCGTTTCATCAATGTAATTGTAAATGTTTGACTTGTGCAGGTAGTAGCAGCAGTCACAGATTAAGCGTTAAGAGCAATGTTAGCAACAGCAGTGGGATGGATGGTGAATGTGAGGTCAGTTTTTTCCTTTAATCATTTTTTTAAAATTTAGATTATAATGATCATTATTTCTGAATCAGAGACCTATAATGTATACAAATTTGGGATCAGTATGATTTTTGTTTTAAAGAAATTAATACTTACATCAGCAAGAATGAATTAAATTGATCAAAAGTGGCAGGAACCACATTTGTAATGTTACTAAAGATCCTGAAAAAAAGTAGCACAACTGTTTTCAACTGATAATAATAAGAAATGTTTCTTGAGCAGTAAAATCAGATTATTAGAATGATTTCTGAAGGATCATGTGACACTGAAGACTGTAGTAATTGCTGCTGGAATATATATTAAAATAGAAAATTATTTAAAACTGCATTGATATTACTAACTATTTTACTGTATTTTTGATCAAATAAATGCAGCCTTGGTGAGCATAGGAGACTTCTTTCAAAAACATTAAAAAAATGACTTTTGAATGAATATATTGTTTAAAATTGAAAAAAGGTGTTTAGATTGTGTCATAGTAGAGATTTTGCATAAGAATATTTTATTTAAAGGCAAATAATAAATGTAAGAAATTATTACACCTTTATTATTTTTTTTTAATGTTCATATGTCTTTACTCTCATGGTTAAGGAGCCTCCGGACATTCCACTTCCTCCACGGCCTCTCCGGCCTGTAGTAAACTCTGCACCAGAACTCCCTCCACCCCGGGTCCCACCACGTGTAACAGAGAGGTACGTGTTTAAAATGCCTTAGACAATACCATGTAAAACCAACTGCGTTGGAATCAGTAAAGACAGGCATGTTTTCTGTCTCTAATGTGAAATACATTTCTCAAAATTAAAAATAAACTTAACACAGCGAGACGGTGTTATTTTACACAGCGAGACTGGAGGATGTAGAGAGAGAACATGTAAACATTAGGTTTGTGGCTTCAGCTAGTTTTATTTTTGAAAAGTTTCACTGTAAAGCATGTGCCAGATGACTGGATAAAAGTTTGTAGGTGAAGCAAAGATGGTTCATGTATGAAACTCTACACCTCCCCATGTGACAAACCACAGCATCAATCGCAAAACACTCTTAACCACATTGCCGGAGTTTGTGAAGCTTAACTTTCCATCAGTACCTTTATAATATGTACAAGTGTGTATCAGCCTTTAAATCTTGTAAAGATGGAGTGTGGGTTTAGAATGCACTACTTCTTCGCCATCTAATAGACACAAACACCAGCGCGCCTGAGAGGGGGGAAGAACATCTGCACTCTGATGTGGGCTCCACATATCTATGGTACATATCTCCACATATCTATATCATATAACTATGTTGGCCGACACTGGACAAAGTTATCGTCGTCTGAGACAGCAGAGAGTAGCTAGCGCTCTATAGAGCAGTTTGTCCGTTTAGGGCTACTGTAGCAACATGGCGACTCAAAATGGTGACTTTACTGTAAGGGGACCCGCAGTGTATGTAGATAGAAATGCCTCATTCTAAGGTAATTTTAAAAAAAGTGAAAAACAAAAAAGATAATTCTGTAATTGTTTATTATAAATCTATGGAAGCTTGTTTCCACCACAGAATAAAACATTTTAAAAGAAAATTGCGACTTTTTATCTTTTAATTTTTTTTATTCTGTGGCGGAAACAAGCTTCCATACAATTCAGCTTTGCCATCCCATGAATAAATGTTACATTTAACCCACTATCTCTTAGGATTCCAGAGGTGCTAAACGAGCGATATGTATCGAGTCCATCCCGTCCTGCTCCTCAGACGCCTGCACAAAGGTCTATGCCACCTCCACCTATACCGAGACGGACATGGTGATGGTCTGCTTCAACGTGGCTGGATTTTGTTCTGTTCTGACTGTTCACTTTTCTTGTTGAGCCTCTGTAAGTCTCTTCAAGATGGAGGAACGGATACTGGCTGTGTCTGAAACGGAAGACAGCTGCTAGGCTGTCCTGTCAGTCAGTGATCTTACAGAGGATTGTATGAAGGCGTCTCTTAAGGAAGCTGGTTTTCTATTTATATTATTTTTACCAACTGCCGAATCTGCACATAATTGTGCAGTGTATGCAGCAACAAAAATATATATATATACAGTATGCTCAAAAACTATCCAGGTAGCACTCAGGATAATATGCAAACATCAGATTCAGAAGTCTTGAAGCTATCTTATCTTTCATATACTGCCAGGTTTCTGTCATAGCCAATGGATCAGCGTCCTGCGCTCTTTGCATTTGAATCGATCTAGATCTACTTGCAATGCAAACAATCACCTTAATGTATAGGTTTTAAATGATAAATCTTCACCTGAAGATATGCAATCTTGTCTTGTTTGCAATTTAGCTGGTTTTGTACACTCCGAGTCCCATTACTTACAGCAAATACTTTTAATACTTTTGTTATTAGATCGTTTTTCTATTTAAAACTGCATGTTAGTGTTTGTTTTGGCTGTGATCAGTGCATGTGAGATTTAAAGTACCATATTTTAAAAAAATTATTTATTCATTTTCACTGCTGGCTATGATATTCAGCCAAAGAGAAGCAGAGTATTTAAGTGTGAATGCACAGTGTGAAGAGGGCATATATGTGTTTTGTATGTGTATGTGTGTGTGTGTTCATGTTTGTTAAACCACGGCAACAATATTGATTAAAGTCGCAATGAAACAGAAGTTGCAAGAGATCTTTTCTTCCGGGACACCATTTTCAACTGAACATTTTTTATGCACTTTGGCCATTCGTTGACACGACAATGGCATTTTGGGGGCCCTGAAAGGGTTTCAAAGTGCAACGTTTTGAGAACTATGCCTTTTACGTCCTCAAGTAAACAACAAAAACTTTGTGAAAACGGTGATGTCATGCGCATGTGTATTACGTGTTCGCGGCGTGTTTCTTGACAAAGTCGAGTCAATTTTGCAGATCCGTGTGAATGGGGATCGTTTTTACAATGGTGTCACCTATTTTTAGTACATCCGTGTCATGTAAACGCCCTCAAAAAAGAAAAAAATGTAGGGCGTTTGAAAAAAATGTTTTGAGATGTGGGTGTTGCATTGAAAAGTGGAGGCAGATGAGTGTGCGCTTGCATATGCTACATTCACGCCATGTCCTAATTATCGAAATTACAAGATGGCAACATGTGACTTTCTACTCTGAACTGTTATGCAGAATTCTGCTATTCTATAGCAACATCAACAGCAATATGAATCTGCAGCGTCATGTGGTACAAGTCAGAGCTCTCAGAAAGTTTACACGTCTCAGTTTACAAGTTGTAATTACGAGTTCTACTAGGATGTGAATGCCTTTTACGATTTGTAAACTCATAATTATGGTAATTACAATATGCCGTGAATGCTCATATAGGTGGTGTTGAAGGGGATTAAATGATTGGAGAACTTCTACTGTTAATGACATTTTGGTAGGATACATGTTTATTTTAATGGTATGCCAAAAAGTGATCGTCTTATAATCAGGGTCATCTTATATTCGGAACAATACGGTACTGTAGTGGTTTATTTAAAAAAAAGATGAAGAACCTCATGCCACGTAGAGATGTGCTATAAAATGTTCAGAGAAAAAAGAGGGCTTTTCGTACTATAGGATTAGTTGGGAAAGTGCATGATATTCTCGTCTATCCATTAGGGGTGTAATGATACCCTCATGTCACGATACATATCACAATACTGAACTTACGATACCATATACTCAATACTCAATTCAATACTCAAAGACGTGGTAAAAGGTTAACAAAAAATGTACTCTTGCTTAAAAATTAGGTATTATGTTGGGGTGGAAATGAATAGGCTTGGACTTGGTGCTGGTAACCCAATGCACATGACAAAGGTGACACCACAATAAAAATATTCAAAATACAGAATTATTTTAGACTAATATGCTTGCACTGTCACAGACTAGATATACAGTCAAACCAAAAATTAGTCAGACACCAGATATAATTTTTTACTAGTGGGTGCAGGACACTATAGTTAATTTATGGAAGTGAGGATAGCAAAATAAAGTAAACTGCCACATATTATACACACAAATTCTTCATACAGTGGATGACTACCAGTAAAAATTGATAAAAATGTGGGACTAAAATTATTCAGACACTGACCATGTTTTGACCTGACCAAAGTGTTTTTTCTTTCATTGCTAATGTGACCTTTTACACCACAGACTGAACAAAGTTAAGTATTGATTGACCTAAAATGGTATTATCTAATTGTGTACTTAAATTGAACAGCTGATTGGTTGATTGTAATCCATTCCATACCTTTCTATCGAGTTCTTGTCATATTTTGTTACCATTTTCTAAACTATAGCGAATAAACTGTGATAATATGAGAAAATGTTGAAGGTGTCTGAATACATTTTGGTTTTAATGTATTTAAAATAATGTAGGCCACTTTTTACTGGAAAATAAGACATTTGGCGCATTATCAGGACCCACAAATACTCCCCCATTGCATTATTATACATTATATTCAACAATATAGTTATGTAGTTCTGACGCTTTTTTTCCTCTAACAGTAATTACAATTTTTGGTGAACTATACACAATATATATTGTAACTATCCACGATACATATAGCATTTTTTTATTGCGATTACATTGTGACACGATGTATTGTTACACCCCTACATGGAACACTGTAATAAGGTCCTGCACAATAGTTAACATGAACTTACAATGCTTTTGGCTTATTACATTTCTAAAATCTATTCAAATAAAGTTATGTAGCATCATTAAGAACATGAACTAACTCTAAAAATGGACAAAAGTGTTTTTGTTTTTGTTTTTTTTAATTTGGGCCTATACTTTCGTTTTTGATTTTTAGCTCCTCTGATGTGGTTCTCAACTAGGGGGTTTTGGACCACTAGGGGGCCTCATCAAACTAGGGTGTAGCAAGATGGCTTACAATTATTTAAAATAAGTTTTATTAAAACTTAACTAAAGCTCAAAAACTGAAGTAAGATGAAGATATCTATACTAGTATACTATTTGTTGTTGTAAATAGGAAATATGTCATTTAATTCATTTAGGCTAAATGTATTATTAATTCAAATGTGCAACGTAAATGCGCTTTTATTAAATTATGAGCATGAGTATGAGTTTGATGAAACGTATGTGGCTCAACGGAACGCCCCTTTCCACCCACTCCAGTGATATTGTGATGAGAGCGTGAGAGGCTCCACGCACGGGCGAGCGGCGTGCGGTGACCGTCACTGAATTGTGCAGCGTGCAGCAGCGTTATCAATACGGAAACCTGGACTGCTTCTTTAGAAAGGTGAGTATTACACAACGCATATTCACACATTCACAGTATTTGAATACCTCAGCGATATTTCACATCAAACTAAAACGGAAAGTTTACGTGTTTACTTCGTTTGGATACTATTAGCCTATTTACCCAGGGTTTATTACAGTAAACCGCAGCGGCCATCCATTGCAGACAAATGTGCGGCAACGTGGATTAGTGTTTCAGTTACTTCAGCACTAGAGATATGATATAGCCTAGTGTTAGATTTATGGCTATATTGTAAAGGGTGATACTTTAAATTGCATTCTTACGGAAAAGCTCAGGCGTTTATTAAATGTCAGATGAAGGAGACGGGATGGACATTATTTGTATTCTGCAGGAAAAGAGCTCTGACTTCGGCTGCACTTGACATCCAAATAAGGAATAGGATTGACGGGATATGCGGAGTGAGCAGGACAGTGAAACGAGACTTCACGAGTTCAATCCACTGCACTGTAGATGGTTTGAAAAATTAAACGGGACACAGAAGACAGTTAATCCAGATTTTAGTGCTAGAGTGCAATGATATAACAGCCTGTATTTACGAAGATGAATGTTAGGATGTTGTTTTAATGCAATGCGGTTTATGCGGCAGGCGTATATACAGATGAACAAGGCAGAAGTGGGACAGTTTAGCAGATTAGTGATGAAGCACAACCTTTTTATATTTAAGTCTTTAAGTATATCAAAATAATATTGTATGCAATTGCTAAAGACTTTAGAACACAGTTATGTAGACTACTGCTTTAACTTAGCCTAGTTTCTTAGGTAAATTAGGACAGATCACCAGCATCTAATGTGTTTGGCTGCAGTTTAAATAATACAATAATGCATTTAGAAAAGTTTTCCTTTATGAAAAGTGGCAAAAAGCTTAAGATGGTAACTCTAACTAGCTTTATCAAGGTCTACCCTGGTCAACCTCGGTCTCACCAGCTGGTAGTCCATCATCTCTGACCATAAATGACAAAGGCTGTGTTTCTCAAAAGCATCATAAGCTTAAGATCGTAGAACCATTGGCACCAATGGTGTACAATCAACTTCGGTCACAATACTTTTGAGAAGTGCAGCCCAGCATCGTCCAGCTTGAAAACAGGCTGTTTTTCAGTAATATATTTTGTTAGCTGAATAGCATTTTAAAAATCCCAGTAAAAGTATAATGAAGGTGCTTTTGATTCTTTAGGCTTATGTTTAAGAAGAGCATTCTCAGTTGATGTTCAATTGTGACATTCGTTTGTTCCATATTTATTTATGTAACTCTAACCCTAACTTGCCATAGTAAACTGTTCACCGTACAGGCACAACTATTTAAACTCCCTGGAAGAATTCTTAATAAATGATAATTATTTAAATTGAAGATTTAACTCTTAACTTAAGAAATTCGTAACTGAAGAATTCTTTAAGAAATCGAGTGTTATTCCTTTATTAGTTAACCCGGTGCAATTACCAGATAGGATTTGTTTTTAGAGATTTGGTTAAAAGCCAGATGGATCTTTGTGCAAATACTGTATTTTTAGTTGAAAACACTGTATTACAATATTATATTCTATATAAATTAATTTTAGTGCTAGTGCAAACATTTATGAGCTGTTTTGAACTTTAACTTTTAAACTTAATAACATGCTTTAAAACTATTGGCATTATAGGCCGCTATAATGTCAACATATTTACCTTCTAGTATTGATAAATGTTAAATATATCACCAGCAGGTTTTACTGCAATTGTTAACACCAAAATGTTATAATTTGAAGTAATTTCTGTTCCTTATTGTTATATCATAGTTGTAATTCGATTGAAGCATACTGATATCTCACTCCTTAAAACTCACAGCCTGTGAAAAAATTGTATCTGTGTATATAGATGTTTTAGCTCAACACTTGTGCCAGACATACATGATGTTATCATTGTATTCTGGCACTGGAGGTATATAGTATTTCAGCAAAGAGGAAGTGAACAACATTAAAATCTTAAGCAGGTGAGAGACTGTAACATTTGGGTGAAGTTCCTGCCAGCGTCTTTGGAAGCCGTCTCCTTACAAAGATAATGAATAATTTGTGTTGGGTGCTTAATATTTGATAAGCTTTGTAGAATCATGTTACTGTGTAGTGTGGTGAACAGGCACCAAAAAGATTGGTCGTGAAACACTGTTTAAATTAGTTCTCATTTGAATTGACAAATGAATAGACAAACTATAATACTTTTGACATGGCTGATCTTATATAGGATCATCAGGTTGTTACGTTATACATATTTCAGAATAGATTTATAAGCCATGATACCTCAGGATTTTTTTTAAACAGCTCTGTAAGCACTGATAATGGCATAAAAGTTAGTTTTTTTTGCACGTTAGTCAATGCCTTTTTGTAGCGCTGCAATTACGCCCAGACATGCTTTGACTGCTAATAACATGCCATTATTCCATTTCTCAGTGTCATTTGCTACCACTTCACATTTCACTGCTGTTTCAAACACTTGGTAACCCAAAATTAAGGCTTTATTTTTCTCATTATGCTTTTAGGCACGTTTTTAATTTTGCAAATCACTCAAATTGGATACAAACAGCTCAGAGAGAGGCGTATGACAGCCGATGGAATGAAGCATTGTGCTCTGGTAGGGGAGAGAGGAAGTGCTCTGAGTGGGATTAAAATCGCAGGCTTCCCATTCATTCACTGAGCCCCCGAGTCACATCCATAGGATTGATGGGATTATCATATTAATAGTATCCCCTATTTTTTTAAACAAGTGGTTATAAGTACGTTGGCCATTATGAAGTCATGTGTTATGTTGTCTTTGTCAGAGACAGATGAAGTTAATTGGCTGTAAAAATTCTTAGCAAGTGTATGTAGATTTGAGCTCTGTGATATTTGGTTCTATTTTACAACTGGTATACATTTACAACTACTTCAACACATATTCATATTCAGTGTCCAGTAATAGATAAAGCTTTTTTATTGAGTTACCATTAAAAACAGAGCATCTATTCTGCATTATACAATAATTCATCCAGCCCTTAAACTTGATTGGTTGAGCAGCATTTCAGAAGCATTGATATAGTCCAACAGTGCTGGGACTTTTCACTGTTCGCATTTCGCATGTAGATACAGCCTTAATTGCATGTTAAAATTTTATAATAACTTTAAGTAATAAATCATTGACAAAAATTATGCTTAACAGATCATTATATTCACAAAGCTAGAAATATGAGCCTGTTATTGTTTTCTAATGAACTAATCATTACATAATGATTAATATATCATAATTTAATGTAATGCTTACAAATGTAATTAAACTTTAAATTTATACACTCTAAAAAGTGCTGGGTTAAAAACAGCCCAAGTTGGGTTGGAAATGGACAAACCCAGCAAGTGAGTTGTTTTAACCCAGCATTTGGGTTGTTTTAACCCAGCGATTGGGTTGTTTCAAGCAAACATTTAACCCCACCGCTGGGTTAAAACTACCCATTTACTGGGTTAAAACAACCCAATTGCTGGGTTTATCCATTTTCAACCCAACTTGGGTTGTTTTTAACCCAGCCTTTTTTAGAGTGATCATGCAAAAATACAAGTGAATTTGACAGATGATTAACAATGATTTAAGCTGCTGTCCGTAACTTTTTTTTTGTGTTCAAGATTTACAAAAATTATATAATGAGAATGTACAACATGAATCCATTTTCCAAACCGTGTTTTTGTCTTACCCTGAATCATTATGGTACACTTATGATAAGTGTTTATATTGGGACTATTTCAGGCCAGACTGGTAGGAACCGCCGTGGAGGAGCACAGTCCCTGCATGACTCGCCATAGACATAAACAGAGAGAAGTAGCTCCGGCTGCAATATTCTTTTGCAAGACGCATGCAGTTCTGTTTATTAACCGCTAGAGCGCAAAAAGTTACGGACTGCAGCTTTAAAAGAATAATTAATAAATCAACAAACATTATATAATGCTCAGATCACTAGTTAATATATTCAAATAGCTATGAGATAAAATGCTTGATAACGTTTAAATAAACGTATTAAACATGATATAATGGTTAACAGATCATTGTTTAATGTAAATAAAATAACGAGCTGACTTGTTTTCTTGATTTATCAACAATTTCCTCGCTCGCTGTGGCACTCATTTTCCACTTATCACTCCACACCGGTTCTGTTACTGAAGAATCCAACATGAGACAACGATATGGCGCAACAAAACATGATACTGTTACATTATTGGCTGTTAGCGGCAACCTCCCACAGTTTCTCTTGAATCCAATACAGAAGTGACTTAAACTGCAATTCCTTGACTGGCCGCTAGGGACAGGCTCCAGAAGGGAGCAGAATCTCATTGAGCCCCATGTTAAAATGCCCAACTTTACAGCAGAAAAACACGTTTACAGCCTGGTACAAATTGTGTTTTTGGTCTATACGGCTAATTTTGCCCTTCATGACAATTGTGAGGGGGGTGAATTTTTTTATAAATCATTAATTTACATTATATAAAACTTTAAAGTCCTGCATAATTAAGGGCGTGGCCACTTTGAGTGACAGGTGGATAGCGATTTATCTGCTGTCTGTTCATCGCGTCACCTCAGCTCCATCCACGTCCCGCCTCTTTGCCCATTTTCTATTATCCGCAAGTGACGCGCTGACAAGATGGCAGCGGCCAGCTCGTCCCTACTTTGCGCTTCAAAACAGCTCTTTTAGAATCCTATGGGTGACGTCACGGACACTACGTCCATATTTTTTTACAGTCTATGGTCACTCCTTACGTTGCTAGGTTACCACAGAGTGAGTGCCTTTGTTCATGCAACCAAACTTGCTTCGCAACCTCTGGTTTCTTCCGATGAAGAATTTTTTTTTTCATCGAACTCATTTTTTACTGATATCGATTAAGTGTCTATCGCTATACATATCGTTATCGTTTTATTGCCCAGCCCTAATATTACCTAAAATTGTTTAATAATTAGTAATTTTAAGCTCTTCACTCTCTATTCATGTTAACATATTATTCATTAACTCAAAACCAGTCTGTAAAGGTCTTCATTTACTCTTCGTTAGTTGAGGTGTGTATGCAGACTTCTAATATTTACACATCTTTAGAATTCATTTATTAACTATTTGTTCATGTTTTTGCAGTACCCAAAGTATCTAAAGTTAAAACTATTCATCATTTGTAAATGTTAATAAATGTTTACTATTACATTTAGTACTTTTTAGTACATTTAGTACCTTACTATGTTTTAGTAAACATTAACAAGCGCATTTTTATATTTCTATTTGAATATATATTAACCAATGATCCATTAAGCATTACATAATGATTTATTAATGAAAGTTATGTTACCTCCTTTTAAGTTTTACAAGAAAATTATTTAAAATTGTGAAAATTAAATGTTTATTTGGTAAGTCAAGTAATTCTTTCTGCAAGTTATATTGTTCTGTCAGTAGGTGACGACAAGTGACTTCGAATTGTTCGAAAACGCTGAGTCATTGAATCATTCACTCAGCCGATTTGTTAAAAAAACGTATTCATCCTAGAACGAAACACTAGTTTTTTGCTTGATGTGGACGTTATCTAAAACGTAGGTAAATATTAACATATTTTTAATTTAACTGTTGTATAAAAGCAATATTACACTTGCAATTGTGCCGTTGGTGTGAATATCTGCATGTTTGTGGTTATGATTGACAATGATTGAGGCGTCTTCAACAGATGACACATAGCATCCATTCCCATCCAAACTGTTTCAATGTTTCGCCATGTTGCTTAGCAACCTTCATCTTACCCCATACTTTCCTTCTACCCCATTGACTGCAGAGTGGCTTTGAGTGGCACTTAAAGTGTGTGCCAGTCTGTATGTTTTGTTAGCGCTACAAATTTCAAGGTCTGTGCACAAAGCAGCACGCTATTGCAAACAAGAAGTTGAACAGACCGTCTCTGCTTCAGATTGTGTTGTGCTGACAGATTTTTCTTTTCACCTCTTGCTGCTTTGACAGATTGTAGACCAGCTGGCTTAAGGTCAGTGTTGGGATGATGTTTGTACGATGAGAGTTTGAATGCATATCATATTTAGAGAGAATGTGACAATGATATGTCAGAGCTTAAACGTAATGCGTTTAATTTATTTGCCATGTAACACATACCTGGAACATGGTGGACCTTCAGATAATGTAATTATATAGTTTTTTTCAGATCGCTGCGAACTGTTCACCTCTCAAGAGAGTGTGAAATCCAAGCGTGTGTGTGAATGTGCATGGCTTGGCTTGCTTTATAAAGGCTGTGTCTGGTGGTGTTGCTCAACACTGAGATTTGGGGTGCTCCATCATTAGGGAAGCACTTGAAATGTCTGGATTATCATAGAGCTGTTTTTAGGTGTGGTTGAATAGTCTACATCCCCTGACAAAATTATCAGGCACCAGCCACATAACTGAGAGGTCTGAAACAGTTGTCTCTGTCTGCATTGCAAGTGGGATGCCTAAAATCTCTCTTGGTTGGAATAATATTGACGAGTTGTTGGCCAGTGAGATTTCCATAGTGCTAAATATCTTCACGGTAGAAAAACAATGTAGAAAAATGGATAATGCCCTGGAACACAAAGTAAGATATTTTTGATGAAATCCAAGAGCTCTCAGGCCCCTCCATAGACAGCATTTTATGAAGCGACGAGAATACTTATTGTGCGCAAAAACAAGGAAAAATAACAACTTTATTCAACAATTTAGTTCTAGCCTGTGTCAGTCTCCTACGCAGTTTCTGTTGTAAATAGTGCAGAAAGTTCCTTAATGTTAACACTGTATAAGCATTTTGCATTGTTCACTCTGTGCATAAAATAAAGCAACTAATGGTTACTGCTACTGTACATACATTTAAGCGACAATGACACTTTTTGCTTTTTTGTCATGTTGATTAATTGAAAAACCCATAAAAATACAAGTGATCCTCTTCTTTGATGCATCCGAAATCGCATGGGGAAAAAACAGTATGTGAAAAAAGAAGCATGTCCAAATTGACAATACTCATAAAAGAGTTGGCAAAATATACCCGGATGAACTATTACTATCAGCTAGATTCTGAAGTGTGCATATGATGGACACTTTACTATCCCATGAGGCCATGGGAGAAGATTTGCGAATGGCAGTGAAGTGATGCAATTGAAGCTGGTAGGTCACATGATAATGACAACATGGCGAATGTAGTACGTCCAGATTATATCCATTATTACGTTCAACATACTTTTTTAGCAAGAGTATGTGATTTCAGACACAGCCCACGTTTTTAATTTCGCGATATCATTTTTTTTCTTGTGTGCATAAAGTAAAAAATGTCAGGGTGATACAACTGTAAAAGCTTAGCTTATTAGATATAAGAATGCACTTATATGTCATTGCCCCCCTAAATGTCACATCCTGAGCTGTTCACTTAGGCGCCAAAATTCAGTATCCCAAATCTCAGTCTGGTCCATTTTTATTTTTATTACCTACAAAATAAATCCCTCATGCCTTATGAGCTTTGTTGGTCATTTGATATCAAAAGCCACCCCATTACGCACTGCTTTGAATCCCAAGTGTGAAACTCATTATCGTTGCCCCATCTGTCCTTCTAGAACATCCATGCTGCGCACAAAGCCTTTTTTTCTGGCTTGAGCTGCGGTTGATGCTGTGTATGCACCGTGTGCCCCTCCCTCTGTGGCCGCCTGTTGTCCTGGTCAGCAAATGCCGGGGCCTGTGAGGGCCAGGCCAGGAGACTTTGACTCATCTATACACAGCTGTGCACTAGAACATCTTCCAGCATAATAGGCTTCTGTATTCCGTGACGTAATATCAGATGGTTTTTTTAAGTGTCAGTCTATTTTAGACGGCGTGATCTCTGTTTTTAATGGTATGTTTGTAGATAGCTCTCAGTTGCCATGCTAATAGTGTGTTATAAGTGCTCGGAAGTGATATGGAAATGTTGAATTAGTAATAAAGCTAGGCAGTTGTGGTTGTAATATTAGTAATTGGTAGTCTACTGAGGAACAGTTAATCAGTGTTAATCAAGGAGAATACAAACTATTTAGTATTATAAAAATTATACTGATATATTATTAATCTTATTAGCAATACAATAGTGTTAACACTTTACAATAAGGTTTCATTTGTTAACATCAGTTAATGAATTAACTAACATGAACTAACCATGAGCAAAACTTCTGTTACTGTATTTGTTAATATTTGTTAACGTTAGTTAATAAAAATACAGCTGTTCATGGTTTGTTCATGTTAGTTCACAGTGCATTAACTAATGTTAACAAGATTTTAATAATGTATTAGTAAATGTTGAAATGAACATTAACAAAGATTAATAAATGCTTTATAAGTGCAGTTCATTATTTGTTCATGTTAACTACTGCAGTTAACTAATGTTAACTAATGAACCTTATTGTAAAGTGTTACCAAAATGATGTCATAGAATATGTATTAAATGATTTGTTCATATATATTATATTTTTAGATTTCAGTTGAGGTGCTTAAATGAATGCTGCAGTTTGCTTTTTAGTGAGTTTTAATTTAGTTAAATTAATTTACTTATAATTATTTATTTCTAATAATTAACTAATTATTATTATTATTATTATTATTATTATTATTATTATTATTATTATTATTATTATTATTATTATTATTATTATTATTATTATTATTATTATTATTATTATCAATGTTGAAGCCAGTTGTGCTGCTTAATATTTTTTTGAAATCTGTGATACAATTTTTGGTAAATGGAAATTTAAAAAGAACATAATTTATTTTAAATAATTAATTTTTTTAACAATGTAAGACTTAATTGTCGCTTTTCATCAATTTAATGCATCCTTGTTAAATTTAAGTATTTCTTTTAAATATTTACTGATCCCAAACTTTTAAATGGTAGTGTTTATCACTTGATATAACCGTATAATATAAATTACATATATAAGAAAATTCAACTATAGAGCATGCAAGATTAAAAATCAATTATAAATAAGTAAAGTTTTTCCTTATTTGCCTTTTTTAAAATTATTTGTGTCTCTTTTATTGACCAATTAATGCACGTCATGGAGAGCAGAGTGCTTGTTGTCTTAAACTTTGTAACAAAATCTCACGAAAATGTATAAACACTTTTGAGAGGGAAAAAACTATTTACTCATTACACACAAATAATCGACTAACTGATCATTTAAAAGAGGAACAAACTTCTGATGCTTCAAGTTACTAATAATATAGGAACAGAATTGACATAAATAAAACTGGCAAATGGTCAAACAAGGCAACTATAATTATTCATACTCCTGTGCACGCTGGGAAAATGGCAAATGGGAGTAGACCACAAAACTTGTTTGTATATGTAGCTTATTTGAAATGCGTTAGCTATGTCTGGTCCACCTTCGAAATTAAAAGTATTTCACAATTGAAAAGATGATTTGAGGTGCATTACTTGTGTTCCTAAAAGATGTGAGTGAGCTTTGGCTATTTTTAGCATTATTTTACAGTGAATCATGCACAAACCCCCCTTTTCTACACCGTATTTGTTTTGTTTGGGAGTTATTATTTCCCTGTTTGTATTCTCTTTTCAGTTGTTTGGCATCTTTCACATTGTTCAAGAATATAACTGAGAGGTTTGTCTGACAGTTGCTGTTTCCATCCAGCTATTTTTGGGATATCACAAAAAAGAAAACGCTGGATGGAAACGCCAAGATGCGCATAAATTGTAAAAATGCAGGCCTCTGAACACAAAATAATATGACAGTGCTTATTGTATTTTGTCTGTGCGGTCTGAGACTAAAGTAATTTATGATGTAGGATAAAAGAGCTTCCCCGATTGCAGCAACTTCCATTTTTATTACAGATATTCTGCGCCAATTTCCCAGGAATCCACATGCATGGGATGGAAACTGCTTTATTTGCAAATGTTTTATGCAATATTCCAATTTTGTGCAAAAGTTAAATTCCCAACTTTGGATGGAAATAGCTAGTGATGTCATGCTCTGAAAAAAAAAGACATATAGATAAATGGTGGCTTAGGCAAATACCATAGTTGCATACATTTCCTTTTATGATGTCGTTGTTTAAATGTGTTGAGAGTAAGACAGTCTAGGCCTCCGTCCAGTGTGTCTGCTGAAGATGTTTACGATACCACTGATGGGGTATTTTCTATTAAACACCCACGGTTGTTCTTCTACATCGCTACTCTCGAGCCATGTTTGGAGCTGTTTGCTGTGGTCCTGGTGAGCTTCACTCTCTCTCTCTGCCCCCCTCTGCCATTTGTTGACAAAGCAGAAGTCAAACTGTGTTATGTAACGGCCCCCGTCCCCTCCGGCCCCCTCGCTCCGGCTACAGCAGGCCCCTTGTAGATCTCCTTTGTGTATTAAAGCTGCACTCTTTAAAAGCTGTCATGGAAATAGAATGAGGCAATCCCCAGAGATTCTTGGGTGGAATATCGTGGTACTTTTTCTTGTGTCACTCCCTTTATTATTTTAATGGGGCTGGCATAATGGAATGGAAAGCTGGAAAGGATGTGCATGATGACCTTCAGCTGCGCTTTAGAATCTAACGCTGTGACTTATTAAACTTTTCTGGATATTCTGATGGTTGGAGAGTTCTCAGATTTTATTTGAAATGTCTTTTTTGTGCCAATAGTTCTGCCATCAAAATCCAGAGTAGCCAAGATCAGTTTTTTCCAAGTTCTTAAATAAAATGCCTCTAGCAGCATTACTGACATGCAGAAAATTTTGGAGAAAACAGTGGAACAATGCCTACACTGTAAAAAAAAATCAGGTCTCCAATTGAAAATTGTGTAGTGACCGATCACTTCTAAATTCTTTAGTTGGCCAAATTTAATTTCTTGAATTTTAATTGAATTCAATTGCATCAATTCACAGAAATTCAATTTGGCCAACTGAAAAATGTAGATGTGATTGGTCACTAGAAAATTTTCAATTGGAGACCTGAATTTTTTTTACAGTGTACCAAAGGGAACAATTCTTTCATGTTTTCTACACTGAATAGAAGTTTTAGAGTTATATTTGTATTATTGATACATATTATACATATTTACATATATACATATTTGTATCATTGTGTTTTGTCATATTATTATATATTAAAATATACAATATATATGTAACATGTAAATGTAATGTTATATTTAATAATATATCATTTAAAATTGCTGAATCAACCTACATGCATTACAAAACAAAATGCAAGGGTTTGGTCAGTTAGAAAAAAAAAAGAAAAAAAAAAGATAATATATATAATATATAAAAAAAATATAATATATATTAAATTACAGTGTGTTAAAGATCATATAAAACTCACAAAATGTGTGTTGACAGCATGAGGGACTTTAGTTAATCATTTTATACTATAAACAGAAGCTGTGGTTGCCAGATGATAAGATGTAGCATAAAACCCTGATAACAAAGAAAATGAAGAAACATTGCTTAAATGAAAATCCATCAAATGTTAAGTGTCACACAGGGAATTCTGTGGATGTCAATTTATGGCTTTTCACTGTAAATTATAAGGTAATTTACACTTTTACAGCTATATTTTTAACAGTATTTAATTGTACTGTAAAATTCAATGAAAGGTCCCATTAGATCTATTACAGTTTTTCATTGTAAGCAGCAGTAAGGGAAGTGACCATTAACCAATTAAGAGGTTTATACCTTAGCATCTTTTACTGTTAAGATTATGAATGTTTTTTTTTACAGTGCACACCGTAAAGAAGGAATTTTATTTTTGTCAAAAAAGTTTTATTTTTATTTTTAAATGAAACAAATGTTTTGTATTGGGCTTTCAGTGAGCTATATTGTTGAGAAATGCAAGAGACTCCGTGGAGGAATTGATTTATTGAGCTACCAAGTGCCCCTGCTGGAGGCCCCTTTTCTCACCAGTGGCCATGAGCCAAAGTTGTGGACCTGAGAGTTATAGCCTTGATGAGGTTTGAGCCAGTGTTTTGATTCTGAAGCAAAGATTTGGACCCATGTCTGACAGCTTTGCCCGGTGAGAGTGCAGCAGTTACCAGGCACAATGCAACAAGTTTCCAGCAATTTGTCTGTTCACACGATTTGCCTGTTCGAACACAAAACTGCTGTACAAAATTATACAATTACAGCTGATTAAAGATTATGATGAATTCTTGTTCTTGAATTTGAGGCTGAATTTTGATTAAATTTAAAAGTTTGTGGTTATTTCTTTGGACATTTCTAGCATGCCATTTAAATATTTTTGAATTGCTGTTATAACTATTTTATTTTTTAACATAATGGAGACTGCAATCATCATACGTGTCTCTAATTATACCCTGGTCTGAACTGTCAGTGTTCATGCCCTTGACCATGATCACACTGTTTACTGTGAGAAAGTTGTGTCTGGTCCAACCCATACGGCAGCTCATGCCCTATTCTGATACTTCTTAAAATAAACCACAGTCAATAGTCTGTCATATTTGTATGACAACATCCAGATTTATAGCATATTTGGTCTGTTATCTTTATATAGTTTATAGCCTCATGAGGTGCTTGTCATGCCAGACAGGGATGGAGAGGTGGATGGAAAGCAGGATGCTGTAATTCGTTCATCACAATGCTAAGTGGGTGCCACATTCCCAGGTGGCAGGTGCTGACAAGTCCATCTTGGTAGTTGAAAGAGGTAAAGCATGGTTAAGGTTCAGTTCTTTGAAGAGAACAGGAGATGATAGTCTGGATTTGTATGATAGGCCACAACAAAAGACATTTAAAAGGACACCCTCCTTTAAACCAAGTTAAACTCAGCTGAAGGTCTTCACAGGTAAGCTGCAAAATGTGAGTCGGTATGATATTAATACGATTTATATGCAGAAATAAATGTTTACATGTTTATTCACTAATTTGGCTTTGCATTTAGTTACTAAAACGCCTCAAAGCTCAAGCTAAATCAGGATTAGTAGCATTTCTTCAACACAGACTACATGTGGAGCGATCCTTAAACCGTGTGACTCTTGACTGATGGATTGATGCAGCTGTTATTCCTGGACCTGTTTTAATTTTACAATGGAAAATTTTTCCCACTTATCTGATTCAGTATGCGATATAAATATTTACTATAAACAGCATATTTGTGTATTATTGAATTACAAAATTGCTGTTACACAACTGCACAAGTCTTCTAAATTTAAGAGGGTATCCATTTTCAAGGGGATAAATCCAATGCTTTTATTGTTTATACATTTCTGTATGTTTCAGACATAATTCAGATATCGGCTCTGTTACATTTTCGAAGTTTAATTAGCTAGCTAATTAGCTGCTTTTGATTTCTATAGACCGTAACTGTAGGCTATAATAAGTCAACGAGATAGGAGCCATCGCATAGAGACAGATGGTTAATGTTTACATTGAGATCCATTAGAAATGCAACAGAAATATCTGCAATCATCCAGGAATTTGATGCTATTTTGTATCTCTAAATAAAGCTCTGTTTTATATTCCCTCATTTGGCAAACAGCAATTAGCATCTAAAATACTAATCAGTGTCAAATTAGTTATTTGGCAGACTTACTTAGTACTGGGCAGAAACATCTGTTCAAGGGAGATATCCATTGGCAGCTACTGAAACATATACATTTTCATTGACCCATATTTTCTTACTCAGCCAATGTTCTGCAACAGGTCACTTTGTATCTTGTTTCAGTGTGAACCACAGCCAAGGTGTGACACATTAGTTAGAGGGATAATCAGTCTCCTCATGCATCAGCACCCTCACACTTACCATATTAGAAGGATTGTTTGTAACATTGTTCCAGTCGAAATTCCACAGATCTTTGTCAGATCCTAAATATGAGATCAGGCCTAAATATACTTATACCAAAGCCAAGCCAAGCAAGCAAATAAACTAATAGGCCAGTGTTCTTTTTCTTTTAATGTTGATGACTAGGGTTGGGTGGTATGATTTATTCAGATATAGGCTTTATTATTAAACTATTTAAGTTGAATTATCTGGTACTGATTTGCTATAGACTTTAGCTGCAACTATCCCCTACATTTTGCGCCAGCTTTTTTGTAATTTAAAGAACAGTTGTAAACATGCTAAGGAACATATCATAGAGACCAGCATGTGTTCTTGTCGTTGAGTTGTTGAAATCTTAATTGCCAATCACGCAATATTCTTTGTTCTCTTTCCTAATGACATGCTAAGCAACATTGTTCCCTGTGTGAGCATCTCCCTTCATCTCTCCTTCCACCCATTTTTCATTTGCAGGGCTCTCCAGCAGAGGGCACAGGGAAATTTGATGCAGGCCCTGGTAAGCATGCCACACTTTCAGTATCTCCAATCTTACAAGTTTCTTGAGGTTACACCGGCCTGGCTAGCCTTTATTTACAGTTATGGGTATGAATGAAACTTACGGTTGCAACACAGATATAGACAACAACGGAAATTATAATGAAACCGCAAAAGACACTTTAAACACCTGTTTTCTCAGCATGCCAGTTTGAAATCTGTGCACACTGTCTCCTAGAATGCACTATATGATATTGTTTAAGCCTATCAAAAGACATAGTCTTATCAAAACACTAGTAAGTACTACATAAAAGTCAGTAGCAAGGAATAATAGCAGTCTAATGTCTTGAGGCTCATGAGTAAGCAATCACAAACAGACTCCCTCTGTCTTCCTCTCTGGCTTGAGTCATTGTTGAATCAGTATTACTGCCAGGCCCTCTTATTTCCTTCCGTTCATCCATCTTTTCTTGATATTTGTGCCAGCCAGCAGAGAACACTGTGATTCAAATCTTCCTAGAACTTAAAAAGCCCTCGGGTCACTATGTGACCATTATTAGTGCTGTTGTTCCCAGTGTCTAACAATAACTCCTAAAATGAATGCAGTTGTTCTTATCAGGTACGGCATGACCCAAAATGTCACAGACGATTGAAAAACAATGATATATGCAAATAATGCAATAATAGTTCTATTTAGTTTCCTTTACTGCTTTACAACTTATGGTTATATGTGTCTTGAAGCACATCCACCCTGTCGGCGCACTGTATCTGCTGTGCGAGTAACACCATTGAGGATCATGAAGAGTTCACCTGATCTCATGCCTACTGGTAAGACCGACATTTTAGGATTTGGGGGTCTAACGTTATGAATAGTATAAAACGAATATGGTTGCTGGCATCATGTACACTTTATTTAGTGATTTGAAAAGATAAAATAAATTTTACGGCTCTGTTTTTGCAGAATTGGACCCTACCCGTGTCTGCAAGGGCAAGGGTGCTGTTACTTTGAGGGCCACGCTAGTGCACATCGATGATGAGGACGGCACGGGCCAAGAGCTATCCATGAACTCTGCCAAAAGTGAGTTGGAAATGCAGGATGTGTCAAGTGGAGAGTGCTCTGAATATATTGCACCAAGCAGTACAGTGCCAGACTAATTGTTGTGTGCTGAAATAATGTTACTTATGATATGTGTAGCTAATGTACACTAAAAGTGTTTTTTTTTCTCTCTCTGAGCGATCATTAAGGGGTAAGATCTCTGATTACAGGAATGGAGCTTTCTTGAGTTTCCTCTTCACATATTATTTTGACAGTCAATGTGCATGATGTGGTTAGTTGCTAGTAAATCATAAGCAAAAAAAAAATAGTTTTGGTGAGGAATATATACATCATTGTCTGACAGTCAACCTCATTGCTCAAATAACTTTCAGTGAATGCTCATACTTACAGGGGATAATCAAAGGCGTCTTTTGTTCACACCCACTTTGAGCTCTGGAAACGGAGACCTTCAGCGTGGACGTTTTCACCATCTCCATGTTGGAACTATCCTGGCTAACTGCCAGCGTTTGGGAGCAATGCCTTATTTATTGTTGTGCCTGAATAAAAAGGCCATTGGAACAAACACTTCTTACAGTGGGTTCAATGGTCTCCTTGTTCTCATGACAAAGTTCAGAGAATGGTTTTTTTCCAGTCATAAATTAGCATCTCTGTGGATGAAGTCTTTCTGTGGGGTTCAGTTCTGACAGATTCTGGCTGGTGATTCGGTTAATGGAGGATTAAGGAATCTGTTGTGGCATAAATTGTGGTTAGCGCTGGAAACAAACAGGTTCGCTGCCAAATGGAGGCAGTTCTGTTTTTATGTTTATGCCTTTTTAGTGCCTTAGAGATTCCCTGATCCTTTGAGAATTCAAACTGTTTGGATTTGTTGCAGGTGGATGGCTTGGTGCGGTCAATGGAGATGCCACAGAAACAAGTCTGGCTGAGAGAAGTGTAAACAACACCGGAGCTAATTTAAATTCAACTCAAGTCAATGAGACACCAACAAAGGTGAGTCACCATGTCTGAAGCTCATTACTTTTTAGCAATGCTCTGTTTTTTTTTGTGTGTGCAAAAATACCATTTAGATATTTATATCAGTGCTAATTAAACAGCTCAATCTCAAGATCTCTGGAGACAACAGTGAGGAAAGTTTCCTACACTTCACTCTTAAATGAGTGCAACGACTGAAATGTTATCAGTATTTCACTAACAAGATGAGATTTGTAGATCTGTTTTACATTTACACTATCTTCGGTAATAGTATAGATCCAAGGTTTTCAACTAGGATTCCATGAAGGTACTCTAGGGCGTCAGTGGAGAAGATACTGTAAAAATGAATGGCATTTCTAATTATTAACTACTTTAGAATAATGGTCATTAGTTAACATTAGTTTATGTATTAACTAATATGAACTAACCATGAGCAGTACATTTGTTACTGTATTTGTTCATCTTTGTTAACGTGAGTTAATATAAATATAGCTGTTCATGGTTTGTTCATGTTAGTTCACAGTGCATTAACTAATGTTAACAAGATTTTAATAAGGCATTAGTAAATGTTGAAATTAACATGAACTAATAATGAACTGCACTTATAAAGCGTTTATTAATCTTTGTTAATGTTAACTAATGTAGTTAACTAATGTTAACTAATGACCATTATTCTAAAGTGTTACCACTACTTTTTAACAAATTATTTGTTGAGCCAGTTTTGTATTGTTAACTAAAACTATTACAAATGTTTTTGTTAAGCTGAAATTGAAATATTAGATGAAAAACTTAAACTTAAAAATAAGTTTAAGCTGACAAATGCACAACGTATTTTGGTAGCACTTTATTTTACAGTCCTGTTCCATTTGTGCATAGCATACTATGTACTTATTATAGTAATTGCAATATCTAGGTACTAGCCCTGAACCTACTCCTAAACCTAACATTAACCCATGTAGTTATATTATATAACCCAGTACTTTCTTAGGTAAGTACACTGTAAGTACATGTAAGTGCATGTACTGTAAAATAAAGTGCAACCAGTATTATTATTTTAACACTTGAACCTAAATGCTAAAACACTGCAAGCATTGTATAAATATTCTTAATACAAGTTGTTATAAAGTATAGGTTGAATACTCCTGGTTTAGATGAACTCATCAAGACAGGTGACACTTACAATAATTAGAAGTACCCAAAAAAGTGCTGTTCTATGTTATTGTCATTGTCTTCAGCAACATTGCAGAGGAATCTTTGCAACAATCCATTGCTTGAGAGAGATGTTTTGTGAATGCAAATTCCATGCAAATTTCTGAGAAATTCAAAGTTGTCTGTATTTCCCGACCAATATGTGACACCAGAGTCAGTGCTTTTTTGTGTCCTCCTCAGGTAGACTCACCTGTAAGTGAGAGTCAGTCTCAGCTCACGTCCTGTCTTGATCAACCGAGTGCTATTACCTCATCAGCCAAAGTGTCCTCTTCATATCCCCCCACCAGCAGTGTGAACCCAACAATCGTCTTGCTGCAGCACAGCAGAGGTAAATACCAGCCTCTCAATATTTCAGGTAGCATCAAAAGTAGTATCACGCGAATTAAAAAGCAAAATGCTTTCATGATATAGAAAGAAAAACTGTATAGAATATTCGCTTACTTCCACATTTCCAAAGTTATATTTGAGTTCAAATTCATATCAGACGTTTATGATTGCATGTACTGATTTGGAAAGAATCTCAGTAGTTATTTTTAGAGTGCCACTGTTAAGCTTTTTCAGGTAGTGTGTAATATAGCTGTTTGTGAATGTAAACGGTCTGCAAAGTTTCAAAGATCAAAGTGCACGCTACATTGAGTTATTGTTTCCCAAAAGAACTGCCAGAATCGAGTCGTCATTAATTCATGCACAAACCTACTTAGGTTTGTATCAAATTTGCTGCCTGTGAATAACGTCTGCTTGGCCCACCCTCAAACACCGTAGTTGTATAGCTAAATCTAGAAGAGTTTGGGCTTGCATGACTTCATGCAGCGCTGCGCAGACTGATCGACGGCTGACTTGAAGCAGTGCATGCCGGTTAGAAATTTTGTCCGACTTGAGACAGCGCAGACGTCACGTCACTGTACTGTGACGTATGCCATCAAAGTACAGATAAAGCGATTCGAGAGCAGCCGGCTGGTGCATTCTCCAGCCGGCTTCTCCAGAGCGACTGCATGACCATATGATGATAGCACAGCTGTTCCACGATTGGTCGGATTCACCACATAACAACGATCATGTGTGTTTCGTGTTTATTCTAAAACCTTCATTTCCTCTAATGCCCACAAATCTTTTTTTTTTACAACAGTAAAACCTCTTTTCATGTAATCGCAATGCTAAATTGTGTCATGTTTATCAAAATAAAACTGATAAAAAACGTAAACTCCACTTCATTGACAGTATAGGCTTGTGTTGAACTTTATTCTTGTACAGACGCTGTATTAAGCAGTACATAAAGTATTGAATGAAAATGGCTATGAAACATCTGCGTATTTGACAAAAGATTGCATTTATTTCACTTGAGCTGTGGTAAAGTATTCAAACACAGCGCGAGCAGCACCACTACGGGAAGCAGAAAGTGTCCGACTTCACGTCTCTGTTTTTAGCTCCTCCCCACCTGCACACGGCAACTCTCACCGATTAGTTACATCCAGCAGTAGCCAATGTCAAACACACCTTATGGTTTGTGTGATGTCAGGAAGAAGGAATTTTCTGCACTGCGATAGCAAATCCACATACATGCACTTCCAAAGGATGAGGCTTGATTTGATTCGGTAAAACTGACGCCATCGTTACAGTTTGTATCACTGTGTATACAAGCACTGAGGAAGCCTCCGGAGCTGAAATTCAGATATGGGTGTTTTGTTTTCTGACACGCGCTGTAGACCAAAGACAACAGACTGAGCCATTTGACCAATCAGAATAGGCTCTCGGAAAGGTGGGGTTTAGAGAGACCGAATCCTTTATCGAGCCGTTTCAGACCCTGTGAGAAAAGAGGTGACGCAGCAGTGTATATTTAGCCTGGATGCCAGCCGAACTTAGCCCCGTCCACAACATTTGAGGTCGGGAAGTTCGGTCTGGACTTGATCCGTTGTGGAGCAACTATGCTCAAACCAGAGCTGTTCGGACCAATCAAATTGTCAGGGCGGGCTTTATACGATGATGGAAAGATGATCAACAGTAACAAATCATCCACGTCACCAAAGAGCGCTTGGGTTGAATTAGTTTACTAAACGGAGAACTTGTTCGTATATATATTCACTTTTACTATTTCTCTCAAAAATGATGATCATGTTGGTAAGTACTCTGTGTATCCTTAAATTCTTTTTAAAACAATGGCAAATATATTCTTTTACTTCTTCCAGCGTGGGTGCAGTTGAATTCTGTTGACAACTATGTGTTGCTCAACACATGTCACTTACTCCGTTGCTCTGATTGGTTGTAGGTCTATCCAATAGAGTGCAGAGACATTTTCTTTCCTGGTTCGATTGAAACACGCCCCATAATCAAAGCCCAATGGAGCAGTATCAGACTCATATTCTGACTAGAATCTGAGTATGACGTCGTCAAGCTAGTGTATATTATGAGAAAATTAAAGTGTGTTTTGCTTTTTTTTGCTCTTGGCTGCATAGTGACACTTTACGGTGGGAGTGTCTGTTGTATGGTTATGGGCATTGTGGATATTAATTATATAAAAAGGACACTTCCGTTACAAAATTTGGGCTCAGTATGATTTTTTTAAAAGAAATTAATAATTTTATTCAGCAAGACATTAAATTGATCAAAAGTGACTGTATATTCTATTCATCAAATAATCAAAAAAAAAAACATTTTCACGGTTTCCACAAAAATATTTAACCAGCACAACTTCTCCTACAAATAGCAGTGTTTTGACATTGGACTCCTCATATTGATTACTTTTTCTTTTTCTGTCAGATAGGATGCCAGCAGTGCTTGAAGCATCAACTGTCATTTTACCAAGAAAATTGGTACAACGGTCTAAATCCGTAATAAAGGTGCATCCGTCAGTGCCACGAGAAATGCAAATGCTTTTGTTTACGGTATTCAACTGGGGTCAAAATAAATGAGGAGAAGTGTTGCAAGAAATGCAAATAGATTCGTAAAAACGTTCTGTTCTAAAATATCTAAAGCCATGACTTATTCATTTAAACATTAAATCATTCAGTGACCTTTGAAGGTATTGTCCTAGATAAGTGTCGGCTGAAAGTGTGATGTTCGTCTTGTGTTCTGGTCTTCTATGATCTGACTTTGTGGTCATGTGTTTCAGAAGCTGTTGCAGAGCAGGGCAGTGGCCCTAATCGGAGCCCTGCCATCAGCCAGAATAGATCTTCCTCTGAGAGTCCAGCAGATATGGAAGGAAAGACAATGAGACTGTCTGAATATTCAGCTCTCCCGGCACCCAGAGTCCCAGTACGGGTAAGAAATGGGTATTGCTCAAGATTCACCTGTGTTTACTTTGACTAAAATAGGTACATCAAGGTACATCAGGTACACAAACTTATATAAATAAAAGACCCTCTGCATATTTTTTTGTCTTCTAGAACACAGAGCTATCAAAGGACTGGTACAAAAACATGTTCAAACAGATTCACAAAGTCCCAGGTAAAGATGCTCCTTGACAATTACATGCATTCAACACTATGCCCTCTTTTTGTGCGTATCGATTCCAAATCTGAATATTTCCAGGTCACATCTCAGTCGTGTGTGTATTCATCTTTGTCAGTGTGTTTTGTCTTTCACCCACCTTATACTCAGAGCCTATCGAAGAAAATCCATATCGTCCCACCTACATATTTCCAGAGACCAATGACAGGCCACTGAGAGCCAGAGGTACCTTGGTTATAGTTATAATCAGATCTTTAATTAAACATTCCTCCATGCCACTCTTTTCTGTCTTTTCTGTCATTTAGCAAAACCTTTTAACGCTTTGTCTGTGTTAGGTTATTTTATATCCAATTCATGAAAACCAAATTAAATAGATATTCACTACCAGTGAAAAGTTTGGGGCAAGTCTCTAATGTTACAAAGGCTGCATTTATTTGATCAAAAGAACTTCTATTTTATTTTAAATGCATTTTATTCCTGTGATGGCAAAGCTGAATGTTCAGCATCATTACTCCAGTCTTCAGTGTCACATGATCCTACAGAAATTATTCTAATATGCTGATGATTTGCTGCTCAATAAACGGTTCTTATTATTATCAATCTTGGCTTTTTTCAGGATTCTTTGATGAATGTTCAATGGAAAAGGATAAAAAAAATATATATATATTTTGTAACAATATAAATGTCTTTACTGTCACTTTTGATCACTTTAATGCATCCTCGCTGAAAGTATTAAAGGGATAGTTCACCCAAAAATTTAAATTAGCCCATCATTTACTCACCCTCAAGTCATCCTAGGTGTATATGACATTCTTCTTTCAGATGAATAAAATCGGAGTTATATTACAATAGTCCAGGCTAATCCAAGCATTAGAATTTGATTCATAGTTGCTCTGTTTTTGAAGTCCATAAAAAGTGTATCTGTCCGTCAGGGCCGGCCCAAGCCTTTATGGGGCCCTAAGCAGAATTTTATTTGGGGGCCCCTTGGTGCCACCAATACGACTGACTATTGTCAGTTCTTGATAATTTGCACACCCATTATCAATGTTATTAGATGTAGCTGTGTTGCTTACATCATGTCTGCCTGTCATGTTTTTGCCCAATACGGTTTTTAATTGTAACAGTATCAAACCCACAAGAGTGCTCAGATGTTAAATTGCACTTTAATATTCAAAGTCTTACAGTACTACAGTTCAGACTGGGTTATGTACACTTAAAATATATATATATATATATATTTTTTAAAGAAGCCTCTTATGCTGAATATGCTCACAATTTTGCCCCAGAATTATTTGATGAATAGAAAGTGCAAAAGAACAGCATTTATCTGACATAGAAAGCTTTCAAAGAATCCTAAAAACAAAACAAAAATTACACAACTGTTTTCAAAACTGATAATATTCATAAATGTTTCTTGATCATCCTCATATCAGAATGATTTGTGAAGGATCATGTGACACTGAAGACTGGAGTAATGATGATAAATTCAGCTTTGATCAAAGGAATAAATTACACTTTACTATATATTCACATAGAAAACAGCTATTTTAAATTGCAATAATATTTCACAATATTACTGTCCGTATTTACTGTATTTTTGGTCAAATAAATGCAGCCTTGGTGAGCAGAAGATACTTCTTTTAAAAACAAGAAATGTTGATGGATTTGTTAAAAACTTTAAACAGCTTTTATTTTGGCAGAAACACGCAGGAAGACCTTTTATTCATTTATAAATTATTCTCATTACGAATTTGGGAAGATGTTTGCTGCATGTTCCGTTGTTGTGCCGAATTCTGACCCCCTGCCAGATTATTACCCCCTAGTATTGGAAGGTTTAGGAGTAGGTGTGGGGGAGGGGTTAGGATTAGGGGTGGGGTTAGGATGCTGTCCGTCAAAAAACGAGCCCCACGCGGCTCCGGGGTGTTAATAAAGGCCTTCTGAAGCGAATCGATGCATTTGTGTAAGAAAAAAATTCATATTTAAAACTTTATCAAGTAAACTTTCGGCCGACCAATAAGTGAAACTCAAGATGCGTATGTGACGTCATGACGAGCTTACCTGGTCGCGTTAGTCTTTCGATCGGCGGGGAAACTTTCAAATTTTTTTCCACAAATTAAACAGGGAAGGCAGTCGGCCGAAAGTTTACTTGATAAAGTTTTAAATATGGATATTTTTCTTACACAAACGCATCGATTCGCTTCAGAAGGCCTTTATTAACACCCCAGAGCAGCGTGGAGCACGTTATTTGACGGACAGATGCACTATTTATGGACTTCAAAAACAGAGCAACTATGAATCCAATTCTAATGCTTGGATTAGCCTGGACTTTTGTAATATAACTCCGATTGTATTGGTCTGAAAGAAGAATGAATGTCATATACACCTAGGATGACTTGAGGGTGAGTAAATGATGGGCTAATTTTCATTTTTGGGTGAACTATCCCTTTAATTTCTTTAAAAAAATCTTACTGACCCCAAACTTTTCAATAAGGTGTTAAATATGCAGGGTAGTTCGCTCCATCTTCTGTCAATTCTTTCACAAATCCCAATGTGCAATAGATGCTGCTTTATATGTTCACAGTGCCAACAAATTGATTGTCCTAAAGAGGCAATCGTAACACTCAAGGTGAGCTGTGGTAATGGAGCTATTTCCAACACACCGAGAAGACCACACCCCCATGTATTTAAAACTCATAAATTGATTACCTCCATTTTAAAAGCTTTCATACCTCTGCGATGTGTTTCATGGCTGTGCTTTTAGAGAACCATTCTGCTGAATTATTAAAGCAGTCACAACACACCTAATGGGCTTTGTGTATCCATTGGATTCTTGAGAAAGATGTTAGCAATGCCATTGGCTGGTCTTGACTCTGAAGTATTCAGCTTTTATTTGTAGCATAATCATCACTGAAATGCCTCATTTCTGTAGATTGTGGTTGTGAAAATATCTAATTTGTACTGACATGTTCCAGCTTATAGAATATTCCAGATTCAGAAGAACACACTGCTGTGGTTATAGTGCCATCTACTGGTTAGATTAATCTGAGGAAATAAAGTGGCCTTGTCTTGGAGCTGCTGTTTAGTTGATAATGGCTGCTATGTCACACTAATCCCTGTAATTTTCACCTGCTATATATTATTAGATGTTTAGAATACCCCTCCGTAGATGTTGCATTAGAGCACAGGCTACACTAAGTAGAGCACAATAAGAAAACTGGTAACAAGGAATTGGCTACCATAGGAATACATTTGATATGTGACATAAATGCAATGTTGTAAGTTCCACTGTTTTCTACAAGTTTCACAAAAATATGTCAGCTGTATTGCTTCATCACTGATTATTATTAATTATTTAAAACTAATACATATTTTTTCTGAATCTTTCAGATGACAGACCGGCACATGGTGGTGAGGATGGTAAGTGTTTGTGTGTTATAGGGATAGTTCACTCAAAAATGAAAATTCATAATTTACTCCCCCTCAAGTTGTTCCAAACCTGTATGAATTCTTCAGATGAACATATTGCTGAAGATATTTTGAAGAATAAGGGTAACCAAACTCTTTATGGGTGACAGTATGGGGAAAAAAATACTATGAAAGTCAGTGGGGCCAATCAACTGTTTAGTTCCCCAATATCTTCTTTTGTGTTAAGCGGAAGAAAGAAATGCATACAGGTTTGGAACAACTTGACGACAGAAATTTCATTTTTGGGTAAACTATCCCATTAATATAGCTAAAAGATAAAAATGACATTATCTATTCTTATTTAAAGGAAAGCCGTGTTTCAGTTCTATTAGTGTCTTTTATATGTATTTATTCTGAAGTGCGGCCAGTCCCTCGCTCCAAGAGTGCAGTAGACATGGGGAGCTCAAAAGGACAGCTGCCTGTGCCAACACGCACATCTTCACTAAAACCTCAGAGGTGAGCCATGACACTATGAAACAAATATTATGATTTATGGAGGAGATTCTAGCACATTTATTGACTAATGTTCTGAAACTTTCATATTAAAGTGTGAATTCTAGCACCATGCTAGTGTTGCTCAACATAGAGATGATGACATTTCTTCACAGGACCTCAATATGTGAAACACTGTACTTAAGCATTTCCATTTGTCATGCTGCCTAACTTGTGTTGGCTTAGAAATGTTGCTGTTTGCTGCTAGAAATCATAATGGATACCCTTATTGTTTATCAGCAGAACATGCATTATGTGCCTTTACCTGGTATCTTTGTAGACCATTTTAGGTTTTAAATATACAGTAGTGCCCAAAAGTCTGAGATTTGAAAATATGGGATTCAAGGACTATTCAAGTCCTATGGGATTCCTCAAAGAACTGCAATTGCAGGTTTCAAACAGAGATGGCAACAAAGAGGCAACACTTACAGACTGCAGCTTGAGCTTAAATGAATAAGAAATATTTAAGATTCTGCTTTATTTGTGGGTAACATTAGGATCTTCACCAAGCGGCAACCTCCCCCAGTTTCTCTTGAAGCCAATACGGAAGTGACTTAAACTGTAATTCATCGACTGGCTGCTAGGGATAGGCTCCAGAAGGGAGCAGAATCTCATTGAGCCCCATGTTAAAATGCCCAAATTTACAGCAAAATAAAACATGTTTACAGCCTGGTACAAATTGTAGTTTTGGTCTATACGGCTAATTATGCCCTTCATGACAACTGTGAGGGGGGTGAATTTTTTTTTAGAACTCATTCGTTTACATTTAATAAAGTCTCAAAGTTCTGCATATTTAAGGGCGTGGCCACTTTGAGTGACAGACCGTTTGTCTGCTGTCTGTTAGTCATCACGTCACCTCAGCTCCGCCCACGTCCCACCTCTTTGCCCATTTTCTGTTATCCGGGAGTGACGCACTGCCAAGATGGCAATGGCCAGGTCGACCCTACTTTACACTTCAAAACTGCTCTTTGGAATATGGGGGACGTCACGGACACTACTTCCATATTTTTTACAGTCTATGATCTACACAAATAAATAAATACTGAAATGAATATAAATTTTTCCAATTACAATAATGTAAATTAATTAATATTAGTCAATGAATTATCGTGATAACGTGAACTAACAAGGATCTGTACTTGGAACATTTATTTATCCAGGTGAATTTTTATTTCTTCTAATGCAGTTAATTAGTTTATCATGAATAAGAATGAATTAATAGTATAAACAATATTTTATTTACATATATTTATATGTATTATATATAATGAACTATTGAATATTATTGAATAGTTGTAAACATTTAAGGTAGATTATAGTGTTGATTTAATAAATGCTGCAAAAATTGTTGGTACAAATAATTTGTAATAATTTTTTTTTTATTTTTATTAAATTAGAATGATGCAAAATAGGTTACTGAATATGTATGGGTAAACACTAGAATATTTCTCTAATACATCATTGTCTATTAGATGATTGAAGTGCTTTTATATGAGACGTATAGGCTACCTGCATGTGGGAACGCTTAACTAAAACTTGCCCTTGTTGGTTGCCATGGTGACTCCCCACCTCCCTTGCTGTATCACTCCATCTCTCCCCCCATGCATCCCTGCAGGAATGAGTGGGAGCCCCCTGACAAGAAAGTAGACACCAGGAAGTACCGTGCCGAGCCGAAGAGCATATTTGAGTACGAGCCAGGAAAGTCTTCAGTGCTGAAGCTGGAGAGACCGGTATGATGCTCTTTATACATGCATGTTTTCTGAGTGCTGTTGCTTGGTGGAGGTGGGGATCTGTGCATGCCGTTTGATGCTGCAAGAGCTGGTTTCTGCCTGTTTCACTTTCACAAGGACAGCACACGCACAGCTGTGTCTCTTGGTACTCTTATTAAGTGACCTCGGTAGGTGACTTGTGCTGTTGACGTCTTTAATGTTGTGATATATTGTGTATAGATCATAGCTTGTGTTCATAGCAGTGCACACACTACAGTAACGTTAAGTATAGAATATAATATAGAAAGTAGGAGGACCTTTTACCCAGCTATAAGAAGATCATCAATAAGTGACACTTGCAGTGTCCAGACCCAGTTAAGAATAGAGACTCCTGCAGGGAATTGTATGTGTCTGCAGTCTGGATATCTTCACGGAAGGTTTGTTACTATGACATTCAGTGATTCAATCTTTTTAGCATGACTCATTCTGGGAGCTGCTGGTATTACATAATGTCTTTCTGATGACATACCGCTGAAATAGGTTTATTGTAGAAGCCAAGCAAAGCACGTTGGATCCTCGTCAGTGAAACAACTGAAGCAGAGAAAGTGCAAGCTGCGTTAGGTCTTTCATTTTCTCCTAATTGTTAGGGAAAGTAATTAAAATGGCTCTAGGTCAGGTCCTATCTAGGGCAGGAGATAATGTGCTGCCTGTGGTTTAGCTCTGCAGAAACAGTCCTTTATTTTTGTATAATATTTTGTGTGGTGGAATATTTAGATTTTTAAATATGTACACTAATGTTCAAAAGTTTGGGGTTGGAAAGATTTTTTTTTGAAAGAAGTTTCTTATGCTGATGAAGGCTGCGTTTATTTGATCAAAAATACAGTAAAAACAGTAATGTTGTAAAATATTATTACAATTGATATCGTTTTCTAATTTAATATAATGGTAACACTTTACAATAAGGTTCATTAGTTCAAATTAGTTAACTGCATTAGTTAACATGAACTAATAATGAACTGCACTTATAAAGCATTTATTTATCTTTGTTAATGTTAATTTCAACATTTGCTAATGCATTATTAAAATCTTGCTAACATTAGATAATGCACTGTGAACTAACATGAACCAACCAATAACAGCTGGATTTTTATGAACTAATGTTAACAAAGATGAACTAATGCTGAACAGAGGTGTTGTTCATGGTTAGTTCATGTTAACTAATGTTAACTAATACAACCTTATTGTAAAGTGTTACCAATATAATTTAATTCCTGTGATGGCAAAGCTGAATTTTCAATCTTCAGTGTCACATGATCACTCAGAAATCATTATAATAAGCTGATCTGGTGTTCAAGAAACATTTTTGATATCAATGTTGAAAAGAGTTGAGCTGCTTAATATTTTGATATGATGCATTGAATATAAAAAAAAAAATTCAGGATGAATATAAAGTTCAAAAGGAATAAAGATTTCAGTAGAAATATTTTGTAACATCATGTCTTTATTGTCACTTTTGATAAATGTAAAACTTTCTTGCTGAATAATATTATTAATTTCTTAAGAAAAAACTTACTGACCTAAACTTTTGAATAGGAGTGTAATATGTTAAATATAGCATCATTAATGTGTTATTGATATTACAAACTATGTAGAAAATATTTTTTAGTATTTTATAAACAAACAACACTGCAAAAAGATTGATATTCATATCAGAAGTGTGAAATTATGGATTTTGAGTATGTTTATTTTCCTTGTTCGCTTGTTATACAATGTAAAAGATTTGACCTTAGATCTATAGATCCCTTTCCGTCATTATTACATTGTCTTTATCAGATCTTTATTAACTAATTCCTGTTCATTTGATTGGTGCAATCAACCATACGTTCTTTCTATAAGTCATCAAGCTGGAAACAAATCTAATTTATTTTTTCTCTGCTGTCTGAGCCTGGAGCCTTTTTACTGTCTGAGATCATGACATTAAGAGAGAGTTCATGTAACATCATCATTCAGTCTCATTGTCTTTGTATTCTGAAACTTCCTCTTTCTCTTTCTCTCTCTCTTTGTCCTCCTTTCCTTGTTGCCATATTTCTGTAGACTCAGGACTTAAGTCCAGAAGATGTAGATTTAGAGAATGAGCCTTGGTATAGGTTCTTTTCTGAGATGGATTTTGGCAAAGCGGTAAGTTGGCAGTATATAAAAAAAATGCATGCCATCCCTTTTTTTGTTCAGGACCCTATATATATATATATATATATATATATTATATTATATTATTATATTTATATATATTTATATTTGTGTCTGTCTATTAGAACCATTGTTACGTTACTTCCTTTCTGAACTGACCTTTCATATGTATGTTCCTCATCCAGCTCATTGAAGCTCAATGCATAGCAATACAAAAGCAATACAGAAAATAATAACATACATTATAGTGAGTGGAAGAGTTCTTCTAAATGTGCTTCAGAAGCCAGATCAGAGAGCGGTAGGTGAAAAGAAGGTGCTGTCAAACATTGTAAGCACCACCTCTCAATTTTCCAGATGCTTCCTGATCATCTTCTGAAGTCTTGATCCGCCTGAACCTTTTTTCACCATCTTTTTATCTCATATTTGTTTTTTTCTGACTAATCCGAATCTCTGTTATTTTTTGCACTGGGATTAACCCTTTAAGCCCGAAGTGTATCGCTGGCAGTACAACACCCCCACGAAAAAGATTCATAATCAAATTGCTAAGCAACCACTGAATGCATTAACAGAACATAGGTATCATTTTAAAGCTTAGAAACTCAGCTTTTTAATTTTTAATTTGATAAACTCTTAACGAGTGCTGAGTAGTCCCTCTAATGTATCGCCCACGGGCCACCTAGCTACGAAAAAATTAATAATCATATTTTTCTAAATTATTGCCTTGATCAACACAAAATAGCTTTGAAAGCTTCGAGTCTGAACTTCACAATGCATGTACCCAATTTTATTAACTTCTAAGAAGTGCTGAGTTATTTGCTGATAAATAAATAAAAGCTTTTCATAATTTATGAAATACTTTTTTTCTACTATGTACTGCAATGTGTCAAAAACATCATCAGATAGTCATGTCATGTCCTTGGAAAGGTCTCATGGAGTAGAATACAACAAGCATAATTCACGTTTTCATGAAACTTGCTCTGATTGTGGAAAATTCTGGGGAAGATTCTCATGATTAAAATGAGTCCAAAATCAACATAATCCATTGCGTCGATCACAAAATATTCTAGCCTGGATGCCAGCCGAATTTAGCCCCGCCCACAACATTTTTTGCTCGGGCAATTCGGTCTGGACTCGCTCCATAGAGAAGTAATTATGCCCGAACAGAAACTGTTCGGACCAATGAAATTGTCAGGGCGGGCTTTAGATGATGATTGACAGATGATCAACAGTAACGTAATCATCCACGTCATCGAAGGCTCTTGGGTTGAGTTTGTTCTAATCCTAAACGGAGAACTTGTTCGTATATGCGTTCACCTTCACTATTTCTCTCAGAAACGATGATTGTGTTGGTAAGTACTCTGTGTATCCTTAAATTATTTTATTACTGGCAAAGATCGTTTACACTCATCTTTTTCTTGTAACGTTACTTAATCCAGCGTGCGTGCAGACAGGGTTTCCAAGTGTTTTTGCAATGTCGCGCACAATTGCTACTCAAAACTATAGCCCAAAACAATAACTTTCCGGGGGGTTCTCCGGAAAAAAATGGCGTTTGGTTGGCAAAATATGTTATTTTGGCAAGGTTGCCTGCTAAAATTCGCATTCCTGGGTTTAAGGGGACATTATGGGGACATAATTGGGGTCGCTTCAACCCGCGGACATGGAGAAAAACACGGGCTTGGTAACACAGTGGAGTTGAGTTCTGTTGACATTTGACAACTAACGTTACGTGTCGCTCCGTTGCTCTGATTGGTTGTGGGTCTATCCAATTGAGGTCTTTCCTGGCTGGGTTGAAACACGCCCCATAATCAAAGCTCAATGGAGCGGTACCAGACTCATATTCTGACTAGAATTGAGTATGGCCACGCCAGGCTAAAAATATTCCTCATGGAGGAACAATTTTAGAAATGCCCATTAGGGGGGTGTCAATGGCAATAATAAGGCCACAATAAGACTACTTTGGTTCCAAATGCTGTAACCTTTGATTACTTTATGCTATCACCACAAAATTTGATCCAGCTCACATGAAGGGGAACTTCACCAAAAACCCTTCACCTACCTTATTAAGTTATTGCATGTCAAATAAGAAAGATATGTACAATTATATTAAAGAAAAATATTTTTCTAAAATTTCTCAGCACGAGAATGTCCAAATGTAATTTAAAAAAGTTTTCTATCAAACGATACCTACTTTTTGACTCTTCTTGCTATAGTTTTGGAGTTATGAGTGTTTACTTTTGTGCATGTCACTCAGAAAAAAACAACTCTAAAAATGCTTTTAGGGCTTAAAGGGTTAAAACATAAATTGTCATCTGATTTGTAGTTGGGGTTTGTCTGACAAAAAACTACTTTGAGGATTCAGTCTCTACCTCGAGAAAGCGCTCATCTATTTTGAGTCATTTTTGAGAATCTGCTATTGAACAGGCAGTGATTTTAGGTGTTGGCACAGATGACTTTGAAAAGGTTTTATGTAGTGTCCAGACTGGAAATGGACAACAAGCTGTGATGATGGAGCTAGTTTATAAAGATAACACTCAACATTGGCCAAACTGTTTCCCCTGTGTTTTCCCCTGTTGCCTGTTTTCAACAGCATTGCCTGGCAACATTGGCTGAAAAGTTGGCCTCTGCATCATCTGCTGATTTGTTGTCAGATTTGCTGTACTTTTTCCACTTTAAGTAATGCAAAAGAGCATAACATCCTTCTGGAATCTATTCAGTCATGGCGATTACATTTTTCAGTGTAAACTTTTTTGTCTGACCTTGACGCAGTAAGTAAGTAAAGCACTGAAAAGTACAGCTTATGTCCCGTCACTCGGGTTCAGTGAGGGATAGGATAGGCCGTCGCTATGCTATCAGTGGCACAGAGCCTGTGTAGCGTTGTCATCAACTCAACACCTGGGAGTAAATAGCACATTCGTTCACACTTATCTGCTTAGAGACACGTACCATGATACATCCCAAGGTGATTGTTTTGTTTTACCTTTCTTTTTCGAAACTCACTGTGTTTGTTTCTAAGGCTGGGTGACAGTACACTAAAAAAAATGACTTGTTGAATTTACTTAAAAAAGCAGCTTCAAGTGGTTCCACGCAACTATATTGAGTAATTTTTACAAATAACAATTTAGTTATCGGAACAAAAGAAATTCAAGTAAAGCTGACAAAATTTCCTTGAGTAAATACAAACCATTTGAATTTGTCACTGTTACATAATATTTATATGTGCAGTTATTAATATTTATATTTATGCATTTAGCAGATGCTTTTATCCAAAGCGACTTACATTGTATTCAAGGTACACATTTTACATTTAGTCAGTTCTTGCTTTCCCTGGGAATCGAACCCATGACCTTATGTTGCTGGCGACACGCTCTACTGTTTGAGCTACAGGAAAGCACATATAATAATGTTATGTTAAATGTATAAAAGTTTATTATGTAAGGTGAACAGAACACATTTATCGATTTAATTACCTTATTGAATTAATTATTTGCTCTACAAGTGTAAGTGGAAAACTATTAAATAACAACAAGCATATTTTAAGAAACAAAATGCAAAAATAACTAATTGGACAAACTCAATTTAATTGAGGGCAAGAATTCCATCCAATAAGTGTGTGTATATGAGTGCCCATAGCCTAAACACAGGCACCACTCTTCTGCATGATGGTAAAAATGACAGAAACTCCTCTAAATGTCCAACACAACTGAACATTAAACACTAACATAAACTAACAACATCTTTCCCTTTACTGAAAAACACAGGAATCCCTAAATTTACTCTCCTAATGCAGTCCCTTGCAAAGCATGCTGGGAACTATAGATTTCACTCAGCAATGTTACAATGTGACTGAACAAACACTTATTAAGTAATTGAAACTTTTATTCAGCAAGGACACATTAAATTAATCAAAAGTGAAAGTAAAGACATTGTTACAAAGAACTCAATTTTAAATAAATGCTACTTTTGAACTTCGATCCTAAAAAAATGTGTAATGATTTCCACATAAATATTAAACTGATTTTCAATAATGATATAATAAAATATATCTTAAAGGTGCAGTGTGTAGTATTTTTGAGGATCTATTGACAGAAATGCAATATAATATACATAACTATGTTTTCAGTGGTGTATAAAGACCTTGCATAATGAACCGTTATGTTTTTATTACCTTAGATTGAGCCATTTCTATATATATATATATATATATATATATATACACACTGCGGATCCCCTTTACAGTGAAGTCAACATTTTGCACCGCCATGTTTCTACAGTAGCCCTAAATGTCTCAGACGACATCTTTGTCCTGTGTCGGCCACCGTAGCTTCTCTATGTGCTTTAAAATGGAGGGGTGAGCCGCCACAAAAATTTACACAGTGCACATTTAAGTAGCAAATCAGCATATTAGAATGATTTCTGAAGGATCATGTGCTTTGAAGACTTCAGTAATGATGCTGAACATTCAGCTTTGCCATTACAGGAATAGAAGAATCTGGTAGTGTATATATAGTATAACATCAGATGTTGTTTAATATATAATATAGTATACTATCAGAGGTTATGACACTATATTGCAGTTTCTCGCAACACAAGAAGGGATCTCAAAACTAGTCTAATGACATGCTCTTTATGGGGAAAAAAAGCATCGCCAGCAAAATTGTCACAAATCTATGGTGAATATTCAATATATGACCCAGCCTACTCTTACTGCCCATGCATGCCTCTTGTGTATAACGAGTCTTTAGAATCGGTTCTTCTGACAGTGAAACCAAACCCTTGAGCCACTGAGTCACAGGCTGCATTCCTGATGGGTAGACTCATAAATCTGACCATCAACGTCATGGCACAAGTTGCTAGAAGGTTCCTGTCTCTTTCCAGATTTCCTTGTTTAGAGATGAAAGTGAGGTGTCACCTCCCTTGAAAGCGGGTGTCTCAGAGTCTGCTGATGCGGCCCAGTCTCGCTGTGTTGATGAGGCAATGATAAAATACTCATGACACCAGTCCTAGTTTCAGAAGCCTGTGCGAAATTCTAATTAGCTTAGTAAGATTCCCATAAAAATGTTTAAACACATTTCTAAAGCTATGTAAACACTCTTGCAAAAAGGGTTGAGATTAGTTTTGTTAGTATTAGAAATATGAAGAACAGTATCCATCAAATACTGTATACCAACTTAAGTTCTGAGGCTGAGGTCACAAAAAGTTCCAGTAATAGACTTGTTGAGCTTGTTGATTCCTAGCTGGGAGCAACTTTAAGTATGAAGCTGCGTGTGTGTCTGTGTCTAAGTGGGTCGAAGGTTATTGGGGACCGCATGTGACCTGGCTTCTTCTGTGATTGACACGTTAAACTCTATGATAGTGACAAACACAGTCAGCCCGTCTCCTATACCCTGTGTATGGAATGAGACATATGTACTGTACCAGCAGTCCATATCCATTATGTGTTTGTTTCAATTAGGCACAACAATGTTCCTGTGTACAGTAGAAGCTGTGCTTTGATTATAGCAGTTTATCAAAGAACGAAAGAAAAATGTCGCATATAAGGTACTTTCATAAACGAACACATACAGTAAGCCCCATTTGTTCATGCGGTTATGTTGCACAGCAGCCCTCACTCACATTGTATGCTATTTATATAATAGAAAAGTTGTAAATTTTCTTGAGTCAACTCCTGCACCTGTTAGGAAACTAGCACATGAAAATGAGCAAACATTATTAACACACTATTCCACTGACTAGCCTTAACAATCAGGGGAAAGGCATTTACATCCTAGGAAATACTGCGGTGAACATCTCTTGATCTTTATTGTGGCCTCCTTAGGAGGAGAATTGAACACATTGTGACTTATCTTAAAGGGACAGTTCACCCAAAAAATATATAATTTACTCACCCTTATTTCATTCAAAACCTGGATGATTTTTTTGTGGACCTCAACAACTTCAGAATATCTTAATTTTTGTTCCAGAAATGAAAGAAAGTCACATACTGTAGGTTTGATGACAGAATTTTCATCTAAGGGGAAAAAAAGATAGATTCAGTGTAAATTCTCCAAATTTAGTGTTAAGGCCTACATGCTTAAATTAGACCCTGTATACCCTGATGTGACAAATGGACATGTACCAGACGAGACGACGGGAAATTTTCAAGGAATACTGCCTCAGCATTATTACTTTTACGACTGAGATGTCATTTCCTTTAAAGTTAAACACCTTATATGAGAAATGCTATTTTGGTTGGCATTTCAAATAACGTAAGGCTTTGAAACAGTATCCCCTGTGACATACTGTGCACGTCACTTTCACCCACCGTCTCCTTGGGTCATGTCAAGAATGTCAAGTACCCAGCTTAAATCTCACTTACAACAACCCTGACTTCACTTTGGTGGCTGTTTGTGAGTGTATTTCCTCTAAACTCAAGGGCCCTTATAGTCCTTCTCGCAGACAGATACAAAATTATCTTTTTAGTCTGTTTACACTGTTTTTGTACACCGTATACTTTAAAAACACTTTTTCCCCTGCTGTCAGATACAGTATATGAAACGTCCTGTACTTCATAATGAGTTCTAACTTCATTGCATTATTTCACTTTCTTATCTTAACAGCTGCATCACACTAAGGTATTGTACTGGCTGTCTCAAGTATTTAGATTAAGATGCGTGGCACTTCAGATAAAGCTTTCATGCATGCTTCCTGTTTGCTTATTCTGTGCCAAGTCTCGTGCGAAAGCCTCTTGGGATGCTATGCAGGCTGTTTTCTGAAAGGAAAGGAAAAAAACGGACAAAAATACTAGAGGTCGCTTTGCAGACGTAATAGCAGCTTATGTCACTGGGTGTTCCTCAGGAAACAAACTTCTAGAACATGACGCTGTATAAATAGAGCGATATTCTCACACAAAGCCTGTATTCATTCGCGAAGGTTATTCGTGATCCTCTTTACCCAGCAACCAATGGGATGAGCATGTTGCGGTCAGGAGTTGAACTTTTCTTCTGTCGGTCAGAAGAGGGGGCCGTGGGGTGCTGGCACGCATGTGGCATACCTCTAAAGGGACAGCGGCAGGCTGGGATTGTGCAATCGTATTTGCAAACACCACTTGTGCTTTTTTTTTTTTCTTTGGAGGTGTGCTGTCATGCTATTTTTACCATCTGTGACGTGCACTTTGGGAAAAGCAACAGAAACAGCAGCCTAAAATTAAACAGTTCTAAACCATTCAAAATGCAAGGGGGTACACGCCGTCCCAGTGAATGGCTCTTTCTGATCTGCCGTCGGGAGTTGCTGCCCAGCAATAACTGCTACTCTCCTTGTTGATTCAATGCATGCAGTGCTGGGTATTTACCTACACATTTTAGTCCGTTACTGATTATAAATTGCATGATGAAAATTGGTAATAAGTAACGAAATCTATTGGATTACTGTAATCTAATCTGACTACTTTTTTTGTTACTTTTAGGTTCACCGTTTATCACATTGATTTTAGTAAGATTATTGTGTACCACCACATCGATATAAAAATACAAAGAGAAAGAAAATATATATTTCATTCTTTATTATCAACAACTTTAAGTGCATTAAATGTCAGGGTTTCCCAAACTGGGGTTGTGAAGGAAATGCAGTGGATTTCCGAATTGAGTGAAAAGTTAAAAATAAAAACTATACCAGAACACTAGAAATACTTTTTTTGTTTTCCTGCGTAGTGTGAACATGTGAATGTGTTGTTAAAATGAAATATAAGTCTCAGGGGGACTTAGGCAAGTCAATATTTTAGTTTTAAGCAATGCGTCAATAATATTAAACCATATAATCCTTTAAAAGCTAACTGTAATGTGATCATAAGCATTTTAAAATGTAATCTAATTACAATGACTTAATTTTTGGAATCTGATTACATAATGCTGATTACTACCCAGCACTGGACGCACATTATGTGAACTTCCTTTGACGTACTAATAATATCAGCCCTGTCATTTTGTACAGCATGTCCGATCCAACTCTCATGATATTCTTAATATATGTGTGTAAATCTGTTTGTGTGTGCGTGTCTGTGTCTGCCCATGTAATTTGGCCCACTTCCCGCACCAGCTGGTTAATTGTCTCCCTGTCTGGCCGGCCAGTAATGAGAGTGACTCAATAGAAGACAAAAGAGAGCCTCGGTGAGAGACAGCAGCTGATTGGTGGAAGCGCTGACAGTCCCCTCCCAAAATGGGCGCCCCTCACAGCCCCTGCTAATCCCACCCCTCGCTCCCAGTCGCTTGTTTTCCCCCCTAACTTGCATGCAGGCCAAAATACTTGCTTACTTCTCCACGCTACGCTTCGTCCAGAAGACCTAAGAGTTTCAGAGCTTTGGACACAGCAGACGTTCGCAAGCCTGACTGACTAATGCGCCTTCTCTTTCCAGCTGCCAGAGAGTCAAGCCTTTGGAGCTATCAATGACTTCTTTGTTTGGTTTGTTGCAGAGTGCCCCCTCTTTCAGCCCATTGGAAACATCTTCCGACCTACAGCAATAGTAAGTCCATGCTTCTTTTCTCCCCTCACAAATGTTCCTTTCCACCATTTTTTCTGAGGTCTAGTTGTATGTGGGTGTGTATGTGTGTCTGTCTTGCTCTCCAGCCATCTATTCTCAGGCAGAGCTGTCACGGGGCTCTGGAGATATCCCTCGTTTCCTTTTTCTGTTTCCTGAACGACCATTTGCAATACAGGCTGTCCAGTGTAGGCGGTCGTGTGATGTATGTTTGTAAGCATGTGTGCGTGCGTTTGTGGAGGAGCGGCCACGAATAGTGTGATGATTTGTTTTCGTGCTGAAACTAGTGTCTGAAAATAAAGCCTGGATGTCTTTTTAAGAGAGATAAGGGACCTCTTACCTCCGCCCATTCTGTTAGCAGAAATCCCCCAAATCTTAATGCGCTGTTTGTGAAGGATGCAGTGAAGTGTCATTTTTTTTTATTGACAGCTTTCCCTGTGGCATCTACTGTGCGTGATAATGCCTTCACAACATAACACTGATATTATGTCTTTATATTTGAAGACATTTACATTTGAACAAAATATGCTCATTTATTCAATTGATTAAAATCGTACTTTTTTTTATTATATAATTTACAAAGAAAACATTCATTGGCTTAGCAGATACTTTTATCCAAATGAAGAATACAACAAGCGATTAATCTTAAGGAGGCAATGCAATACAAAGTTTCAAACATTGTCCAGAATAATACAAGCTAAAACAGGGAGAAATATAAGATATACTGGAAGCATAGAAGAAGAATTAATTGTATTGATTTTTGCATTATTTTGAAGCTTGAAGTTACAGAGTCCTCTAAATATTTTTACTGTGCCTGTGGGTAGAACATTTCATTCTTAATGTTAATATTTGCAGAAAAACATCTGAAGTATTATTGAAAGCATCTCCAACAAAAATACAATCAATTTAATGTCATGTAAGCTCTCTTTAAAAGCATTCTTTAACATACCCGTGTGTTTAAACGGTAAATAAACATCAGTTTAACATTTTTTCCGTGCTTCCTTTGCCAAAAATGTAACTGTAAAACATACAAATGAATGAATCTTTTGTGGTATTCACATCTCTCTTAAGAATCTGTGGCATCTTTTAGCCTAGCGGTTTTCACTTTGGTGTGAGGATCTTTGTGATGTTTGGATGTGGTGTTTATTGTGTTATCAAAAGCCACATGGTTTAGTTATAAACCAGGAGGCCAACTAGTGTTCAGCCAAAACACTAAACCAAAAATATGCTCTCATGACTTGAGGAATGTCTGAGAGACAAACCCTGTGTAAGTGTAACCCTGAGAGAAACATAGTTTTGCCTTATGGCTAACAGATCCTTGAAAAGGAGCTGAACAGCATGAAAATACTTCAGCTTTACTAAGGGTCAGATAAATCTGGTAAGACCATCTCCGCTCCAGCAGTTGTCAGGCAGCTGCTCAGGTTCCTGAGTTTGGAGCCAGTGGCGTCTGGAATGACGTGCTCACCTCTTCTCACTTCTCCAGCGGAAAGCATCCCAGGCATCCCAAGGGTCATGTCATTCTTCATGGGGACTTTATTAGGTGTACAGTATAATGGAATAATTCATAAAGCTGGAGTCACAAGAACGGTGTATTGTACGCACACATCAATTCTGTTGAATAACGGGTATTTTATTGTTTCCAACTATGAAAAAGTAGGAAAGTATGCTAGGGCCCTTAGGATTTTATTGGCATGTTGGCTAGTAACTGTTAATATGATTCCCTCTGAAAAGAGCTGCCGATGTATAGGACCATTGTCCGTGCATTTAAAATCCTTGTCATGGATAAATTCCCTCCCAAATCACTTAGCACATAGCCCATGTGAGTCTGTTATGTTAACCCTGATGGAAAAACATTTGGAGTCTCATTCTCTTCAGGAAGTCTGGTTTGGGGGTTTGGGCACTTGTAAGTTGGTCAGGCTGTGAGACTAGCTAGACCAATCTAAAATGACTAAGACCATCATGCGTTTTTGTTTTTCAGCAGAGAATAGTCTGCTAAAAACATAGCATGGCCTTACTAGACTCCATATTGTTGATTTATTGCATACAGCAAAGAGACTAAGATTGATAAGTAAGCATGATATACTTTCAATTCCCCTAAACCAACATAGACCACATCTCATTATATAGGAAGACCTGACACAAGACAACTTATTAAAGGTGTGCATCGCTAAATAACTTCTTACTTTCCTGTAAGCACATACTATAGGTTTATATGACTAACTTCTACATGTGGAAAACTTCACACATGTTTTTTTTTTTTTGAAAGGATGCCACACAGCACAGGCCTCTGAGGAATGTTCTGATAAGGGCCAGAGCAGCTGGTGCTGTCTCATCTATATCAAAGAGCAAACACAGGCTGACTAAAAAAGTTTTAAATGGTTTGGCAACATTACAAGTCAATTAAAAATTCATATTTTTCCAATCATGTCATCATTCTTTTTTAAAATGAGTAAAATCATGTAAATATGAATCACTTTAAAGCATATAATAATAACAATAATTAAAAAAAAAATGTTTCCCAAATATTTCAAAAGTATAGGCAGGCTTAGTTTGTGTGCTCAAATAAATCTTCAATTTGCAGTGTTCAAAAATATTTTCTATAGTATTTTTATTTCAGTAGTATAGTATTTTCTGTTTTCAATATCTGCTTTTAATAAAAATACATGTATTTTCATTTAAACATGACACTAGCATTGTGTTCAGACATGTCGCGTGAATATGATGATTTATGTAAGTCACAGCCTCATATCTCTATTTGTGCCCAGCTCAACCTGTAAAGCAGGCGACAGTGAGGCAGAGAAGGACAGCTTGTCTGCCAGCGGGCAGGCAGCTCCAGAATGTGAACGGCACATTTACAAGAGTGTCCTGGAGGGCGGCGACATCCCACTGCAGGGCCTGAGAGCGCTTAACAAGCGCCACCCCAGCACTTCTTCTAAAGGTAGGCTTCCAGTCCAGTTTAATTCAGTAAGTGCAATTCAGGTTTGAAATGATTTTGATTTAATGATTTATAATCGAAATATGATTAAAATCATGCCACATTATTGTAAAGGCGATCCATTTGTTGCCCGTTGAGCCCTCTTCATCAGCATTTTCCACATTCCTTGCTTCACAATACCACACAAATAACACAGCTCATTTGTCTTTCTGTGTTTCGTTAAAGCTGGCCATTTTTCACAGTTGACACATAACAGATGTCCGGTTTGACCTTTAGTCATTCACTCGACGCCGGCCTGTTAGACAGAATAGGCACATGAGGTTTGGCTCAGTTGGGTGTCCGACTGCTTTAGAAGTGGGCCACAGTGTGGACGGTGAGGAAAGGGGGTGGACGTAGAGATTAATAGGGGGATCTGATGGTAGACACTCACTCTGCAGAGAAGATAAACATGCAGCATGTTCAGGGGTGGTCAGGTATGAGGGGTCAGCTGTCAGTGTGAGGTCATGAATGGAATGCTAGTATATTTGACCCAGAGGATGGCTTGGGTCAGCAGGGGGGCGTAAAGCGGAACGAACAAGGGATGATGACTGTATCCGTTAATAGTTAACATGACCCATGTTTAGACAGAGGCTTTGTTGACCACTGTGTGAAGATCTTTTTTTAACTCTTGTTTCTGTCTGCTTTGAATGTCCAAGATAACATGTTTTGCATGCAGAACATACAATGCAGTGTATCTTGTTATGACTTCATAAAGTTGTGCTTCTAAATGCATAATTGAGTATAAAGAAATCATTAAAGACAAAAATATGAATTAAAGCACATTACAAAATTTTGAGCTGAGGTGTTAATTCAAATGATGTAAGTTTCCCTATTCCTCCCTGCTTTTAAGTAATCATTACTATCTATATAATGTTCCTGCTCATTTTTTTTGGCAATATAATTTAAATATCTATTAACATTCTGCCTGTAATTCCTGTGGATAGCAGCTGGTAACATCACAGCACACTAGAGGTTTCTTTGGTGAGAAATCCCAAGACTTGTGGAGCACTCAAGTAGTGCTTTCATAAGTTTATGACCACAATGGGAGTAAGTGCCTGTCTTGGAGTGGTTTGGGGGAGTCTGTGATAGGTCAAAGAAAAAAGCATATCGGCACATTTGGACAAACCTTCACAATAGGTGAATTTAGTTGAACCAAGTCAAGTATAGTAAATGCAAAGTACATTTTTTGTGCATATGTCTCTTTAAAACATAAACATAAAAGAGTAACTGAGCAGGTGACATGAATTACCATGGGAGTCACATGCATGTTGGAAGAGATGTTCCAATTGGCAGTTTAGTGGTATTTTGATTAATTGTCAGTTGTAAGTTAAAGTTTTTTTTAACTATACTAGCACTTATTTATGAATTTGAAACTCTGCTTACACAGGATTCATTGAATATTTTGGTTTTGTTTTGCCAGAAGTAAAATCTCTTGTCGTTATATGATTTATTAATGACTTTAACAATTTCCCAGAATTATATTATTTTAAAAAATGCACCATTAAAATGGATGGATTTGAATCAGCACAGTAAAATAATTCCAAACATGCTCTTCTTTTATATGCTATTCTTTTTAGTATAAGTAATGTTTACGTTATTTTTTTTTTTTTTACTTGATCATTTACTTAATTTACTTGATGTACTGCCGTGATTCCCCCCCAACCTTTCTTGCTCCAAAGTGCAAACCCCGGCCAGCAGCCAATTCCGTTGGCCAACTCCATCATGTAGTCTCCTGTCAAGTTCAGACTTCATGCATTCAGTTCAGTATTCAGAAAAATCATGGATGGATGCCATCATGACGATGAGTAATTCTGCTGTCTATCAGAATGTGCTATCAATGCTATACTAAGGTTAAAAGAACGCCGACTTTTTGGGACTTTAGCTTATTCACTGTATCCCCCAGAGTTAGATAAGTCCATACATACTATTCTCATCTCCGTGCGTGCCATAACTCTGTCTGACGCACCCACCACTAGCCTAGCTTAGCACAAAGATTGGAGGTAAATGGCTCCAGCTAGCCTACTGCTCAATAAGTGACAAAATAACGCCAACATTTTCCTATTTACTTGTTGTCAGGCGCTGCGTAATATCACTGCGCCGCTGCACCCTTGGCACGGCAGCAAAGTTCCTTGATCATTACGCAGGAATGAGAGTATAGTTCCTAGCCATATCGTTCTAGAAATTCGCAACTTTTCATTTTACGTCGGTCTTAGTACACAATGTAACTATACACATTACAAAATGTAATTAGGAAAATGTTGGCGTTATTTTGTCACTTATTGAGCAGTAGGCTAGATGGAGCCGTTTACCTCCAGTCTTTGTGCTAAGATAGGCTAGCGGTGGGTGCGTCAGAGTTATGCATGGAGATGAGAATGGTATGTATGGACTTATCTAACTCTGGGGGATACGGTGAATAAGCTAAAGTCCCAAAAAGTCGGCGTGTTCCTTTAAGATTAGGGTGGAGTGTTAAGGTGTTAGTATTTGTTACAAAGTTGTGAAGGTAATCAGCACTGTGATTGACATGACCAATGAAATCTTTAGCAGCGGCTGCGGGATGAGGTTTGCACTTAACTAGTTTGGGAAAAATGTATGCAATGTATTGCTCTCAAGATTTACACAGTTAAACAGTTGAACCTGCTTGAATGCTCTAGATAAAATTGACTTAAGTTGGAATATTTATGTAGCAATTAATGTAACATTTCTTGCTTTATTTGCCAGTTGTGTGATACTGTTGTGTTCGTGCTTGTTGCGAGTGTAATCTAATGCCCTGTTTGTTCTGTTACCCTGCATGCCTGCCAGTGGATTATAAAGGTGGGAATGGCTGTATGATTTCACCCTGCTCTTCTGTAAATACTCACTCAGTTCTTGCCACTAATGCACTAGCTTCTCAATATAAGACTAAAAAGTCCTTGTCAGCCGCCAAAGCCTGCATCCCTCAAATCCTTCCCTCCAAGTTTAAGCCCAAGCTATCGCCCTCTACTGATGAGAGCCTGGAAAGACGGACCGAGCCGACACAACACCGGCCCAAAGCGCACAGCTGTGAGGATCTGCATCCGGAGTCCTGTGGCTCACAGAATGGAGATACGCAGGATGCCGATCACAGGTTAAATTCAGCTTGCAAGGGCAATGGTTCACCTGAGGGCAGGAACCTTCATAAAAATGGACCTGTTGTGGGATCTGTGAGGAGCACAGCTGAGTTCTCTGCCCTGTATCGAAACATGCACAACATTCAGAGGCCGAGCTCCTTGGGCTCTAGCCCAAACGGTAGTGTCCGCTGCCTGGCTTCCTTTTTCGAGAAGCCGGGGGACGACATTACCCTGGAGAGGACTGAGATCATCCCCCGGGATTCTGTCACTTATCGGGTGATGGAGTTTGAGCGTATTATTCAGCGTTCAAACTGTGTGCCCACTCGCTCCGCCTCGATGCCCATTCTCCCTAGTAACCCAAGCCCTTGCCACAGCCCTGCGCCGGCCTGCTTTCTCCAGTCCGCTCTATCAGCTGAGACTCTAGTCATGCCAGAGCCTGCACATACTGAGGACTGTCCAACCATGAATACAGAGGCCCAAACACCCAAAGAGGAAGCTTTTGTGTCAGACGAGTGCCTGAACACCTCAAGAATTGACTTTCCTTTGGAAAATGAGGGCAAATCAGAGGAGAAAAATAGTTGCATTCAGGATGCTGCCAAAGAGACGCCCTCCAGCGGTACCTCAGAACCCACAGGTCACCATCACCACGATCACTTCCCCTTCCACACCAAACAAAGCAAGTGTAAAGGGACCTGCCCGGCTTCCTACACACGTTTCACCACAATCCTCAGGCACGAGCGGCAACAGGCCAACACCCTGCAGGAGAAGAGATGCGCTGCCCCAAGAAACTTGCTTCTGATGGGACCAGCCCCTTTCTCCTTACGGAGGTCCCTACACAGTCAACAGGCCAAAAAGACTTGTGCTCTCTCCGCCATGAAGCCCATGGGCGGAGACCTCTTCTCGGCCAGACCGAAGCCTGTGATTCCCCAACGCCTGTCCTCTTTGGAGGTGCTGGAGAGGCTCAGTAATGGAGAGAGCGCTCCCTGTGAGGGGTGCAACACGGATGACCTCATGGATGTGGAGGGCTCAGAAGCCAGTAAAGATCACTCTGAAGGTGGCTATATTGAGAGTGTCATGAGTGTCAGATTGTCCACACTCATGTTCGGGCATGACTATGTCTGTGATCACTCATCTTCCTCCAGCCTTTCTCTCCTGTTTGCTCTTCTGTCATCACCGAGTGACTTTACTTTTTCCATTTCTGTCGTGTGCACTGTGTGGCCGACTTTGTGTGGTTTGTAACCATTTCAAATGTGTTATTTCACTTTTTGTTATTCTCAGACTTCCACTTCAGCCATTTATTATTATTTCAATTATAATATTTTTCATTGCCTTTGTAATACATTGTCCAGAATTAGTCAGAAACTATGACCAGACATAAAGCAGATCAAAGTCTTGTTAAAAAGTACCACCCATAGAGTGCAACAGTGGCTGACCCTTTCAGCTGCCTTGATTCTGGAATTGTTGTTCCAAAGGGATTTCAAAGCATTCTTCAGTCAACTATAAGCACTTTTTATTTTTTTATCTTTAATTTTAAGCAAAAATGTGTTTGAAATTCAAGACAAAACAACAAAGGTACCTTAAGTTGTTTTGTGAGGGAATGATCTATACATTCCATGAAACATTGAGAATTATGTAATTGAATCATAAACAGTGATATACTATAAAACTATTGACTTACAGTAATAGATTATATACATATATAATAAATTATATATAAGACAAGTTTATATACTGTATATAAACAAATGTATTCAATTATTAACCCTCATGTCGTTCCTTAACTTATATGACTTACTTTCCTCTGTGGAGTATAAAAGAAGATGATTTGGAGAAATATGCTGTTGTTTTTTTGTCCATACAATGGACAACTGTTTGGTTACCAACACTTTTTAAAATATTTTGTGTTCCACAGAAGAAAGAAAGTCATATAGGTTTGGAATGACATGAGGGTGAGGAATGCTTAAATGTTCCCTATAATGTTACTTTTGTAATATGACTGTTGCAATCTAGGATCCCAGCCAGATTCCATTAATCCATTATCAAGTATTACTGCATACCAGAAATTCTGTTTTCATCCTACCATAGAATAATGATAAGAGTTGGAAACTGAGAGGAACTTTGGCTCAGACTTCACCCACTTATCATTAGCTTCTTGTCAGCTTGAGAAAATATTTCAGGTCAACGGATGCATTTTGTACATTAAACATTTAACATTGTTTCATGCACATACAACTTGCATCAAACTGCAAAGCCGTTCACAGATTTGATCTGAAATTAAAAGACAAATTCCATAGAATAGTGTAAACCTAATATGAGTTGGTTTTCACTCTGTTTAAGGTTCAAGGCCAGTGCATTCAAATGGCTATTATGTTTTTTTTTTTGTTTGTTTATTATTATTATTATTATTATGTGTTTGTCACTTAATTTTCTATTTTCAAATCTACATTATACATGTTAATCTAGACATTTTTGAAAGGAATGTCAGAATGTTGTGTATTTTTACCATACCTTTTCATGATGTTAAGTTTTGATGCATGCAACTTTTTATTGTGACTGACCATGGCTTATGCTTATCCTGCAGATTTCAAAATACTTGCTTTATGCATAAGCTATTGTAATGTTAAACTGTAAGATGTGTAAGCCATTGTATGTTCATGCAATTTTATTTTATGTTAAATTTGATTTAACATATTTTGTTGTATCTGTGTTCTCTCCAAAATGTCATTCCCATTGACATGCTCTATAAATGGAAATTTCAGATATGAAGTGTTGTGCAATGCTTGAGCCAAGACTGATTTGAATCTTTGCACTTACTTTTACTTTATGTAATTTTGGCAACAGAAAGTGAATCCTGTGTTTCTTCAAACAGACTCCGATTCCTCACATCCATTAAGCCAGGGAGACCATGGAGAGAACCCAGAGGAGGCTGTCCGGAAACGCTATGGAGATAAAGAGGTGCCATATTTGTTTTGACATTTTCTTCACACTGCAAACAAATCATTTTCTTAATTGCTATGTTTATGTTGTTTTCCAGGAATAACATATAAACATCCTTAAAACAAGATAAAACTTACTTGAGAAGGAAAAATTTACAATATGACTTGTTTTGCTGAAAGTATATCTTGAATTATGTTTAATTTTCTGCCCCACTGACTGGGCGTACATCTTACACAAAATTATTGAGGTTTGTTCATTAAACAATTCAAAATATTCTATATATTTAATTCATAATATCTTCTATGAAAACAAGTCTTATTATTTTACGCAATTTTTGATTAGATATTTTTACTGGAGAATAAGAGAAAAATAAATGTGTGTGTGTGTGTGTGTATACAGTCATGGCCAAAAGTGTTGGCACCCCTGGTAAATATGATCAAAGATGGCTGTAAAAATAAATCGGCATTGTTTATCCTTTCGATCTATCATTCAAAAAATTTGCAAAAACCTAACCTTTCATTGAATTGAAAGTGGGGGGAAACTCACATTACGAAATAAATGTTTTTCTCCAAAACACATTGGCCACAATTATTGGCACCCCTAGAATTGTTTGAGTAAAATATGTATACTCTGAAGTATATTCCCATTAACATTTACATTTTTTAGCACACTAGGGTAACCAGGAACATGAAATTGTCTAGCTATGACGTCTTGTTTCACAGGAGTATCAATATGAGGACACACAAAGGCCAAATTCCCTTAAAGGGGTGGTAAAACACATTCTTTTGAAGGCTTGATTGTGTTTGTGGGGTGCACTGTAACATGAGTTCATGCTTCGTTTAAAAAAAAATTGCATTATTTTTCATATATTTGACCTTTATTCTACACTGCTCTGTCCCTCCTTGTAAAACGGTCTGATGCTTTCCGGGTTGTATGAAGCCAGTCCCTCAAAAATACGCGATGGGCTCAGATTGGTTAGCTGGCCCAGTGTGTTCTGATTCGCTAACCGCCTAGTGCACGTTTATCGGAAACGTCACGCCCCTTACCTTACCGGTAGACTGTGCTTTGGTCAGTATTAGAAACAATGGTGTCAAAACCATACCAATCTGAGCCGAATCAGACCCAGAACATTTTAGTGAAGATGATCGAGCAGAACCTGTTCATTCCTCAAGAGTAAAGACTGCGGGTCTATAGTGATCGCTACTGAATGGCACTTTTACTTTTGTATTTTTAGAACGATTATAGCCAAATATATGTCGCAAGAACTATTAACTCAACACATTGGCTTTGCTAGTAGCCAAATCACACACAGAACCATGTTTAGCATGCCTGTAGATAAACAATACATAAAAGCTCTAATCAAAGAATAATTTACACTAATGCCAAGTTCGCTGTTGAGATTTTAACGTTAGTGTTTGTAACGTTAGGTGTTCGTCGGATAACGTTAAGTATGAATGAGCATTTAACAGACTGGTTTGCAGAACAGCGTTGTCATCTTCCTTGCTACAACGTACAATGTATTACAGGAAAACACATCGATGAAAAATAAATCAGACTTACAGGTTGTGGCCCGTAAACAGCTTCTGTTTGTAAATCCAGCTTTCAGGACAAGCCGTTGTGCATATCCTGTATTGAACTCGCGAAGTTTGTGGAAGTTTTCCTCCGTGAAATCTGCTGCGGGAGCCCCGCACGCGTCGTGCATGATTCACACTGGCCGTGTTTCTCTCACGCAGCTGACGTTGTGCATATCCTGTATTGAACTCGCGAAGTTTGTGGAAGTTTTCCTCCGTGAAATCTGCTGCGGGAGCCCCGCACGCGCCTGTTCCCCTCAGTCTCAAACACAAATGTGCATATAACATGTTGTATGTTAAACGCTCTGCAACGCACCCCCATCCCTATGAAGGCTGAACAAAGCAAGTACCCCAGACCTGCAATCCGGATGAAAATAACAGCGTTTCGTCGGCATTGCGGCAACAACACTCCAGCCTAACTATACCACAACAGCGGCGCGATACAAAATGGCCTCACCCCCCATATTTAATATTCTCGGAAGAGGGGTTTATGTAAATATTGAGCCTGTTGATGTCACCAACCCTGGAGGAATGTGTGTTGTCGCCTGCTGGCCGTTTGCTGTAGTCCTTAGAAATGGATTTCTTTAAAAGCAAATATCTCCCTTTGCTTTAAACTTTGAACGTTGTAACTTTGCAGATGGTGTTTATGCTCAAGCAGCAACATTACACGCTAGCTAAAGTTAGAATAGTGAAATCGTGGTTTACCACCCCTTTAATCATCCATCAGAATGAGTAAAACCAAAGAATATAGTTCTGATGTGCAGCAAAAGATTGTTGAGCTTTACAAAATAGAAAGTGGCTGTAAGAAAATAGCTAAAGCATTGAAAATCCCCATTTCTACCATCAGGGCAATAATTAAGGAGTTCCAATCAACTAAATCTGCCTGGAATAGGACGTGTATCTATATTGTCCTAATGCATGGTGAGGAGGAGAGTTTCAGTGGCCAAAGACTCTCCAAGGATCACAGATGGAGAATCGCAGAGTTTAGTTGAGTCTTGGGGTCAGAAAGCCTTAAAAAAATCAAACAACCCCTACATCACCACATGTTGTTTGGGAGAGATTCAAGAAAAATCCTCCTCGCTCATCCAAAAACAAATTTCAGAATTTTCAGTTGTCAGACACGACTGGAAATTAAAACGGGACCTGGTTCTGTGGTCAGATGAAACTATAAAAAGAGCTTTTTAGCAGCAAACACACCAGAGGGGTTTGGTGCAAACAGGGATAAAAAGTACCCCATGCCCACGGTTAAAAATACAGCTGGATCTTTAATGTTGTGGGCCTATTTTTTGCTGGAGGTCCTGGACATCTTTTTCAGATACATGGTTTTGTGGATTCTAGCAAATACCAACAAATAAAAAATCTAAACCTGACGGGCTTTGCTAGAAATCGTATAATGGGCCGTGGTTGGATATTCTATCAGGACAATGATCCAAAACAAACATCAAAATCAACACACAAATGTGTCACTAAGCACAAAATTAAGCTTCTGCCATAGTCGTCCCAGTCCCCTGACCTGAACCCTATAGCAAATGAGTGGGCTGAACTGAAGAGAAGAGCTGGGAATCTGAAGGATCTGGAGAGATTCTGTATGAAGGAATGGTCTCTGATATCTTGTCAGGTGTTTTCCAAACTCATCAGGGATTATAGAAGAAGACTCAGTTGGGAAAAGGAGGTTGCAAAAAGTATTTCATAAATGGGTGCCAATAATTATGGCCGACGTGTTTTGGAGAAAAGCATTTATTTTACTATGTGATTTACCCCCCCCCCCCCTTCCAATTCTTTTACTTCAATGAAAGGTTAGGTTTTTGCTAATTTTTTGATTGATAGATCAAAAGGATAAACAATGCAGATTTATTTTTACAGCCATCTTTGATCATATTTACCAGGGGCGCCAACACTTTTGGCCATGACTGTATATATATATATATATATATATATATATATATATATATATATATATATATATATATATATAATATATATATATATATTCATTTGTATATAATATATTCTGAATATACATACAAGTGCTGATCTATGGATCCTCTGGTCAGGTCACGGGTCATTTAACAGACACATATGGTGGATTTTAAAGCATGTTTTATGGAGACTTATTTTGCTGCTGTACAATGTGGTAAATTGGATATAGGCATAATGAGTGAATTAAAAGCCTGTTTCTTTTTAAAGAAAATTCTGGAAGAGCAGAGACGGTTAAAGCGAGAGCAGGAAGAGGCAGATACAGCCGCTCGGAGACACGCTGGGCTGGTTGTGACTCATCAGCAGTTCATTACTAATGACCGCTTCGGCGACCTGCTGGTTGTTAATGAGAAAGAGAAGAGAAAAACCATAGAGGTGAAATATTTTCTCCCTTGTTATGCTTCAGACGATCTTGTTTGATGCTGACTGACTTTTTATATGACAAAGAGAGTTGCTGTGATATAATGGATTGAGTACTGTAAAAAGGATGCTAATGGCCTCTTATTGTCAGCAGAGAACTCCTGCTCTGGCGCGATTTGACTTCAGAGCAGAAAGTTTAAAGTAAGTGCCTCACAATTCAGTTCTAAGGATGTAAATATCAGCATGTCGACATTTATTAAATTAAAGAGTTCTACATTATACAAATCATTTTGTTTCCCCTTTATCAGGGAGCTACCATTTCAAAAGGGAGATATTGTATACATCTACCGGCAAGTTGATCAGAACTGGTTTGAGGGAGAGCATCATGGGAGAGTTGGGATTTTTCCACGCAGCTACGTTGAGGTACATTCTGTTTATTCTTTAGTATTACTTTTTTTTTAAATCTAAAATAGTTTTCAGATGTGCAGTAACCTGTCTTATTTCTGTTATTCTGTTTTTCCAGCTCTTGCCGCCAACAGAAAAGGCTCAGCCCCAAAAAAGTGCACCGGTCCAGGTGTTGGAATATGGAGAGGCTATTGCACGATTTAATTTCACTGGTGACACTGCTGTTGAAATGTCTTTCAGAAAGGTAATTCACACTGTTCCAGCAATTTAATGAAGCGTATGCTTTAGTCCAGCGGTCAACACGTACCACTGTTGATATGCAAACAACAAGAGATAGAGAAATTCGTATTACTGTATGTTTTATATTTTAGAAATATGAAACAGAAATATGGAGTATTTCTTCATCAATCTTAAAAGTGTGATGAAACAAGCCAAGTAGAAAGCTTTCAGAAAAAAATTAAAATATATAGTTTGCCGAAAAGGTTTTTTTAACTGCATATACATTTTTTTTTTTTATCAGCCAGTTGAATAAAATATGCTAAAGACTGCACTGAATATAATTAATCAACAAAATGATTATAGCAGCAGACTTTGCTTTGCAGATTTTGTTACATGTAAATTAATAAATGAGATTATGTGAATGTCAGAAAAAAAAAAAAAAAAAAAAAAAAAAAAAAAATATATATATATATATATATATATATATATATATATATATATATATATATATATATATATATATATATATATATATATATATATATATATATATATTTAAAGACCCCCTGTGGTGAAAATCAAGTTTTTAATTTTGTATATGATGTATATTACGATGTTATGATGAACTATATGTCTTTCTTCACTGACATTCTGAGTTGTTCAAAGCGTTTCTAAAGATACTGATTTTTAGAAGGCAGAACATTACTACACATTATTAACATTAGCAACACATTATTAGCTGTTTGGTAACCTAAAGCGAAAGGCTAATCATATTAATTACCATTATGTGTCCGACGTTATAAAGAGCAATATAACATTGTGCAGCGTTTACTACAGTGAAGTTGAGCGAGTGGATCTCTGAGCTGGTGTGAGTGAGTGGAGGCGGCTAATTTGCATATTCATGAATCCACGTATGCTAAATGAAGCAAGGGTGTAGATTTACATTCAAGCTATTTTAAGGAATGAATAAAAAAAAAACATTTCACAGGAAAAACTTTTAAATCTCATTTTGGTGAGTTTCAATGGATAAAATGATTGACTTCTGGGGGACTTAAATATGTGTTTGTCTATGTTATAACTGCAGGAGCTAATTCAAAATCTTTTGTCTGCCTGTAGGGGGAGCGAATAACACTAATTCGCAGAGTAGATGAGAACTGGTATGAAGGCAAGGTTTCTGGGACTAACCGGCAGGGCATCTTTCCGGTTACCTACATAGAGGTGCACAAGAGACCCCGAGTGAAAAATGGAGTTGACTACCCTGATCCCCCTATCAGCCAGTCACCTCATCGAAGCACTAATGCCTCTCCACAGGTAAAGACCTGACAAAATCCATGGCCCATGGATCATTTTTATTCAACTTATGTGAATTGCTTTCATTTTCCCATTATTTTTGATTTATTGATTATCTCGTACAGTTGTTTTCACCATTTCACCTCTCCCTTTCCCCCTTCCTTTTTATTGTTTTCAATTATACCTCCTGACTCCGGCCTTGCCCTCCGAAAAGCCCATTCGTAATCGGCTCACCACCTCCCCTCTCCCTCTCCCCCGGTCTCCCCGCCGCTCCATCTCCCCCGAGGTCCATGCCATCTCCAACGAGTGGATTTCGCTCACTGTGGGCGGAGTCAGAAGCAGCCCCCCAGCTGCACCCACTCCACCCCTCCCCCCTCTGCCAAGCACTTCATACCGTTTGGGCGAATATCTGCCCCCTTCCATGTCAGCCAGTCCTGTGCCTCCCATCAGCGGCAGCCCCTACTGTATCTCCCCCATGGCTTCTCCCTCCACATCTCCTTTACCCCCGCCCTATCCACCCCGTCCCTGCTCGGCCACCCCGTTCCTCACCTTCACTCCACCTCAAGGCGAGGACTTCCTTCTTTCTCCACCATCTCCCCGCCTCTCCCGCAGCCTGAGTCCCTGTGGGGGTGCTGGGCTTGAGGGTTGGCTTACTCGGGGCAACAGGCTGGATCAGGAGTTTCAGGAAGGGGATGGGGCTGAAATAGACAGGGCTGGCAGCCGCCGCAAGGCTCCTTACAGCAGGAACAATAGCCCAGCAGAGGTATCTTCTGCATGGTGTGGTGTGTTTTTTCAAGGTGCCCATCATAAGGTGACTAAGCTCAAGGGAGATCACCGAGGCACAAGTTGTAGATCTAACAGGCTGCAATAGGGAACAATATCTGACCCATCTGGTTATGCTATTGAGTTATTCAATTCAATCACACTTTTATGGCTTTCACACTGTTGAGAGAAACACAGTGAAAAAAGAAACTGCTGCATGAACCTCTAACATGATTAGCATGAAGCTTGGATGTTGATTTTTTTTCTGTTGTTTATTGTGAAATGATGCATGTCTGATACCAATCTAAAGATAACAGTGAGTGCTTATACTGACTTGACTACTGTGTCAAACTCAAATGGCACGTTGAAATGAATTAAAATTTAAGAGAGAAATCTAATAATAACAGATTTATTAAGACAGTCAATACAACATGTTAATTTAGTCAAATTAATTAAATAAAAAGAAGTTAAATTTTAATTGAATCGTGCCTCCTGAACCAAACATAAATTCGGTAATAAATGCTGCAACAACCGGTGTCAGACCTTGCCAAAGTACTCTTAGATGGATGCATTATTTTGGACTATAGGACAGTGAAAGGGTTATATTCAATGATAATAAAAAAGATAATTTGACTTTTAAGGAGGAGGCTTTTCTTAGCAAATATTGATATATGTTGATGTATGTAATTAATCAGACAAAAATATATATTGTTTATATGAATAGTAGTTGGTTAATTCTTTGTAACTGAAGAATTCCAGTATTTTATCTGTCAACTTTAGTTATGTTTAAAGTACCATTCAAAAGTTTGGGGTCAGTAAGAATTTTTTCTTTTTTTAAATAAACACTTTTATTGAGCAAGGGCACATTAAATTGACCAAAAAAATACTTTTACATGGTTACGAAAGATTTCATTTTATTTTCTATGAAAAAAATGTCACCATCAGCACAGCTGTTTTTAACATTAATAATAAAAAGAATAATTCATACTTCTGAGCACTATATCACCATAATAGAATGATTTCTGAAGGATCATTTGACACTGAAGACCGGAGTAATGATGAATAGCTATGCTAAAGACTGTAGTGTTTCCACTAGAAGGAGCATCCCAGCATGATGTGACTGATTTTAATGATTGTTTGAATTTTTTTAGGAAATGTGGAGACTGCTACTAACTCAGTCTTATTCCAGTTCATTATGTGTTTGATGTACTGTAAGGTTGTACTAGCGTCCTCTGCACAGAGGAACATAGAAATGGACTGATCAAATGCCAAGCGTACTGTTGTTTGTGCATACTTATTTCAAACTTGAACCCAGACCTCAAGGATGAACATGAACCGTTGTGCATGGACAGAGGCAGATGATTTCATCCATGTTCTTTTTTTTCACAGCCATTAAGAAATGATGTAGAATATTACGGGCGATCTTCAAGAAGCCCTGTTATGCTGTTTGACATCCAAGACAACAACATGAATGCCAATTCATTTACGGTAAATTAATTTTCATGACATTATAATTACTCTTAAATGCACATACTGCTTCATAAATCTTTCTTGATGTCATTTATATTGATTATGAATGGTGAATATGAGCAGTTTCATATTCTGTACTGATTATGAGACCTGTATGAGGCACATCCCGGTCAATCATTAGACTCACCTCAATGTTTTATTTTATGTGATATCTAATCCTGAAACTCACCCACATAATGCATGACATCTCTGTTCCCTGCAAGTAAATCTGTCCTATATGATTGTGGCGTATGTTTCACTCCTTCCATGCACTCACTCTGTTGTCTCACTCTTCCATGCTTATCCTCTGGACACTACCATCCCTTCCGGCTTTCCTGGTATTAATGGACATTCCCTCCTTTCTGCCCTGTTACTATCTTGTCTAACCACACTGCCCCTTCCTCAAACTCAATTTTCCATCTGAATGACTGACCCTACTTCCTGGTTTGTGGCCACCTCGTGTGCCGACCCTCTTCCACCAATAGGAGGCAGTGTGTAATGAGATTATGAATATTGCAGAGACCTCAGTGAGGTACTGCAGCACTTTGTCACGCCCTATAGACTCCGCCCACCGACTCCTGCCTCCTCCCAGTAAACACTCTCTCATCATTTCCCAGCAACCCCTGTCCCAGAGCAGCAGTCCTGAGCCTGGACGCATGAGCTGTGGGATGTAAGTATGATTACTACCTCAGTGTATTTCTGTGTGGATGCACCTGTGCTTTTCACTGACCTGCACCTTAAAAAAGGGGAGGACATCCCATACATCACAGCACTATGAAACCATATACATAAAGCTGAGTTTTCTATTTTAATATATTTAACATGTAATTTATTCCTGTGATGGCAAAGCTAAATTTTCAGCAGTTATTACTCATGTCTTCAGGATATTTTTCCTGGATTATTTGATGAATGGAGAGTTCATCTATTTTAACTTTTTGGACCCACTTTATATTAGATGGCCTTAACTACTATGCACTTTTGTTGTCTAACTTCGATACGATACCTGGAAAAGTATCGATATTCGATACCATTTCCGATACCACAGGGAAAATACGCTGCATATACTGTCAAATAGCAATTTTTTTATATTATTTCTTTTTTTGTCTATCTATTGAAAGTCTAGGCAATCAAAAATATGATAAATTATATGATAAAGCTTATACACGTTGATCAATTACCATTACAATTAATAGTCAAAATCACCCCATTGTAAAAAATACATTGAGTTATCAATGTATATCAAATATCAAATATTTGTGAGATAATTGTATAGCAAAAGGATTTCAAATGGTAAATTTAATTAAAAAAAAACAAGTAAACTGCAATAAAATGATAAGAAATAAACAAATGACTAACAATAGCACAAATAAATGCAATAGAATAAAGATACAAATGAAATAGACTGCTTTATTTTTTCCGGTAGGTCTAACAGTAGTATTCAGGTAAGAAACTGAATAAAAAGTAATCAAATTTAAAATAACATTGGATAATCTTCATTGTAAAAAATTTCATACAGATTAATCCATTAAAGTTAATAAGTCAAGAGCAGTAAGTGATCGTTTGTCTTTTTGTAGTTTGAATAACATTAACATAGAGAGTGGTACGTTTATTCGGCTGCTGTCCCTTTAAGACCTGACGCACACATGGATCCCAAACACTGGTCCTGTTACACATTCTTCCTGAACTGCTTACGACTGTGTTTACGTTAATACTCACCAAGATGGGTATTGTGACATTATTTTTGAGTGTATTTGACCATTAATAAGCTGGGAAAAGGAGCTAATTTTTGCACTTGTATGTCAGAGGCGGCTTTATTACTGTATGTTTGTGCGCATCAGATGTGAGCCAAAATCTGCGGGAATGAGTATGTTATTAGGTCCAATCCCACGCAAAATTCAGGCTCGTCACACCAACACTATTTAACCGGAGTGAATGAGAGGAGGCGGCTGTGTGTCAACCATAGACTGTAAAAAAAATATGGACGTAGTGTCCGTGACGTCAACCATAGGATTATGAAGAGCAGTTTTGAAGTGTAAAGTCGGCCGTTGCCATCTTGGTAGCGCGTCACCACGTGTCTAACTGAAATGACTAACAGACAGCAGACAAACGGCTATCCACCTGTCACTCAAAGTGGCCACGCCCACTTAATTATGCAGAACTTTAAGGCTTTATATAATGTAAATGAATGAGTTATAAAAAAAATTCACCCCCCTCACAGTTGTCATGAAGGGAAAACTTTAAAGGTCCCGTTCTTCGTGTTTTTTTGAAGCTTTGATTGTGTTTACAGTGTGCAATATAACATGTGTTCATGTTTCGCGTGTAAAAAAACACAGTATTTTTCACACTATTTACTTATCTGTATACCGCTGTTTTCACTGTCCTAAAAACGGCTGGTGATTTCCTTGTGCTATGAAGTCCCTCCTTCAGAAACACGTAACGAGTTCTGATTGTGCAAGCGGTTCCTGTGCTGTGATTCGACCACAGCTTAGCGCATGTGAAAGCGGTTCCTGTGTTGTAATTTGACAGCAGCTTAGCGCACGTTGGAAAGGTCACGCCTCTTAACGGAGAGATGTATGCGTTCAATAATCTCTACAGCGTCCCTGGGAAAGCCAAACAAAGGTGATTTGACTCCTGGATGAAAATAACAGCGTCTCGATGACATGGCGATAAACACACTCAACGCAACAGTTCCTTTTCTCCACGCGACCGTCCGCTTCTCCACGTGGGACAGCAACAAGACCGCGCCCCCTTTTTCGCGTTTCTTTGTGGGCGGAGGTTAGTCTGTTCTACTGCTCTACTGACGTAATTAAAGAAGGAAGTACCAGGATGTAGTCCAAGCCAGCCGTTCGCTGTAGGCTTTGAACGGGAACTTCTGTTAAATAAAATATCTCGCTTGGCATTGAACTTTGAGCTTTATAATTTTACAGGTATTATTTATGCTCTAACAGCAACATTACACACTAACTAAAGTTTGAACAATGGAACCGCGAAGAAGGGGACCTTTAATATATAGACCAAAACCACAATTTGTACCAGGCTGTAAACATGTTTTTTTTTCTGCTGTAAAGTTGGGCATTTTAACATGGAGCTCAATGAGATTCTGCTCCCTTTTGGAGCCTGTCAGCCAGTCGATGAATTGCAGTTTAAGTCACTTCCGTACTGGCTTCAAGAGAAACTGGGGGAGGTTGCCGCTTGGTGTCAACTCAGAGAGGAGAGGAGTGCAAGAAAGCGCAGCTGGTATCGGTGTATTGATACTGTAGAAAGGAGTATTGCTATCGTTTCAGACTATCGATACATATCGAAATATCGATATTTTTGACAACACTATAATGTATTAACATTTAAATTAATCATTTGATACAATGCACTTATTGTGTACATACATGTTTTTTACATTGTACTTGTATTTTAAAAATCCCTGCATGTAATTACATCTGTAATTAATTTCTGTAGTTACATACAATTACACTGTAATTACACACATAAGCCTACCCTTAACTTACCCATGCCACCACACCTTGAACACAATAAGTACATCGTACTTACTTTTTGATGTAAGTACATAGTAGTTAAGGCCACCTAATATAAAGTGGGACCTATATATATATATATATATATATATATATATATATATATATATATATATTAGTACATTTATATAAACTACCGTTAAAGTACATTTTTACTTTAAAGTTGTTTTAGATCGGTAAGTCTCTTCTGCTCACTAAGGCTGCAATTATTTGATCCCGAATAAAGCAAAAACAGTAATATTGTGGAATATTTATTCCTGTGATGGGAAGCAGAATTTTCAGCATCATTACTCCAGTCTTCAGTCACATGATCCTTCAGAAATCATTATAATATGATGACTTTCTGCTCAAGAAAAATGTCTTATTATTATTAATGTTGAAAACAGTTGTACAACTTTTTTCAGGATTCTTTAATGAATAGAAAGTTCTCTCTCTCACACACACACACACTGACTGCTGGCACACTGAACCCTTCTAACCAGGGTGCTCTGCCAGATGTGCAGTGTATACAGATTCCCCTTTAGTTAAATTAAGATGTGTATTTGAGATATGTAAATTGAGATATGTATCATTGTGTCAGACAGACAAAACTTCGTGCAGTGCTTTTACTTTACAACCATTAACTTTATTTCTATTTAAACTGAACTGAAAAACATTTGTACATTTAGTCAATACAATGTGATTTGTGCTGTCGCTTCCTCTTCCACGTGTAATGATGTTTTGTGTTCTGCTGTAGATTTCAGGCTCTGTACAATTATATGCCTCAGAATGAGGATGAGCTGGAGCTACTGGAAGGAGACCTGGTCAACGTCATGGAGAAATGCGATGATGGCTGGTTTGTGGGTATGTGTTATTGATTCTCCATAAAGTCATCTCTCTCATTCTAAATCCATATATACAAAACTACAGCGGCTACTAAATCAGTCGATTCTCAACTAGAGTTTTTCTTTTATTTGCATCCAGACTCTTATGCATGTGTTGGTTTCTCTGTGCAGGTACATCTAAGAGGACGAAACAGTTCGGCACGTTCCCAGGAAATTATGTGAAAGCTGTTAATTTGTGACATGATACTATTTAATGAAGTGATGGTTTGTATGAAGAGATACTAGCACTATGCTTAAGCAGCCTGATCTGTTTGGGACACTCTACCTGTCGACGTCAAATGAAGACTTTTCCTCCCCTCCAAAATTAGGTCTTTCCCAGATGAATGTCCAGGTATGTGATCAGTAAGGTGTGCGGCATGTTAGTGAAGAAGAACATGCAGTTCAACTGTACTACAGTGGCAGCATTTGTTGAATCACTGAAGGATTTAAAGGAAGAATGATGGTCTTTACCAGTTTTTTTTTCTTTTCACTTTTCACTTCCACTTTTTGAAAATGCTAAAAGCCATTAATATAAAATATCAGACTGGGAAAAGGTGTTTAAGTTTACAGCTGCGACTTGTACTGAAGTACAGGCCAAAATACTTTAACTTCATCACATACCTGACATTACTGAAAAACTAAATGAAATTCTACAATTTATTTTTGCTATAAATGTTTGATGGACTTTCAGTGTGGCGTAAGAGACGACAGTTTATTGAAAGCACCAGAAGGTGTCTGTATTAAGGGTTAAAGGACAGGGTACAGGTCAAGTGTTTATATTACTATTTACACTCCCATTATGTTTAAAAAGAAACGCTGATTTATGGAGCACTCTTATAAAGAGTATGATTTCAGTGTCTATTCCAATGAGGGCTTAAAGGACGAGTCAGCAACATTAGTATTTGCAAAGCCATTTGTAGACATCAAAATGATGTAAATGTTGAGGTTAGTGTTAGTCATGTTAGGGAGGATAACTTCACAGCACTTACTGTACTCTCAGATTTTTTACATTTTACAATAAGCTCTCATTTGTTAACATTAGTTAATGCACTAGTTAACATGAGCAATGTATTTTTTCAGTATTTATTAATGTTCTTTGTTCATGTTAATTCGTATTGCATTAACTAATGTTAACAGATACAACTTTTGGTTTTAATGATGCATTAGTAAATGCAGAAATGAAGTATTGTTTATCGTATCATTTGTTAACTAGTGTTAACAAATGAAACCTTATTGTAAAGTGATACGATTACGATTGAGTGACCAACTCAAGAATCTCCAGATCTAACAAAGCTTTTTAACTGGTAGCGAAAAAGAAACAAGCTTTGTTTGAACGCTACCTTAGTGAGGCGAAGGGCTACAGCTAAACACCACTAAACAGATCCGAACATATTTTGACGCTTTGACTCAAAATGTACTATTTATTTGCTTGAGTGATGCATATTTTTCTCTTTCAGTCATCCATTTTTGAATTGGTTGTTCTGAAGAGTGTATTGTGAGTCTGGGGCGCAGTATTTACCTCCGTTAACATGAGCCTCGATAACATCTTAACCCAGGTACCATTTGACAGTGACATTTACGTAGTGTTATGACTGCTAATATAGTCGAGTGTTGGGAATCGACGATCCATGTATAAGATTGCCGTACCTCATTTTCAAAGTGCCATTCACAGTAGAGGATGCTACATGTGGGCCGTTGTGGTCATTTCATTCGGTAGTTTCCTTTGATTAGCTTGTGGTCTTCCTTAACTGAATGTAGTTCACATCCACTCCAGGTTGTAGACTAGCTTTTGCTTCCGTTTGAGAAGTAGAACTGAAAATTTGAAGATATATAGTTGAATTTCTTCTTTTGATGAAATTGCGTCCCCTTTAGTTTTATACGGTCCATTCCATGTAATGCCAGAGAACGTGCTGCTAGAGAGCATGAGGGTCGTCTCGTCTGCGACTCGCTTTACCAGCCTTCCGTTCTGTTCAAAACAAGAAAATGAGACAGAAAAGAATTATTATAAGTATCTAGATGACGTATTTTTCATTTTTTAAACCAGTGCTAAAACTTTTGTCAAGAAGTAATCGCATATAAGATCGAAGAAGAATTAAAACAGATCCGATCTCTATGTGGAATATGAACTTGAAAATATGTGTTTTGGCCTTTTGAACCGTTATAAGATAGCGTAGCATATCTGAATGTAGTGCTCTGAGAAACTTTTAACTTGGATGTGAACAGTTGAAATTCACGGTTTTCCTATTCTGTCAGAGTTGTAAATATGTAAAGTATAAATGAATGAAAGCGATTGAAGTTACAGCGACCTCTATAAATATTACAGTTTATATTAAATGAAGAATATTAGGAAAGCACAGAGATTTGCGTAACACAGGCCGTCTCATATGAATGAACGAGTGATTCTGACACTGTGTTGGGATTGAAATGCCTTTCTGTCTCATGGCTTCATTGAACTGTGCCTCATTTTATTATTATTATTATTATTATTATTATTATTATAATTATTATTTTGCCTTGAGGTAAACATGTTACTTTTTAAGGATGTTTAAAGAGTACCATTTTGGCCCAAGTGTGTCACACGAGACAATTACTGAGTTCTTTACCGCAATCACATGAGTTATTGAAGAGTGTGAGATGACACCTGAAATGTTTAATGTTTAATTATTACTTTGTGGTCTGTATGCAGAGGCGAATTTTGCATTTTTTTGGGGTTTGTTTTTGTTTATTTGCAGTGCTGTTACAATTACAATGAATTTAAAACACTATTTACTGCTGTGATTGCCTCATTATGCAATATTTAATAAACAATATTACAGCTTTTTACCGACCCTGTTTGTTTATTGTCATGATGCGCACTGCCTGTTGATGATCATTTAATGTATATACACTGTTATTTATTAATGAAATAATAGTGATACATTTCAGTTATACCTAACCCTACATCTTCTCATTAGTTCAAAACAATATAGGTAACACTTTACAATGGTTTAACTTAAATGGTGTAACTAAAAATTAGCAATACATTTGTTACAGTATTTATTAATCTTTGTTAATGTTAGTTAATACGTTCAATGATAGCTCAAGTCCACTAAATAATACTAACTGATACAACTTTTGATTTGAAAGTGCCCCTATTATGATATTTTACAGGCTCCTAATTTAGTGTTATTTCTCCTACAACAGGTTTACATGCATCAAAGAGGTTTAATTTTCTCATAATATACATTGCACATCACCACATTTGTCAATGACAGTCTCAAACAACTCAACGGATGAAAAAAATGTATAAATTGCGTCGCGTCCACATGAAAACGCAAAAACACGCTAAGCACTGTCAAGAGTATGCCAAACCAACAGGTGGCAATATAACCCTAACCATTTAGCCATGTTGGCCAATCAGAAGCCAGGAAAAAAGGTTATTGACGATTTTATTGTCTGTAAAATATCTGGTTTCACTGTCCACACGACAACACTGTAACCGGAGTTTCTAAAAATCTTCACCCTGGCAGGAGTTTTCAAAAAAAGTTCTGTTTTAGTGTCCGGATACTGCATTTGCGTGTGGACGAAAGGCCAAACCACAAAGAAAGCGGTTTTGAAAATACCCGTGTTCATGTGGACAGGGCCTAAATCCCTCCTTTCCGCAAGCCTGCTCTGCTCTGATTGGCCAGATAGCCCAGTGATTGGTCTACCACGTGTCTCGGAAGCTAAACGCCCATTACCATAACTGTGCTTCAGCTCCGTCCGGGTTATTCAACCCGAACCTCCATCGCAAGGACGACTTGAGCAGGACGTTTCTCAGTGACACGCTATTCATTTTGAGATACATTATGAGATGTTGCAACTGTAATTCCTCACCATCAGCATTAACAAGAGTATGTCCATCAACAAACCGATGTGTATATTTCTAATCTATTGCGATGCGCATGCGGGAACTGTGTCAATAATGGTGCATACGTTTCCCGTTAATTAAAGGATTAGTTCACTTTTAAATAAACTTTTGCTGATAATTTACTCACCCCCATGTCATCCAAGATGTCCATGTCTTTCTTTCTAAAGTTGAAAAGAAATTAAGTTTTTTTATGAAAACATTCCAGGATTGTTCTCCATATAATGGACTTCAATGGGCTCCAAACGGTTCAAGGTCTAAATGACAGTTTCAGTACAGCTTCAAAGGACTTTAAGCGATACCAAACAATGAATTAGGGTCTTATCTAGAGAAACGATCCGTTTCTGCGAGAAACCGAGCAGTATTTATGCTATTATTTTACCTCTTATCAGACGAACGCGATCATCTCTGAGCTCCGCCATAACTTCTGCTAAGTGAGGTCAAAATACGAGCCTGGTCATAGATGTATACGTAGATGCCTCATTAGAATGAGGCATCTACGATCAATTTTTCTATGACCAGGCTTAGCGGAATTTGTCGTATTTTGACCTCACTTAGCGGAAGTAATGGCTGAGCTCAGAGATGATCACGTTCGTCTGATAAGAGGTAAAATGACTGATGTAACAAAAACGTTTGTAAAACAAATCTTGCTCCATCCTTTATCTTTACTCAAAGTAGTAAGAACAACAGACACTCTGCATTAATAGACACAGTTTTAGGTAGTAGTGGCACACAGCTGATTTGCAGTAGTATTTCAGAAAGACAGTAATAACGCAAGTTAACGTACCCGGAAACGTACACAATATAAAACACAAAACTACGTATTTTAAACACGAGGTAGAAAATATATACATCAATAATTAGTCAAACTTACAAGTTGTGATTCTGAGGAGCAAGCTGGTCCAAATACACTGGTACTGACCCATCTTTGAAGAGCAAGCGTTTTGCGAATCCCGCATTATGAACTCTGAGATTTGAGAAGCAGTCGTCAGTAAAATGACGTTTGAGGGCTGGTCATGTTGTTTGCGGTGGACAACATAACTGTCAATTTCATTTACTCCCCTTATTAGGGGAAAATAAACTAGACTTCCCAGTTCCCATAGACTTCAGTACAAAATAGCAGCACAAAACAACGTCCGTACACAGCCGGCAGGCTTGAATAACTTAAGAAATCACTAAGATTAAACATGTCAAGTAATTATATGTCCAGCCTGCCTGCCATGAAAAGATACATCCACACACTTAATTTGGTCAATTTAAAAACATGTCCCTTCATTCTCTCAGCGTCAAATTGGTAACAAGTGAAAGATTTTACTTCTTTTTGCAAGTAAAATTTTTTTAAATGTATATATTATGTCTTTATATTTAGAGTACTGACTGCACTTTTCTGTCCAGCCATACAACTAGCCTGATTTAGCTTCCGATAGCATCATCCGTACTTCATGATTCAAAAAAAAAAGTTAAATCCAAGGGGGTAATCCAGCACCCGGAAACCGTACCTTCCATAGGGGCAGCCATTGCTAACCAAGCCATCACCTGCTGTTAGCATCCCATTGACTCCCATTCATTTTGGCGTCACTTTGACAGCGAATAACTTTACATCTGAGGCGTTTAAAGACTCCATTCATCCATTGTTTATTTCTTCTTACACTATCGCCCCGTAGAAGCCGTCTTTGTAAAAATAGGCTAACGATTGCGTCATAACCACGTGACAACCGTCGCACAGTAGAGAAATTACCGTATAGACAGGAGGAGAAGCTCGCAGGCAATCTTTTGCTGTCTATGAGGCAATTTATTAAAATAAATAAATACTATGCAAAATGACAAAACAATTAATAGGAATACTTACCAAAAGTTGCTCCTGCTCACACTCTCTGTTTCTGCAAGATTCGGTGATTCAGATTTCACTTTGCACAACTACTAGAAGACTTGCCACTGTCAGACAGGTTGCTCACACGTCACATCTACGTGGTCAAGCTCTGTCTGAGGCTGCGCAGTACACTCAGCCATCAGGAAGTGAGTGCTTCTAATTGACTTCACTTTTCTCCGTGGAAGTCTATGGGGTCGCTGTGTCCATTTCTTTTACTGTCTATGGTTAAATCATTCACTGGCTTACCTGGTGACTCGATCAGGTATGAGTAAATGTCCTCTGGCCACTGGGTGGGGTTGTTACACCAATTTGACGGTGGGAGAATGAAGGGACATGTTTTTTAAATTGACCAAATTAAGTTTGTGTATGTATCTTTCACACTCTATGGCAGGCAGGCTGGACATATAATTACTTGACATGTTTAATCTTGGTGATTTCTTAAGTTATTCAAGCCCGCCGGCTGTGTACGGACGTTGTTTTGTGCCGCTATTTCGTATTGAAGTCTATGGGAAGTCTAGTTTATTTTCCCCTAAAAGTGGGCGTGAATCTGTTCAGAGACATTCTATGACGTAGCGCCGGTTGTGCTTATGTACGACATAGGCGGGCATTATACAAATGTATTTTCTAGTGACGTGGAAACGTCATGCGGTGGGATTCGAAATACAAACGACTCATATAGACGGTTCAGAGTTGATTCTTTCTTTTAGGAGACAATAACTTTATTCACTGTGCACTTTCGACTTTGCAGAACATTTACATTCACAGCTATATTACACACTGCATGAAAGGGAATATTTGAAAAACCAAATGGGCACTTTAATAATGTAGTAAAAGTTGAAATTCTAAGATTCATAAATGCTTAAATAGAAATATATAAGTTTTTTATCGGTAGTTATGTTAATTAATGTAACTAACGTTAACATTTGGAACCTGAAAGTGTTGCAACAGCCTATCTATCAAGAAATTCTAATATTTTACTTAACAAGGTATCACAAAGTTTCTTATAATATAGCCTATGTGAACGTTTTTCCAAAATAATAATACAAAAAAAATCAATTGTTTTGAACGCCAGGTCTTCAATATCGATTTCTAAACTCCGCTGTAGAAATATAGGCTATGCAAAGTCCAGCCTGCTCCACGCCACCTAATTATACATATATTGCAATACCACGTATTAGCACTAAGGGGCAGCACATATACGGGAATAGACTTTTTCCAGAGTTAAATGCACAGCAGTGCAAAAACAACCTCATCTGACAACCTGTCATATAGTGAAAACATTCTAATGAGAAACACAACAACACCATCAAAAACCAATAATGCATTAGGCTACCAATTACACAATAAGGTGCAATTCCATCCAAATAAACCATAAACACGAGGGAAGTGCTACAGTAAAAGCACCTTCAGTCTGAGATGTTTGCAATTATAGGTCTACTTGAAAAAGTAAATTGAAACGAGGGAAAAAACACTCAGTAGGACGCTGATTATGTGACACTGAAACACTAGCAACTAATTTTTTCAAACCACGGGCGGTAAATTCTGTTTGTCTAATTTAGTCATTTAACTCCAATAGAGTTTCTATTGTTTGTTAACGAATGATTCTGTTGAAACAGTAGGAGGCAACCTGCAGGGCCGTGCAGAGACCGTTGGAGGGGCAGGTGCTCAAAGTATAAAAGGGGCACATGGAACAAGGCTTTTAATCGGGCTGTGCTCAAAATATCAATACAGCAATATATTGTGACGCATTCCTTTCTGATACGCGTTCCGATACGGATGTTTCTGTATTGATATGGTAGCAAATGCTTTGATGCAGTTTTGAAAAAGAAAGAGAATAAAAAAGACCATTTAAAGGTTAAAAGTAAAAAAAAAAAAATTATTGGCACCTATTAATAACTCTGGGATTAGAAACTGTTATACTTATGATTCAGTTATACAGAATAGTAAAGAACAGCTGTTATAGTAAACTGTGTAGGACATGGTCATTATTCAAAATCAACGTGGCCCGTTTCGTACAGTACAGAATAGTTTTATTTAATGCCATGTCAGTATCTGTGGCTATTTTCATGGCAAAAACTGAATTACAAATATACAAGAGTTACATTTATCCAATAAAAATAAAAACCAAGCAAACAAACAAAAAAATCACAGCAATCTTATACAAGATTTTTAACATTAACGTCTAAAAAATTTCTGGTAAAATCTTAAAATCTTAAATTCCTAAATAAATCCTTTAGTGGGTTTGCTGCCTTTGCTGTTGTTGTTGCTGCTGATGCTGCTGGAGTATATCTGAGACTATAGAAATTAAAACAAGCATATGAGATATATTAGCTGATTAAACAATTGTTATGTGACCATGACAAGATGTAAAGATTGCTGAAAGTGTTTGTAACTCGCTCACTGTGCTGCAACTGCTGCCAAGGCTGACTGCTACAAGAAGAGGGAGATGTTCATATAGGCTGCTGCACACCAAGAGCTGTGGAGAGAAAATAAGATATCAGATTCAGAAAAGCATCTGAGAAAGAAACAATAGGGGGAACGGATGAGGGCCATGGCAGGGGTAAGAGTGAAACAGAAAAATCTATATAGACAGTGATCATGATTTCATATATTGCATTGTGACTCTGAGATGTAGTTGGATTTTGATTATGTCTAATCAAAAATATAAATAAAGAAACTAAAATGTGTGTGTTCATTCTGTCGGCACCTACTAAAAATCACTAGTATACTAGAGTACTAGTAGCAATAATCTTACCAATAAGTGGAGGATGAGTTGTAGGCATTTATAACAGCAATTTCCTGTTGGCCATGTCCCTAAAAATGTCAATGACATCATTGTGATTTATTGGAATGTCCTTCTCAATTGCCAAAAGCAGAAGGTCGGACAATCTATCCTCTTTGCAAAGGCTGCGAAGTTTGGTTTTCACCAGCTTCAGTTTTGAGAAGGAACGTTCCACAGTTGCTGTCGATACCGGAAGTGTGCCATATGTCTTCAGCAGCTCAGTCATGTTCGGGAAAACTAGATGTGCATTGTTTTCCTTGACCACTGAAAGAATAGATGACACATTGACTGGTGGTGGGCATGAGTATGAAGTATGGAAGACCTTCAGTTCTGTCTGCAATTTGTCTTCCTCTTCAATGTTATAGAACTGGCACAGTTTCTTTACAGCTTGGAGTGCTGCAGTTGGAATGCTTGCGGTTTTCCAGTTTTCTGGGACTGCTAGGCAATGGAAGGCATGCAAGATTTCCCATATGAAATTATCTCCTCCTTTAAAGCGTCTCTGAAGCTCTTGTATCATTGTGTCCACAAAAACGTAATACACTTTAACACGGTAGTACTCCTGCAAAGTTGGGAAAGCATGGTCAGTCGTAGCTGATGTGGCAGAAAACTTGAACTTCTCTGGCACTTTCCTCCTCCTTGCTTGTCCAGGGACCTCAGATGGAGGATCCAGGCCCACTGATGCAGCCTTCTCTGTAGCCTGTTTATAAATGTTCTCAAACTCTTCTTCTGTTCTGCTGTAGGCCAGCCTCTTTAAAACTCCATCAACAATGCTGTATGCTGCAGCCAGGTCCATGTCTTTCTGCTGCAATGCATCAGATGCAACTGCAGTCACCTGGAAGATTGGACAGGTGATCTCCAGACACAAGAAGAACTCAAAATTAATGCTTTTTAGAAGGATCATTGCATCACCAGCTGAAGAATCTGGGGGATCTTGCTGTGTCATTTCCTCAAGGAACTGCATGACAGATGGGAGGACCTTCACCAGAGTTTTAAGTGCACTCTCTCTACAGGCCCACCGAGTATCTGACAGTTTCTTCAGCTCAAGAGGACGCTGATCGGGGTGCTCCCTCTTCTGCATTTCAATAAATGCAGAGTGTCGTTTTGATGAGTTGGCCATAAAAGTGTAAAGCTTTTCAACTAGATTGAAAAAGTTGACAAAACAGATATTTGACTTTGCGCTTTCTACCAATACCAGATTAAGGCAGTGTGCCTGACAGTGCACATACAAGGCCTTTGGATTTTGCCTTAGGATTCTGGACTGCAGTCCCTTATAGTGTCCACTCATGTTTGCAGCCCCATCATAACCTTGACCCCGGATGTTTTCTATTTTCAGGTGATTTTCTTCCAATAGAGCCATGACAAGATTTTCAAGAGCATCTCCGCTTGTTGACTGCACATTGCACACCTGAATGAATCGCTCCTTTATTTTCATGTTGTGTACATATCTCACAACAAAGGAAACCTGTTCAGTGTGGGACACATCTGTCGTTTCATCCAGAAGTATGGAAAAGATTTCGCTCTCTTGAATTTCTTCTCTGATGACACGTTTTACCGATATAGCCAAAGCTTTGATCAAGTCATTCTGGGTTCTGTTCGAGAGGAGCGAGACAAGAGGTCTTTTTTGGGTTGCCTGCTTCTCTTTTACTCCATCAAGGTGTAATTTAATTACACTGTCATATTTGCTGAACAACTCCACTAACTCTAAGAAATTCCCTTGATTTTGGCTTGATGAAGTCTCATCATCTCCCCTGAAAGACATGCCCTGTCTAGCCAGGAAAAGAACAATGGCAATCAAACGAGACAACACTTCTCTGTTGCTCTCCCTCTCTTTGTCTTTTGCAGCTTGTGACTCAAGGTCACCCACTTCAAAAGCTGCCTCCAGTAATTTTTTCTTGAAGGAGTTCCACCTCACCATACCACACATGTGAGCCTCTGAGGCACTGTGCTCTCTAATTTTTTCCAAAGCCTTCCTCCAGCGATTGAACCCTACAGTTTTCCAGTTAGTGTGACTCTTGTATCTTTCATCATTTAAAAAAAGACGGCAGCTGAAACAAAACATGGCATCAGTGCTAGGAGAATATTCTAGCCATGGGTTATTCTCATACCACTTCTTCTGAAATGACCGTCCCTCTACATTCTTTGGAAATGACAGTGTTGGTTGGCAGGGTCCAATATTGTCACACATTTGGATAAAGGCCTCATCATACTTTAAGTTGAATTGTAGGACGTGGGCAGGGTCAGTTGGGTGTTGTAGTCCATGTAGGTTTGAGAATATAGAGGGGTCTCTGGCTTCAGCCTCGGTCTCCTTGTTTGCTGTTCCCTGCACTGTTTCTGTCGCTTGTGTCTCTACATTTCCCTCGTTCTCTTCAGCCTCTGTCTCCTGGTTTGCTGTTCCCTGCACTGTTTCTGTCGCTTGTGTCTCTACATTTCCCTCGTTCTCTTCAGCCTCTGTCTCCTGGTTTGCTGTTCCCTGCACTGTTTCTGTCGCTTGTGTCTCTACATTTCCCTCGTTCTCTTCAGCCTCTGTCTCCTTGTTTGCTGTTCCCTGCACTGTTTCTGTCGCTTGTGTCTCTACATTTCCCTCTTTCTCTCCAGTCTCTAACTCCATCTCATCATCTGATCTATTACTTTCCACTCTCTGCCCATCTAGGAACAAGGCATAATTTCAGCATTAATATATTCTCAACCATCACTACTACCCTTGCACCTAATCAATAATACCTTCAGTATTGATACAAAACATTAAAGAACTGATACACTGCAATAAAGTAATTATTATTTCTGATGTACTTGATGTCTAAAATACCTTTGCAGTGTAAACAAATGGTAGGCTACATGCGTTATGCTTACCTGTTGTGCTGTTCGTAAACCAGCTAGATAGGGATCCACTGCCTTTTGCTGCCTCAAGGAGCTCCTTTTTTTTTTGTTTTATTCTCCTCTCTTTGCGAGGCATCTTTGCACTGCAGAACACACAAACAAAGGGACATTGCACACCTTTTCCTGAAATCTACTAGGGCCATATCTCATTTACTCTGCACTTTGATGTTAGGTCAGGTTCATTTTATATTGACATTGATATTTTTAAATGTATTATTTCCAGAGATATATTATTGAGTTTACAGGCTATAGTGATTTTGCTGTTGTAAACACTACTGTTACAGAAAAACATAGGTTTGTCATATTAAAATTAGTGCTGGGAATCGATTTAAACAAATTCTATAATTAATCAAATTTTTTCTGTAATTAATCACTATTAAAAAACATGGACGCTTTTAATATTTTGATATTGTAATAATTTCAGTTACTCTCCAAATTAATGTAGAAACAATTTAAAGACAGCATATTGTAAATATGTGTTGTATTGGCATCTTTTTATGAATGAATGTCTCTATGAAACATTATGACATTGCATTACAGTATAAATGAAAGCTACCAATTTCAACATTTATTAGGCTTTAAAAAAAACACTTAATTTAAGTGAACTTAAAACAATCTTTATATAATCCCATTATAATAAATGTTATATTTGCCTGTGGCCTTCCCTGTTAGACATATACAGAAAACGTAAACGTTAACATAACACCTTTCTGAACTGCACAAATAATAAACTAAATACAGATGAATTATCATTAAAGCTACACTTTTCTCTGTGATGAACATTATTGACATGAACATAATTGAATCCTGTTCTGAATTTATATATATTTTTTAATGATAATAAAAACAGATATAGGCTAATTCAGAGGACGAAAAATCAGTATATTACCAGTGTTGGAATACGTTTTTAAAATAAATACTGGAATAAAACTAATAGTTTAAAGTATAAACAGTTTTTAGTAAAATAACATAAAAAGACAAAACTGTGTAACTCTACGCCCGTGAAACTTTTCTCCCTCACAGCAAACTAATGTTAACGTTACTTCTACAGGCTACACATACAGGAAACAGCAATATAAACAACAGCTCCATGCTCTCTCCACGTCGTTCTTGTGAAATAATACAAAATAATAAGTAAACAAACACTTCGTTCGCTGAGAACAACACTTACCAGCAGCCGCGGTATTGAAGAATCCTCTCCTGTCAGTCCACTAGGCACTGGCGCGCGCGTGAGCGGCGCGTGAGAGATGAGGTCGTCGGGTGAAAGGTCATCATCATGTGATTCATTTTATTCACGGATAAATTATTATTCATTAATTTTACTAATAGTTAGATTGGGCAGGCCTTCACAAAAGGGCCTTTAATTACATATATATATATATATATATATATTAAAAAAAAATTTTTTTGCCTTGACAAAAAGGGCACTTTGGGCATCAAGGGGCAAAGAGGCAGGTGCTCAAGCACCCTCCGCCCCCCCCTCTGCACGTGCCTGGCAACCTGTATAAATCTGTATTATGTATAAACTAGCGAATTGTTACTAAATGTAGGCTAGCTAAATGTTTAAAAGTAGCCTAACTAACAACATGGCGACTTCTCTTTTTTCAACATACTTAGCCTACCACAGAAAGACAGAGGTGTTGTTGAAAAATACTTTTTTTTGACTGGTGTTTTACTCCGTATACATAATTGCATATTCAAACTATTTATTAAAAACATACTAATAAAATAGCTAAATAAATAATGTAATAAATAGGCTACATCTAAAGCTTATCTCAAGTTAGTTAACGGAGTCTCGGCGTCATGGAAAAATGTTGACTTATTTGAACAATTAAGGAATCCCAAATACTGACCTACTTCAGCTCCGCTGGAGTCAGAATTGTTCATTTAAACCCCAGAGGGTTTGTTCTCTGCATAATGTTTATCTTTTTCAGTTGAGGAAGTGCACTTTTGTTTCATGGTGCTGGGTAGATGTTGTAATGTCGACTTTCCATACTTTGCGCGATGCTTTGATCTACAGCACTGCACTGATCAAATACAGTGAATGCATCCAGGCTAATAATTTTTACTTAATTATTTATTTTTTCTTTTGTAGTCTGAATGATTGATCAAACATGTCAAAATGTTAATTGGTGTAGAGGTGCTGCGCTCAGCGGGGGTTCGGGAATCACTATGGAGTAGCCTAATCAGTTCCCTCTACGATAAAAAGAGGAGAGAAACTTTTGTCTTTTTGGAGAGGCAGAAAACTCGGTCTCTGAGATTCCTCTATGCCTTTGCTCTGTTACTATGGGTTTCTACTGTTTAATCATGCAGAAGAACTAGCCTACATAAATCTTGGAAGATTTTGATGTTTAAAAGTGTGCAAATTTCTACTCTGTATAGCATCATTATGTCTTTATATACAGTAGACAGCCAGACCTTAATTCGAAACAAAATGGGAAAATAAATAAATAAATAAATAAGAGCAGGGCAACTGAGGAGACACTAACTAGGAGCAGTTGCCAAAAACTTTTCTAATTTTATTACTCATGCATCAATTCCCATGGCTGGAATAATTTAACAGCTTTCCCTCATTTCCATTTCATAATATCATTGCTACTCTATTCAGAAACAAAAGAGAAGCAAACAAAAATCCAAGGATATTTTTCACAAATGTAATGGGAACATGGTGATCTTTAAAAAATAATAATAAAAAAATAAACGTAAATATAATTTTTTTTTTATTTTCAAGACCCACCAATTACCCTGCTTATAAAAATCTGAAATGAAGCGACTGAAGACATGAAGGGGTAATATTCATCTTTAATTAAGAAGAACAGCCCAATTAACCCTTAAATGCATGAATGTTTCCCTAATCATTACATATTCGGGTCTTTAGCGACCTGGATCTATATATCTAACATGGATGGATCTCAACCTGTCGTGATAATATAAAACTCTCCTGATATTAGAGTAACAATTACAAAAAAAAGCATATTTTGTTACCTTCTAGAGCTTGGAAGGGTTCAGTTTGAGCAGATGTTTGATACCATCATCACTGTCCTCGTCAGAACTCATTTCCCATTACATTCAGCATCTGGCTCATATTCACTATCTCAAACATATTCTCAACACTATCAATCGCTGACAGATTCTTCCCCAGATCCACCATGAAGTGACTTTCTTGAACTTTCAAGTTCAGTACTTGCTCTGCAGTAAATCACTGAGCCATTTTGAGTTTTGCTGATGATTCTTCCTATACTTTTGTTTTCTGCCTGCAGTAACTATGAGTGAAACGTCACTTCAGACATTGTCTCCTTGTGGAATAAATGTGAATTGCACTTATTCAGTCATCAAAGATTAAATTACAGTTGTGCCGAAAAAATATACTTACACTGTTACACCTCTCGGGTTGTTAGTAAACGTATACAATTTTTACAAAAAATGAATGGGAATACAGGCTTTTTTTTAATTAATTTTTTTGGTATTTTTTTCTAGTTATATTGTTTATAATGATTGATTGAGGAATACTAATAAGGTTGATGTCTAACTTTAAAAATTGAGTGAGGATGAGTATAGTGAATGACGTCCCGGGTTAACCAAATACAGCTATGTTAGGGGTATTGCATTATTACATAAAGTAACGCGAGTTATGTAATCAGATTAGGTTTTTCAAGTAATGAGTAGTAACACATTACTTTTACATTTACAACAAAATATGAGGTTTTTAAAAAAAATTTTTTTTAACTAAAACGTCAAATGTTTTGTAATCTGTTAAACATCTAACTATATGTCAATAGTCAAAGATAACTTTTTTTTTTAGTACACTTTTTTAGGAGTATTTGTTTCCTTCTTGATGTGAAAAGAGCTCAATACTACCGATGTAAAGTAACTTTTAGGTTTAAATAAAGGCTAAATGAAATTAAACAGGACAAACTGATAGAAGCTAACAATACAAACTAGCTGAACGTCTCAAGAAATTCAAAATAAGGTAAATTAAAAATATTATTAATAAAACGTTATCATTTCAGCATCTCTGTAAACTCTTCTTTCGGATTCAACCCGTAGTGCAGGACGTCCTCTTTAATGGAGGCCCAAGCCATGCGTGGTGTGGTGAAGCTGGCGGCCCAGTCCCCCGTTGAGGACAGAACAATGGCGCCTCCACATCCCTTCACTCTCTCACCCATGTACTGGAGTGAGGCGGCGGCGGCTGCTGTGGCTGATTTCCCTGCGTTACACAAAGACAACACTCAAGTATGTGACAGTATCAGCCAAGTAAGCAGCACAAGTTTATATAGCTGGCATTAGCTGACCATTTATTTTTTTCGCTTTATTTCCTCTGAAGCATTTTCTGTCAATGTTGTTGTACAATGTGAACTGCATTAATAATAGAATTCCGGTAACACCTGATACTATCATACACAATGTATTATTGTCCATCCTTGTAAAGTTTGACTATATTCTCTGACACTTACACTTCCGTTCTAAAGTTTGGGGTAAGTAATATTTTTTTGGGGAAAAAAGGATCAATACTTTTATTCAGCAAGAACACATTAAATTGCTCAAAAAAAGACAAGACTTTCACATGGTTATAAAACATTCTATTTGTTCATTCACTGCAAAAAATGCTTTTCTTAGTATTTTTGACTTGGGGGGCGGGTAACGGGGGTGTCTAAATGAAGTGAGTTTTTGCTTAAAGGGGTGGTAAACCACGATTTCACTATTCTAACTCTAGCTAGCGTGTAATGTTGCTGCTTGAGCATAAACAACATCTGCAAAGTTACAACGTTCAAAGTTTAAAGCAAAGGGAGATATTTGCTTTTGAAGAAATCAGTTTCTAAGGACTACAGCAAACGGCCAGTAGGTGACTACACACATTCCTCCAGGGTTGGTGACATCAACAGGCTCAATATTTACATAAACCCCTCCTCCGAGAATATTAAATAAGGGGGGGTGAGGCCATTTTGTATCGCGGCGCTGTTGTGGTATAGTTAGGCTGGAGTGGTGTTGCTGCAATGCCGACGAAACGCTGTTATTTTCATCCGGATTGCAGGTCTGGGGTACTTGCTTTGTTCAGCCTTCCTTGTGGGACGGGGGTGCGTTGCAGAGCGTTTAACATACAACATGTTATATGCACGTGTGTATGAGACAGAGGGAAACAGGCGCGCGCAGGGCTCCCGCAGCACATCTCACGGAGGAAAACTTCCACAAACTTCGCAAGTTCAATGCCGGATTTGAACAACGTCAGCTGCGTGAGACAAACACTGCCAGTGTGTGAATGCACGACGCGCGCGCTGCACATTTCACGGAGGAAAACTTCCACAAACTTTGCGAGTTCAATGCAGGATATGCACAACGGTTTGTCCTGAAAGCTGGATTTACAAACAGAAGCTGTTTATGGGCCACAACCTGTAAGTCTGATTTATTTTTCATCGATGTGTTTTCCTGTAATAGGTTGTAGCAAGGAAGTAAACAGATGACAACGCTGTTCTGCAAACCAGTCTGTTAAATGCTCATTCATACTTAACGTTATCCGACGAACATAACGTTACAAACACTAACGTTAAAATCTCAACAGCGAACTTGGCATTAGTGTAAATGATTCTTTGATTAGAGCTTTTATGTATTGTTTATCTACAGGCATGCTAAACATGGTTCTGTGTGTGATTTGGCTAACTTACTAGTAAAGTCAGTGTTTAGTGTTCGTTTTGGGTTAGTTCTTGCGACAGATATTTGGCTATAATCGTTCCAAAAATACAAAAGTAAAAGTGCCATTCAGTAGCGATCACTATAGTTCCGCAGTCTTTACTCTTGAGGAATGAACAGGTTCTGCTTGATCATCTTCACTAAAATGTTCTGGGTCTGATTCGGGCTCAGATTGGTATGGTTTTATTGACACCTTTGTTTCTAATACTGCCAAAGCACAGTCTACCGGTAAAGGTAAGGTGACATTTTTGACAAACGTGCACTAGGCGGTTAGCGAATCACAACACACTGGGCCAGCTAACCAATCAGAGCCCATCGCGTATTTTTGAGGGACTGGCTTCATACAACCCGGAAACCATCAGACCGTTTTTACAAGGAGGGACAGATCAGTGAAGAATAAAGGTCAAATATATGAAAAATAATGATTTTTTTTTTAAACGAAGCATGAACACATATGATATACACATATACAGATGACTCTGTATTTAATATACACTGATTTTGTGGCTCAGATAAGGTCCAGTTCTGGTTTATTTCTTTGCTCTTGGCTGACATGTGGCATTGCTATGGCCTGCTTGTGGCCCAGATCTGGCAAACAGGAGCGGTCCACCCAAGTGCCATCATTCCACATGTGCCAGATGTGGGCCAGATCTATCTGAATTGGCAGATAATTGTGCTTGTTTTAAGCAAAAACTCACTTAATTATGTTATTTTCCGGAAAGCAAGAAAAAATATCTTTTACTTATCTAGTAAATGCATCTTGATTTACGATTTTTTTATATTTAGACTGGAAACAAAAATACTAATGTTTTTTTGTAGTGTTTGAGCTTTCTATTCATCAAAGGAATCCTAAAATAAAATATATCAGGATTTCCACCAAAATAATAACTGCTTTCAATATTTATAATAATAAGAAATGTTTTTGAGCATCACATCATAGAATGATTTTTGAGTAATGGCTGCTGAAAATTCAGCTTTACAATCACACGAATACATTTTTTATTAATATATTCCAACAGAATTTTTTTATTGTAATAATATTTCACAATATTACTGTTTTTACTGTATTGATCATATAAATGTAGCATTGGTTAGCAAAAGGGACTTCTTTCAAAAACATAAAACCCCCAATCTTTTAAAAGGTAGTGTACATATTGCTCTTATTTTCCTGGTATTTTCCAGCAGAACAGGAAAAAACAAAATCAAGAGCATTTGATCTCTGTGTGCCGTATGATGAAACACTGCACCCACAGTGGATGTGTTCTTGGTGACCCTGTCCAGGTCACACTGTGAACAAAATATGTAGCTCTCATGGTTTGCTCATTCCATCAGTCTTAGTGTTGCAACTATGCGGTAAAAATGTCTAACATAAAAAGCATCAGTATATGGGGATGCATGGGCTTCTAGCCACCTATTAAAGCATTTATACTCACTATATTTATTAACATTGAAGTGGTAATGAGTGCCAGTGTACCAATCATTTATTCTAACTTGCATTTATATTAACAAAAAAAAAAGTTATATGGAAAAAAAAAATCTGAATAAATTAATCGACCTCAATCAACTACAGAAATGTTGGACAACAAGTCAAGACCCTAATAATTGATAAAATAATGAATATAAAAATGGTATATATAAACAGAGTGGCTATACTTGCAGTATCATTACCGTAGAATGCCGAAGCGAACTATAGCCTGTTGACCCCTTCACACTCTTTCCACAGACAAACACACACCTCATTATCATCTGCCTACTGTGGCAGCGCATCCGATCCTTCCTCTCTCTCTCTCTCTCTCTCTCTCTCTCTCTCTCTCTCTCTCTCTCTCTCTCTCTCTCTCTCTCTCTCTCTCTCTCTCTCTCTCTCTCTCTCTCTCTCTCTCTCTCTCTCTCACACACACACACACACACACACACACACACACACACACACACACACACACACACACACACACACACACACACACACACACACACACACACACACACACACACACACACACACACACACACCAACCAATTAAAATGACTGGCAACAGCAGCATCCAGTTTTTGTTTTGGTTTGACATTCATTCTGCTTGGTTATACAAAATCTGATGATAATAATAGCAACATGTGGGTGAGGGTAAAGAGGTAGAGATGATCGAGACCTTGCAAGACAAAACAATATGAACAAATTGCATTACAGAAAAAAAAGGGAATGGCATATAGCAGAGGTAAAACGAGAATTTATGAGTAAAAAATATTGTAAATTAATACTTATTTAGCCATCGTTGTATAATGATATTTGTGTGTAATAAGAATGTAATTTTATGTAATAATAATTGATATTGATTAACCTGGCATCTGACTGAACCAAATAAGACAATTGACAAATAAGTATTATAATTGACATCAGTGTGACGATACATTCCATCTACGCCTATTTTAATGTTAATAGCTATAATTATTTTACAATTGTTTTGCACACAGATTCTATGATCTCTGTCTTGATAAGATGTATAATTATATTGTAAATACGATAAATTAAAGTATAAATAGTCAGAAATAGAAAAAAGGTGAAGATTACGAATGCTGACATACTGTACTTGTAAAATAACAGTGACTAGTTACAAGACCTTAATATACACGATCCCTTATACATTTAAATTGGTAGAAAACAGACATGCTAGCACCCATGTAAAATAATTAAATTATACAGTACTGTTGAGAAAAAGTTTGAGGCCTGTAAGATTTGTTCATGTTTTGAAAGAAGTCTCTTATGCACACCAAGACTACCTTTATTTGAAAAATACAGTAAAACAGTAATATTACAATTTCAAATAACTGTCTATTTGAACACTTTCTAAAATGTAATGTATTCCAGTGATGGCAAAGCTGAATTTTCAGCATCAGTCACATGATCCTTCCTAAATGATCAAAATATGCTGATTTAGTGCTCTTTTCTGCAACATTCTAAATTCGTACTGTCCCTTTGCATTGTAATTCATCCTCACTGAATAAAAGTTTTAATTTTGCTACGAAAAAAATCATACTGACCTCAAGCTTCTGTAAGGTAGTAGTGCATATTGAATTTGCTCGTTTGCCAAATGGATTAGGTGCTAAATTAATTAATGAAGCAAATACGGACACTTTGTACCCCTTAAAGGTAAACGAGCATTCGTGCACACTCACACAATCATCAGGATTAGTGTAAAAGTCTCATACCTTGCTCCATATGAAAGAGGATTAATCTGGCTAAGGTGACTTTGAGAATAGACTCTCCATGACCAGTACAGGAGACCGCGCCGCTTCTATTGTCTGCATATCCACCAGATCCTTATCGCACAGGAAAAGACAGCAGCACAGAGAGAGTCGGACGTTAATATGTGTTACCTCAGGAGAAAACACTCTGACAATTGAGTATTGATCAGAGCTGACACCTTCAAACCGAAATGGCTCATTCAATCGAGGAACTGCTTCAAAATTAATGTCGGTGTGACACTGAGATTATCTCTGTCCTCTATCTCTGATGGGACTCACCTATAATAGGAGAATCACCAACTCTTCCCACCATTTTGTTTCTGATTCCTCCAGTGGATGTGGCGCACGCCACATTACCGAAAGAGTCCAGAGCGACCGCTCCAACAGTATCATGGCCCCTACAATTATAAAAAAAAGTTCTATAACCTTGAATATTTTTTAAATTTATTTTCTTAGGAAATATTTAAATTTAATTTCTGTGTAAAGCCACTGTGTATGAAGTGTGCTATGTAAATAAACTTGCCTTGGATAATAAAGATTAGCTATGAGATTTTTTTCCCTCGGATCTTTAATTTTATGGTCTCAGACATGGTATTTTCAAAAGGTGCTTTGAAGAGAAAGTATTATTATTCATAACACTCAGAGATGTGCCTCTAGCTTAGTTCCTCTTCATCAGACAGACTTTTGTCCCGGAATTCAACTTAATAAGCTACATTCATAAGCCTCCCTCCCTTTTAAATTTTGCCTCTGCGCAATTACTATTGTTTCCTATGTGAACTTCAGTCCAAAAAAATGCATGTAGCTCTGTTCTGGTGATGTGAGGGATGTCTGAAAGGGAGCGTGACAACCTCACACATGCTTTTAAGAGTGCCAGTATACCTGAAAATGACTCATCATCATCTGCCTGTCAACAAAGGAAGAGAGCGAGAATAAGTGCCCTTCGCCACTCTGAATCACAGCCGCTAGTCTAGCAAAGTACACTCAGAGAGATTGCTGGGAAAGTGTTATATCAGTTGTGATATTCCTGTAGACACACATGAGGAAGTATGCATTCTTCTTCTTAAAAAAAAAACGAAAAAACGAAACACAATTCTTATGATGTGCACATCAGTCTTCCCTGCGAGTTCACTCTAAAAGAAATAGAATAGAGAGCAGAAAGTGGGATGAACAGAGAGCCTTGTATTTCACAGGCTTCATATCCCATGAAACTCTGATTAAGGCAGCAGTGCTGTGGAAAACAAGCGTGTGTTATGAGTTTGAAGTCATATGGAGGACAAGGCTTCAAGGTGAAATTAAAGAAAACAGCCTCCATGTCGTTCTCCCCAGAAATGGGAGAGCAAACATGGTCCTCGTGGAGAATATTTGTCTGAAGCAGCTGGCGAAGAATCACTTGTCAGGCTCCAGATTCGGGGCATCAATCATTTTTGGCAGGCGCTTGATTGCTCTTTTAAATCACCGGCGATGGCTGGATCTTGCTCATCGGTTCAGGTGAAAACGGCTTTTAAAAGCAGCTTGACGGTGGACTGTATTTCACACTTCAAAGTGATCACAGAGTTCTGCGGTAAATCTTCACACATCCATAAACAGCCTAATGAAGTGTGCAGTTATTGCAACAGAAGTTGGTAGGGTTCTCATTATGAAGAACAAGTGGTTGTCTTAACTTTTTGTAGCAAATGTATTTTCTACACGCCAAACACTAAAACTAAATGACGGTGTACATTTAAAGGGGATGTATATTGAAGCTTGTTTCTGCATGAGTGTAAAAAATAAAGGTAACTGTGAGATGACAAAGTCACACTGTTGAAAAATAGTCACAATGTGATATAAAAAGTCATATTGTGAGTTATAAAATTACCATTTCAAGAACCGAGAATTCCTTTTGCAAAACATAAAATCACATTGCAAATTATAAACTTAAAACGATGAGGAACAAATTCGCAAGTCGAAATGTTCATAAATTTGTGTCAGTTTTTAAGTATTCAAATTCTTTCACCTATCCCATCCTAATATTCAGAGACAACATTAAACCAGTCATAGGTTGATTCTGACCAAAAAAATGTAAACACTGTGGCACTATGATATGCTGTTTAATACTATAATATTATAATAATAGAATACTAACCACCCACAGCAACACTGGCTCAGCCAATATTGTGAGTTTGGGGCGTTTGAATCAGAATCTTTGCAATTCTGTTTGTGTAGAAGTTACACATTTTTTCATACATAATTCCAAACTGTATTTTTGTGTTAGAATAATGTATTTGATCAGTTCTGGGCCAGAATAGTAGAACCCTTATTTTTTACATCACTTATCCAGTGCTTTAATCTGATGCGATCACCATGGTGTGAATAGGAAATAGTGGCGCATCTGTGGTTTTATAAAAGCCTGGTCAAACCAGCGGGGCAGAGGTATGCCATGTAATCACCTAAATAAAGGTGGAGGGTAATTGAGTTCTAGGGCCTGTGTGTTAAAAAGCCCAGTGATGGTGGTACAGGGCGAGCAGAGGGAGGCTATCAATAATGAAGCCACAGCGGGAAGTAGCTCAGCCAACTGTCACTTAGCACCTCCACAGTACTATTTTTACAGACTCCCTCGGGGGCTGAGGTTACACCCCGCCATGGCCCTGACTCCACTACTACTCAACACTCAGCCTGGGGAAGTGGAGGTGGCAGGTAAGGCTGCTTTGCTGGAGCCCACACAGCTCTATCTGCACTGCCTGAAGGCCTCAGGGAATGACCGGAGCTCTGCGCAGGCCAGCATGCGAATGCTGCCATTCTCAGCTCATGACCTCAGTGCCAAGGAGAACCACTGTCCCTTTTAAAACTAAACGATTAAGAACGTTAGATAAAGACATCATTAGAATCAGTATAATCAAAAAAAGGTAAAAGAATGAAGAGGGTAGATGAGTAATGAGCACGCAAAACACTTCTTTCTAAAGATGCGGTTGACAATAGACCATTTTGGTGTTTGCAAACAGCGATGACGTGTTTTGTTGGTGGAGCCTATATCCCGCAATTCTGAATTTTCCCCTTATTCCATGGGTTTCCGTGTTTTCCTTCACTTGTTACCACTGTTTTTGAGAGGCTGCGCACTGCAGAGCAATTGGGTGGACCTTGACGTCCAGCTCCCCCTCACTGGACATAATGGGGGGAGCTAGACAGTCCAAACACACCCTAACCACCCCCCTCTATCGTTAAACAAAACTCCACCCATTAAGTCCACAGAGGTGGACCTGGACTAGGTAAAGCTCCACCCATTACATCCAGAGAAAGGGAGCTGGACGGCATTTGGTTCTGCGGTGAGTACCAGTTGTGTTTTTCTGCCACTACAATGTGCGTGCAGCTGCAGTGGTATAACTGTAACTGCAACTCTAAAAATGTGGTCACACAAGTTCCCTGCGCAGATTTTGCTCGTGTTCTAGTTGGTGTCACGAATTTGCCTCATTCACCAACAGAAAGCTGCCTTGCTTTGAAAGTGACTGCTGTGTGAGCTGTGCTTCATTCATTGCTACATTACTGACAATGAACAACAGACCTTTTTTGTCTGTGCAATCTCACTGAAATTTCACTAACATGACTGCTCCGTGACTGTGTGGTAATCAAAATCAGTCTCTGAAATCAAGTATGTAAAGAAATCAGGAAATTAAAGACATCTTTGAGAATTTACGGAGAAAACTACAGTCAATTTGACAACAAACATGAAATTACCCACCATTGTGTGTTGAAGAACTTTTCGACTCCGGCACGATAGCTTTTGCTGTGTTCCCACTCTTTACGCTCTGGCTCAGTCACCAAATCATGAGCTACTGCAGTACCAATGCGCTCTGCAAACATGTTCGCCCCTCTGTCTGTTAAAATTACATGATCTGTCTGAGTAAGCACAAAAAAGGTCATTAGTATTATGTTTACTTTAACCAATCCAGTCAAGTCTGACATCACTTGTCACTGTTTCCAGGTCCAAATGTTGCGTCAGATCTCAAAAGATCTGGTGAATAGAGTAGAGCAGAGGTTCTCGAGATCCACTTTCCTGCAGAGTTTAGATCCAACCTTGATTGAACTCATCTACATGTAGCTATCTAGTAATCCTGAAGACTTTGATAAGCATGTGTGTTTGAGTAGGGTTAAAGGTAAACTCAGCAGGAAAGTGGACCTCGAGGGCCAGAGTTGAGAACCCCTGGAATAGAGGCTTGGACCTTGAAAGAGTATTTGATAAATCGAAAAGTCATAACTTAGAAAGCAGCTTACATACTAGCTTTTTAATTTATTTATGGGTTCTCTTTAAAAATTTATGTTTGACGTATGACTGTCATAGAATTACCTAGATCTGGCATGAAACTCTAGATGGCACAGGCTGATAGGTCCTTTATTAATTTGGCAGCGATCATATCATTATCTATGTAGCACAGCTGATTGGTTGCTGTGGCATCAGCGGCCAATAAGAAGCAGCTCAACATTCCAATACAGGTAGTGTTGCTGTAAGCAGTTTGCAGCACGCTTCCAGAAACCCTGCACCTTCCCCAGCTCCACCTGTAGATCTGCTACAGGGGGTTACTTAATATATGTTACATGTCATGTATGTGAATGTATTGGCAGTGGCAAGTCTCGGTACTTGCTCTGCAAGTAGCAGCAAAGCAGATCTATTCCGCCAATACCAAATACCGGTACAATAACATTGCCATGTCCATTACCATGCCAATCTCTGCGAAAGTTGTAATGACAGATCAGGACTTCTTGTCATATAAGAAGTAACATTGTCATATAATGCAACTTTATTGTTAAAGTCCTGTGGTATAATGTAACCACACACCTTATTTTACTCATAAAACAAACATTTTGTGCTTAGAAGGCCTTATTGAGTCAATTCAGCATTCCAGAGGAAACCCAAGGCAAATTACCCTTAGGGTTGGCCTACAAAACATCTCTATAGCAAGTGTACAGCAGTGCCTTAAAGGATTAGTTCACTTTAAAATGAAAATTACCCATGATTTATTCACCCTCAAGCCATCCTAGGTGTATACGACTTTCTTCTTTCTTATGAATCAGAGTTATATAAATAAATATCCTGACGCTTCTAGCTTAATAATGGCAGTGAACAGGGGCCATGAGTTTGAAGCTAAAAAAAAGTGCATCCATCCATCATAATTGTACTCTACACAGCTCCAGGGGGCTAAAGGGGTCATCAGATGGCCATTTTCTACAAGTTGGTATGATTTTTTAGGGTCTTCATGTAAAATCTGTAACATACTTTGGTTACAATTCCTCAATGTTTGTGTAAAACAACCCTTTTACCTCCTGAAAAACGCTCTGTTCACAGCGACCCATTTCAGTGCATGTCTCTGTAACGGATAAACGAGGCAGGATACAATAGCAAGTAAAAAGGTATTTTATTAGACAGAAGATCGCAGGCAGAAACCAGAAGGCAGCTGGACCCAGCGCGATGAGGTGGCAGAAGATCGCAGGCTGCAACAAGTGTACCGATCATCAGCAATCCAGCGGCTCCGCCCCATAAAAACACACATACACACACGCACAAGAATGAGACGGTGAATTCATGAACCGTGACAGTACCCCACCCCCTAGGAGCGCCTCCTGACGCTCCCAGGAGAACCTACCTGTTGATTGTAATCATCAATAAGGGAGTGGTCCAGAATGTCTCTAGCAGGAACCCAACTTCTCTCCTTCGGACCGTAACCTTCCCAGTCCACCAGATACTGGAATCCGTGCCCCCTCCGTCTCGAGTCCAGAATACGATTAACCGAATACGTTGGTTCCCCATCTATGAGTCGCAGCGGTGGGGGAACCGGAACTGGCGGATTAAGGTGGGAACGAAAAACGGGCTTTAATTTGGATACATGAAAGGCGGGATGAATCTTCCTGTACGCCGGAGGAAGTTTGAGGCGGACTGTCACTGGACTAATAATCTTGGTGACAGTGAACGGGCCGATAAATTTGGGAGCAAGTTTATTAGACACGGAGCGGAGTGGAATGTTCTTGGTAGAAAGCCACACTTTTTGACCAACGACGTATACGGGAGGCTTCGACCGGTGGCGATCGGCTTTAGCCTTAGTGCGCGCCCCCACCTGGAGCAAAGTCTCACGGGCTCTGGTCCATTTGCGATGGCACCTCTGGACAAAGGCGTAAGCGGAGGGGACCGCGACTTCGGAATCCAGACTCGGAAAAATTGGTGGCTGGTAACCTAGACTACACTCAAAAGGGGAAAGGCCCGTGGATGACACTGGTAACGTGTTATGAGCGTACTCCACCATAGAGAGTTGTTGGCTCCAGGATGAAGGATTCTTGGACACCAAACATCGCAACACTCTCTCCAGATCCTGATTGGCTCGCTCAGTTTGACCATTGCTCTGGGGGTGGTAACCCGAAGACAGACTGACTGTCGCCCCTAGTAACTTACAAAACTCTCTCCAAAATTTGGACACAAATTGGGAACCTCTGTCGGAGACCAAAGACGTGGTCTATAACAGACACCGCTGTCTCCTTGGCTGAGGGTAATTTGGGCAAGGGAATAAAATGCGCTGCCTTCGAGAACCGGTCCACTACAGTTAAAACAACCGTCATGCCATTAGAGGGCGGGAGGGCGGTGACAAAATCTAGCGCTATGTGGGACCAGGGTCTCGAAGGAACCACCAGCGGCTGAAGTAACCCATCAGGAGGTCGGTTAGACGTCTTACCAACAGCACAAATTGAGCAAGCCAAGACAAAACTGCGAATGTCGCGAGCCATACATGGCCACCAGAATCGATGCTTTATTAAACTGCAAGTGCGGTTTACTCCTGGATGGCAAGCGATATTGGAACAGTGACCCCATTGAATGACTTCGGACCTTAACTTCTCCGGTACAAATAATCGACTCGGTGGGCAGCCGGGCGGAGGCATTACCTCTTCTAAGGCCAACGTGACCTTCGATTCGACCTCCCATGTGAGTGTAGAGATAACTATCTTCTCTGGCAAAATGCACTCTGGAGTAACCGGGCGTTCGGAAGGATCAAAAATGCGAGATAAAGAATCGGGTTTGATGTTTTTGGACCCGGGGCGGTACGAGAGAGAAAAGTCAAAACGTCCGAAAAAAAGTGCCCACCGAGCCTGTATGGAGTTGAGTCTTTTAGCAGATCTAATATATTCAAGGTTCTTATGGTCCTTTCATACTATAAAAGGTACCCCCGACCCTTCTAACCAATGACGCCACTCTTCCAAAGCCAACTTGACTGCCAACAATTCTCTGTTACCAATGTCATAGTTACGTTCGGCAGGTGTCAAGCGGTGGGACAAAAACGCGTAAGGATGCAACTTATCATCTGAAGCAGAGCTTTGGGAAAGAACCGCACCTAACCCCACCTCTGACGCATCGACCTCTACCACGAACTGACGTGCTGGATCAGGGGCGACTAAGATGGGAGCTGAAACAAAGCGGCTTTTGAGGTTGGCGAATACAGCCTCAGCTGTATCGGACCACCTGAACGTCATTGTGGGAGAGGTCAAGGCAGTCAGAGGCACGGCTAGTTGGCTGAAGTTGCGAATAAAACGCAGATAGAAGTTGGCGAATCCCAGAAACCTCTGTAGGGCCTTACGGGAATCTGGACTTGGCCACTCTACCACAGCCTTAACCCTGTCAGGATCCATATGCACTCCCTCAGATGAAACGATGTACCCTAGGAAAGGAACAGACTGTGCATGAAACGCGCATTTCTCCGCCTTGACAAAAAGCCCATTCTCTTGCAACCTCTGAAGCACTCGTCTTACGTGTTGAATATGTTCCTGGAGAGACAAAAAATCAATATGTCATCCAGGTAAACATATATGAACTGGTCCACCATGTCTCTCAACACATCATTGACGAGTGCTTGGAAAACCGGACGATGCGGAGGAAGAGAAGTCTCTTTAAATGATAATGAGCTACTGCTCTCCCCACCCTTCTCTTCTGTGGGGCGTGTAGACACAAGACACGATAGGCTTGTTCAACTTCATGCAGCGATGTGCAGACCGATCGGCGGCTGACTTGAAGCAGTGCATTCCGGTTAGAAATTTTATCCGACTTGAGACAGCGCCGACGCCACGTGAGTGTGACGTATGCTATCAAAGTGCCACAAGAGCGATTTGAGAGCAGCCGACTGGTGCATTCTGCGCAGCTTCTCCAGAGCTACTGCACGAGCGCTGATGACGACACGGCTGTTCCACGATTGGCCACAAAAAGCAGGTGTGTTTTATGTTTATTCAGACTCCTTCAGTTCCACTAATGCTCGCAAATCTGTTTTTTTCTTAACAGTAAAACCTCTTTTCATGTAGTCGCAATGTTGCACGTGGCAACTCTCGCAGGTCGGTTACATCCAGCCCCAGCCAATGTCGAACACAACTGTAAAGTGCTGCCTTGGCGGACGGTGTACAACTGGCTGAGGGTGGAAATATGCTAATATGGGACAGTCCGTTATCGGTCGTGGGCGGAGCATGAGCAATATTATGTCGTATTGCTCAGAAAATTAAAACGGCTTGATTATTGAGAGTGTTTGAGGATTAAAAAAAGGAGTGAATGGATTTTTATTATTGTAGGTTGGTTGTGTGGACAAAGACACTAAATTTTTCAACTAAATATCCAAATAAATCTAATTATTAAACTAAATTAACCATATAAACTAAATTACTGATCTAATTACTGATCTTAAGTCCACACTGTCACTGTATGATAATTGAAATTAACTGATGACATAACCGTTTTCTCCAGAATGGCTGGACGGCTGAATAAAATTATGCTGCATTATTTTCCTGTTTAACACTGTAAAGCTGCTTTGAAACAATATGCATTGTTAAAAGCGCTATATAAATAAAGTTGACTTGACTTGACACATTTATATGCAAACACCTTATAAAAGTGCATTTTGCATCCGATGACCCCTTTAATAAAGGCCTTCTGAAGCGAAACAATGGGGTTTTGTAAGAAAAATATCCATTTTTAAAACATAATAAAGTTAAATATCTAGCTTCCGCCATACTGCCTTCTGTATTCAACTTAAAGTTGAAAGTGAAAAATGTAACGCCTCTCGCAGTTCAAAACGCTTACACTATGTCATCCGTCGCATCAGTTACACTTTTTTCGTAAGTTAAATATGGAAGTCGGTCTGGCGGAAGCTAGGTATTCTACTTTATAACATGTTAAATATGGATATTTTTCTTACACAAACGCATAGTTTCACTTCAGAAGTCCTTCATTAACCCCCGGAGCCGTGTGGAGTACATTTATGATGGATGGATGCACTTTTTCAAACTCATGACCCCATTCACTGCCATTATGAAGCTTGGAGACATCAGGATATTTCATCAGAAAGAAGAAAGTCATTTACACCTAGGATGGCTTGAGGGTGAGTAAATCATGGGATAATTTAAATTTTAAAGTGAACTAATCCTTTAATGCAGATGATACAAATTGCGTTTAGCCTTGTTTGCCATGGTAAGTTCTTTGTGCTGACTAAATCAGTACTAGTTTTTCTGTTGCATTCTGATTTTCTTGGGTGTGCTGTGTTATATTTAAAAAATCTCCTGCATAAACACAACAAAAATGATAAATATGATGACACGTTTATAGGATAGAATAACACAACTACACTGCAACTTATGTACACTTTCACATTATTTCCATATTTACCGTGCACATCTCCATGTGGAACTGCTATTATTTATTGAGACAATACCCTGCTGTCTCTAATAATACAATTTTATTTCTCTGTGAAACTTTCTGTACAACATCACAATGGATTAAACCATAACTCTGACTTAGGAAACTTTTAAATATTAACGCAGTTATTAATGTCATTTTTCTTTGTCAAATACTGTGCATTTTAGATTGCAAAGCAAGAGCATGAGGTCAGTGAAGCTTGATCGCAGCATTGATCAAGACCTGATGAATTTTTAATAATGGCTATTAAGGAGATCTGCCAATCCACTGTATGACCAAGGTCTTTTGGGGCAGTCAAGACAGGTGCTTCAGCTAATCAATTACCATGTATTCTTTGGGTTTTGTTTCCTCCATGTCCAACGCCTTGCAAGGTGAACTCAGTGAAAGGGAAAATTGTAATCTCATTGACATGATAATTATTTAATGCCTATCGCCTATCATTTGTATATCAGCAGCTGTCTATAATCTGAGAGATTATGACCAAAGATATGTGTTTATTAATATTTTTTATGTGTGTGGATCATTATTTAAACCTGATGCTGTTATTTAAAGGTGCTGTAAGAGATTTCTTTATGGTACGCAGAAATCAATCCAACTTCTCTGTAATAACTATCCTAAAATATCCGGCCGATCTCAGTGACTGCCTCATACTCTGTTAAATTAAAAACATTTAAAAATGTTTTGGTTATTGTTTAGTCAATCAGAGTAATTTTGTGTGATTTTTGTAAAATATTTGGATGTTCACAGCCAGTTTTTACTGTAGATTTTACTGCTCCACTTAGTGGGGTATTTCAAGAAAAAAATTATGCCGGGACTTGATTTTGTCCATCAGAAATTGATTGGATTGTTGGATCATTGTCGTTTGCTAGTGCTGTGATCTTATGTGAGTAGGCCCGGCATTACATGGGGGCCTACATGGGCCCCTCTTTCCACCCTGCTACCAGTGAACATGTCATCAGAGAAGGTACGAGATGTCATTGCAGGTCGGAGGGAAAGTTATTTTGATTAAAGATTATGAGGGCACGCAAATTTTAAAAAAAATGTGCGTGGATAAATAATTCAAAATAAACTGCAATATTCCAAAAAACAAATAAGAATGGTACATTTCACTGTGATAACTAACCCTGTATATTGTAGGTTAACATGTTCAATAACCTATACCTTGCTTTGAAATGTTCAATTCATAGGATATATATTTTTTTGTAGCTAAGATTTTAAGGTTTGTGCCTACATGGAAATGAACCTACCCTGAGAAATAAGTAGAAAATTCTGGCAAGGCTTTTGTCTTTTAGACATGTGGAAATAAATAATTGTATAAGACTGCTATCTATGTCATTACAAAGAGCACTGATTGAAATCAATCAGAAAATCAGCTCGCATTTATTTCCCTTTGAGCCTGTCATTACAAAGCTGCTGATGAAATGACAAGTTAAAGCTTTGCAGTCATTGAAAATCCTGAATCTACAGTGTCCTATAATTTCACCTTTGAAGTCAACACCATGGCTTTATTTTTGGTCATTTAATCTGGTACAAGAATATAAAAATGTGGGTATATCACCCAATCCAGGATTTTATAATAATCTTCAAAGTGATCCACATATAGACCTCCTTGATAAGGGCAGGCATTAGGAATAGCTCTCAGATTATCTTCCTTAACCCTGTGTGAATGCAAATTTTAGACATATACCGGACATATTTTACAGCAACCATGTGATATTCTCTTACACTGAAAAATTAGTGAGTTTATAATGGAAAATTAAATGAAATAAGCCTTTATGATTGATAAATGGTTGTTGAATTTGAATTTATGTATTGCAGCATCGTATAATGTATGTAAATCGTATGTCATAAATTCAGTTTTTGCATCACATCCCCTATACTTTTAGTGCACATAAATAAATAATTCACTTTTGTATACAGAAAAATGGCTTGAATTAAATGGGTTGGAGGTTTACCAGAGAAGACATTGTACCCAAATTAAGTGATCCAAAAAATGAAGTCAACTAATTTATTTGAATTTGCGATTTGAAGCAATTTGGGAACAAAATATACCTTTTCCATCACAGCACGAGCCAGACTAACAGGGTTAGCAATGTTTCTAACAGAGGCCACAGCTCCAGCTGCAAGTGTTTCCCCATCCATGATGATACTGTCCAGCTCCACCTCTCCATCAATATTCAGCACTGCACCATGACCTGCACATGAAAGATTTTACAGTCCAGTTATGACCATGACTACTTAAGACCACATTTCCTGTACAGACAGACAGACACAGACAGACAGACAGACAGACAGACAGACAGACAGACAGACAGACAGACAGACAGACAGACAGACAGACAGACAGACAGACAGACAGACAGACAGACAGACAGACAGACAGACAGACAGACAGACAGACAGACAGACAGACAGACAGACAGACAGACAGACAGACAGATAGATAGATAGATAGATAGATAGATAGATAGATAGATAGATAGATAGATAGATAGATAGATAGATAGATAGATAGATAGATAGATAGATAGATAGATAGATAGATAGATTTTCGTCAGTATGTGGCACTGTAGATTGCTGTGAAACTTCTTATAAGAAGGAGCTGGTTGGAGCTGAAATGCAGGACATTGAGCAAGATTGGATACCCCTGTTCTAGAGTAATACAACATGATATCATTCTCACATTCTTATCTCTGTCATGGCTCCCTGACATACTCTAGACTGTTATCCACTCTTATGTCTACTCTAAACAGGATTGCATTAGTCATCTATTGATCAGTCTGTGCCTCTGGCTACCCCAGTGTATAAAATGATCCTGACGAGCCGCTGAATGTGCAGCTCTGATATGAGGAGGATTAGCCATTTCACTGTGGCAGTTAGCCATCACGAGTGAGATTGGCACCGACAGGCCGGGTGTGTTAATGAAGTGTCTTGTTTTACCCTACTTTCCTCCTTGTAATCTGATAATTATCGGAGAACCTCTCACCTTACTCTCAAGATGATCATTAACAAAGTGTCAAGGGTATGTGCTGAAATACTGTCCCATTCAGAGCCTAGATGAAGTCTCTCACAAACTACTGAATCTGCACTTCTTCTGCTTGAAGTAAAAAAAAACACCACTGGTCAAAAGTTTGGAATAATGAAGAGTGTTTTAAATGTTTTTGAAAGAAGTCTCTTATGTTCATAAATGCTGCATTTATTTAATTACAAAAACAATAAATAATATTGTGAAATATTTTACAATTTAAAATGTGTTCTATTTGAATATATTTTAAAGTAATTTACTCTATTACTTTATTTTCAGCACCATTACTCCAGTCTTCAGTGTCACATGATCATTCAGAAATCTAATATGTTGATTTGATGCCCAAGAAACATTTCTTATTATTATCAATGTTGAAAACACTGTTGTTGTTGTTGTTGTTGCTACTTAATACATTTCAATTCATCGTGATATATTTTTTGATGAATTGAAAATTGAAACAGCTTTTATATGAAATAGAAATCTTGTGTAAAATTAACATTTTTGATCAATTTAATGCATCCTTGCTGAATATTTTTTTTTAAATGTATTTATTTATATTAAATCTCTTTTTTAAAATCTTACTTAGCCCACACATTTTAATGGTAGTAAATAACCAAATCAGCATATTAGAATTATTTCTGAAGGATCATGTGACACTGAGAATGGCTGATTAAAATTCAGCTTTGCCATCACAGGAATTAATGCATTTTCATAAAATAGAATACACATATTTTAAATTGTAATCATATTTCACAATATTACTTTTGTACTGTATTTTTTTTAATCAAATAAATGCAGCCTTGGTGAGTAGAAGAGAATTCTTTCAACATAAAAAAAATCTTAATAAACAAATATGTGTGTGTGTGTGTGTGTGTGTGTGTGTGTGTGTGTGTGTGTGTGTGTGTGTGTGTGTGTGACCAAAAATGTATTTACCTCTTGTTTAGTGAACTGTTAGAAGAACTGTTGCCAAACATATAACATGTTAAAAACATAATAGTCAGGGCAATAATGATCCAACTCTTGACTCTTAAAGGGTTAGTTCACCCAAAAATGAAAATTCTGTCATTAATTACTTACCCTCATGTCGTTCAACACCCGTCAGACCTCCGTTCATCTTCGGAACAGAAATTAAGATATTTTAGTTGAAATCTGATGCCTCTGAAAGTCCTCCATTGGCTCAAAATGGTACTCTACACTCTCAAGACCCTTAAAAGGTACAAAAGACGTCGTTACAAAGTCCATCTCACTACAGCGGTTCTAAAATAACTTTATGAATCGGCGACAATAGTTTTTGTGCGCAAAAAAACCCTAAATAACGACTTCCATAGTGATGACGATTTCAAAACAAAGCATCATGAAGCTTTGAAGCGTTATGAATCACTGAGCCGAATGATGATTCGGATCGCGTGTCAAACCCAAGCGGCAACCTCCCGCAGTTTCTCTTGAAGCCAATACGGAAGTGCCTCAAACTGCAATTCATCGACTGGCCGCTAGGGACAGGATCCAGAAGGGAGCAGAATCTCATTGAGCCCCATGTTAAAATGGCCAACTTTAGAGCAGAATAAAACATGTTTACAGCCTGGTACAAATTGTGCTTTTGGTCTATACGGCTCATTTTGCCCTTCATGACAACTGTGAGGGGGGTGAATTTTTTTATAACTCATTCGTTTACATTATATAAAGCCTTAAAATTCTGCATAATTAAGGGCGTGGCCATTTCGAGTGACAGGTGGATAGCCATTTATCTGCTGTCTGTTAGCCACGCGTCACTTAAGCTCCGCCCACGTCCCGCCTTTTTGCCCATTTTCTGTTATCCGGGAGTGACGCGCGATGACGCGCTGCCAAGATGGCTCGTCCCTACTTTGCGCTTCAGAACGGCTCATTAGAATCCTATGGGTGACGTCACGGACACTACGTCCATATTTTTTTACAGTCTATGACGCCAAACTGCTGAAATTTGGCGATTCAAACCACTGAATCGACTCAGTGATTCATAACGCTTCGAAGCTTCATGATGCTTTGTTTTGAAATCGTCATCACTATGCAAGTCGTTATTTAGGGTTTTTTTGCGCACAAAAACTATTGTCGCCGATTCATAAAGTTATTTTAGAACCACTGTAGTGAGATGGACTTTTTAACGACGTCTTTAGTACCTTTTAAAGGTCCCATGGCAAGAAATTTTCATTTTATGAGGTATTTCAACATTAATATGAGTTCCCCTATCCTGAATATTGTCCCCAAGTGGATAGAAATGTTGATCGGTGTAAAACCGAGTTCTGGCTGTCTTTCTCTGCCTTTGAGAAAATGACAGGCCAGACGAGCCAATCCTGAAGTCTCCTGGTTTGACGTCCAAGCAGGAACGGTTACCTCCCTTTCCTCCACCCAGAGAATCTGGCACGCCCATGCAAACGCTCGAGAGATCATGGCTTGTGAACGAGTGAATGCTGGCAGTTTCTCAGTGTGAAACAGAATGAATGAACAAATGAAAACAGAAGTCTTTTTTCAGTTCCTTCTGATCTGTGATCAGTGATTTCTTATGTGTAGCTAATTATTTATTATTCGTGCACACACTGCGGCTTCTCTCTCTCCCGACAGAACGGTGTTTTCGTGTTTTCTATCTTGTGAGTCAGTGTTTTTGTACGTCCTCGTCGCGTCTATCTGTTCTTAAATGTGCATACAGTCGGGAGTTTCTGCTTAACATCGGCAGAGCCACATCTTTAGAGATAAACCTCACGCACGCCGAAGCTCTGCCTTCAACATCCCCGACCCCCAGTACTGCATCTGGCCCACAGCGGAGGCACCAAACGCAGCGAGAGATTAAGCAGAAGGGGGGTAAGCGTGAGGGTATCCGGCTAGGCTAGCCAGCTTTCCCCACAATAAACTGGATTACATTCGATTACTGCTGTTGTGTCTTTGTTTGCGCTGTGTAAGTTACTCAATGCGCGTCACTGACGCTTTTCATATGATTGGAACATATCTAGAAATAATGCTTTAATCAAACTTACTAACTCGTTCATCTCGCTGTAATGGTACATTGCATGTGTTACAAAGTTGGTAGAATAATGATGAAGATGGACTCGGCGTGACTGGGACTCGTGTTTATTCAGAACTCTCAGATACAAACACAATAAACTCGCGCTGACAGACAGCGCTCTCATAACTCAGTAGTTACTATAAATAACTTTGTTAGCAATCGCTCCGTCTCCGTGATGTCCGGTTTGCGAACGAATCATTATTTTGAATCGGTTCTTTTTAGTGAACCGAACCAGTTCACCAAATCGGACTGAATCGTTCTAAACGGTTCGCGTCTCGAGTCAGCGCTGATCCATAATTTACTAAAGTTACTAACTTTCTGACATGAGTGACAGCCCCTCCGACTAGAAATAAACTAATAACCTGAAGTATATTCTAGTAACTACAACAGTTCACCCTGAACTGAGACATGCTGAGAGAACTGATGAGAAGTGAACTCAGGTCCATCCGTCTCTCTGGCAGCAGCTCGTGCGTCGTAGACCTCGTTAAACCACGCCCCCTCCGCTCATTTCAAATGCAAAGATGTCAGCCAATCACAACAGTGGGCGTTTTTACTGAAGTCTCACAGCAGACACGCCTCTTGAAACAGGGCATTCAGCCACAGGGCAAACAGCAGTATAGACAAAATGCCTTTTATTTCTAAATTATGACATTTTATGATGTAAAAATCATACTAACAATATAAGTACACCTCAGGAAACACTATAAAATAATAGAAAAATGCCATGCCATGGGACCTTTAAGGGTCTTGAGAGTGTAGAGTACCATTGAGCCAATGGAGGACTTTCAGAGGCATCAGATTTCAACTAAAATATCTTAATTTCTGTTCCGAAGATGAACGGAGGTCTGACGGGTGTCGAACGACATGAGGGTAAGTAATTAATGACAGAATTTTCATTTTTGGGTGAACTAACCCTTTAAGCATTTGCCTATTTAAATCGAAACAGTGCATATATATTATACCTGCATCAAATGTTGGGTTATCTTCCAACAACCTCACAGCTTTTTCCACAGCATCAATTGCACTCCCCCCATTCTTCAGAACAGTATCCCCTGCCCGCACAGCATTCTTGACTCCAGCCACAGATGCTTCGGCAAATGCATCCGGGATGGCCCATGCGCCACCATGCACCACAATCACAGTCTTCATCCTCAGCCTTCCTCTAACCCAGAGGAAACAAGGAAAAAAACATGTGTGTGCTTTCAGGAGAGAGGATATTACTGAGAGCTAGCACATTTTAATATATTGCCCTTGGACTTTACTGAGCTGTGTAATTTATTCCGATGAACACTGACAGAGTGGGTAAATGCAACTTTCACAGCTCATCTCCATGAGAAGGGTGTCTGGGGTTGTTTACAGGAAGCAGGTTCTCAGGATCCTGTCATGTTTACTCAAGCTCTATTAAAGTGAGGGCTCTGAGAGATGAAAGGAGCAATTCCATTTGGTTTACCTGATACAACTTTCATATGTTTTACTAACCAAAACCACGCCATGTCTAAATGAACACTACTACAAAAATGTACCATGGTAACCAGTGTCTTTGCCAAAATGCCACTGCCTTTATACAATAAAGCTGTGGCAACAATCACTGTCATCAAAAAAGAATGGGAAAATGCATGAAGATTCTGAATGCTAATACTTTTCTAATCTATTTTTCACTTATTATAACAGAAAAAATTCTAGTACACTGTATTTATAACCCATTAAAAATTGTCAAAAAAATGTTTTGTGTTGTTTGCAATTTTGGCGATAAATGCTGGTACAATAACGAAAATGAAACAACTTACAAAATAAAATATTCATAAGTTTGTTTTTTGTTGTTATGGAAACTATGCTAGCCTAGCCAAGAGCTGCTGAAAAACAACATTCCGAGGGTGCGTTCCGTTCGACACTCGTAAGTGGACTGCGAAGTGGACTTCAGAGGGTATTCCGCCATCTTAAGTGAGATTCCAATCCAAAGGGAGCGAACATGTTCAGTCCGAAGGGTACTGCGAACGGCGCAGGGAAGAAGGGAACATCGATTCATCATTTCACAGGCAGTAGAGAGTGAAAATCACCCAAATGTCTTTGCGCGTCGCATGCATCACCTGTCTGAACTAATGATGGAGCAGAGCCGTTGGTTGGAATAGTTTTTAAACAGCTCTGCGATTAAGGAGTTTACATATACATTTGAATATTCATAGTTATTATACAAACTAGAGTATTTATGAATGGTTATGGCAATAACTGTTACATTTGTATATTATATTTTATGAATATGTAAACCAATTAAAAGTGTTGAGAAGCACCTGAGGGCTGTCTTTCCCAAGTGCAGCTGCACAGTAAACATTCCTGAGGTAAATAAAGTAAAATATAAAACAAATGTTTACTGTGCAGCTGCACTTGGGAAAGAAAGTGCATGAGATGAGACGCTACAAAGCCCATTAAGAATAGCCTACAAACATAGTTAACCAAATCAAAGTATTTTCATATTGAATGACAGGTGCAGCTTCAAATCTGTTCATAGTCAATACAGGTTATAAGTAAACTAATAAAACTAATGGACAATGTTTTGATTATATGTTTTAGCCTATTAGCCTACTATTAGCCTATAGCCTACTGTGTGTTTTGTAAATGTATATGCTTATTATATGGTTTTACATTTGAAAGTAAAGTAAATTACAATATTAATGTATGTCATAATCTGCACCCGTCGTTGCCTTTCTTTGATGACGTTGCAGGGCGTTCCAAATGAGCGATTATTGTCAGCGAAGCCCACTTCAACTGATATACCGTGCTCAGGGAGTAGGGAGCAGTGAACAGTGCGTAGGGACCCTGTCGAATGGAATGCACCCCCAGACCCCAGTCCCATACGTCCATAGAAATTGAGGAATGCGGAAGTAACGCGTGTTGTCACTGTCATGGTCCTCGTGGGGCAAATGCCATTCATGTGTTTCTCAAACACACTCGCTGGTAAGCTGATGATATTTTAACACAGTTAACTTCTCATGAATCTTGCCAGGAGCGGTATTTTATGTGTTATAGTTAACGTTTATCGTTAGATAATAAATAGTTAAGAATAGTTAGATAACGTGAGCTACTACTACCAACGCTAGTTTTTAGTCGTTCTGCAACCTTTCTCTCCATGTAGGAGGTCGAATGAGTTTCTATGAAGATTGTCCAATGAAGGAATAACTTATCTAGCGCCTCATGTATTAAAGAATTTATTTAACACTATTTTTTAAACTAACCCTACCGTCAGACGGGGATAGAGGATGAGACCTTATAGGTCTAATTGTAGTCAAGTAAGTTAATCAATTTAAACTATTTGCAAATAATATAAATATTGCTCACATTCACTCTTATTTGTGTCTACGTCAAAAACGCAAAATTCAGTTATGAAATGTTCAATTTAAAACGGCAAAATTTCATAAAAGTTGAGTAGTTTGCATCACTGCATATCTGTAATAGGTCGCTGAACATTTCTATCATAAAACAGCTGTCAAATATGATTAAAATGGTTTATCTTACCACCGCACTCTTTCGCACGTGTCTTTCTGTGTGAACAAGACCCGCCTTCTTTGACTCGATTGGCCATCTCTTTAATAAAATATTAAACCAGGGTTAAGTGAAGAGCACAGGAATCTTAAATCTGAGTGTTTGTTTCTATCTTCATTTACTGCGTGCCTGATCTGAGTGCTACTCAGCGTCTCTCGATTATAAAAAAGAGAGAAAAGAATAATGAAAGAAAATACCAGTGGACATTGGTACTATCTGTAATGTGCTCCGTTTATGTGGAATATCAGCTTATTGTCAATAACTGTGCACCTGCTTACTGTACACAATATGTTCAAAAGAGTTTGTAAAAGGATTAGCCTATTTTATTTGAAAATGAAAATTACCCCATGATTTACCCTCAAGCCATCATAGGTGGATATTTACATTTACGCATGGCAGACGCTTTTATCTAAAGCGACTTACAGGGACTTACTTCGTACAGGGACAATCTCCCTGGAGCAACATGGAGTAATTGCTCAAGGACACACTGGTGGTGACCTGGGATCAAACCAGCAACCTTCTGTGTATCAGTTCCATGGTTTAACCCACTTGAACACTTGAACTTGAACACTATCTCACATATCAATTTCTTATTTCTGATGAACACAATCAGAGTTAAATTAATAAATATCCTGATGCTTCCATTGAGTTTGAAGCTCCAAAAAGTGTATCTATCCATCATAAACATACTCCACGTGTCTCCGGGGATAATAAAGGCCTTGTAACTTATAAATAAACTTTAAACTTTAAAAATACTACTACTTCAGGATAATAAATAATGAATTTTAAAATTTACTTTCAGTGCATTGTTACAATGACAATTTTGAGCAATGTTATGTTCACTTTAAAAAATGACACTTTCATTTCAAGTATATTTTTCAAAAAATAAATAATTTTAAAATGTGTTAAAAGTTGTATTGTGAAAATAGGTAAAGGTATGAAGCTACAATTTTTTGTTAGTACATTTGCAATGTAAAGGGAATATATTTGAAATACAATATAATATTTTTTTTCTCTCCAGGGAAGCTTGGAAGCGTCAGGATATTTATTAATATAACTCCGATTGTGTTCATCAGAAAGAAGAAAGTCATATACTACACCTAGGGTGGCTTGAGGGTGAGTAAATCATGGGGTAATTTTCATTTAGTTCACTACATAAAGAATCCATAGCTTAAGTTTTTGATCTCCCAGTTGAACTAATCCTTTAAAATGAGGTTTCTTTCGCAGTTGTGACACACTGGTTTTTCTCAACCATGACACATTTAACCTAAAGAATTAAAATTTTCATAAAACTTTTTCATTTTAACAGTAGGCACTGTGTTTTTGCCTTCGGCAGTATAAATGTAGGCTACTTATATCTTTGTATTATACTGTGCTGTATTTTAATAAAAGCTTTTACACAAACAAAGGATCCATTCAATTCATTTAATGTGACTGTAAATCAATCAAATCTAGCTCTTTCAACTAGACCAAACTAACAAAACTGATTTATAATTGTTTATTATTGCCATAACTTTAAAGTTCAACAATCGTTGTCTTTAAAATATAGACGAAATAAATGCAGGCTACCGTTTAATCGTTATATAACAATAGACTGGTTCTGGGCAGTTTCAATTCAAATAGGCTACATGGCTAATCTTATTTAATTGTGCAGCACTACAAACACAAAATTAAAAATTAAAGTAAACATATAGGCTACTCACTATTTGGGTCTTCGTTTGCTGCAAGTCTTTTGTATTATCTGTTCTTAGAATGACCAAGCAGATTTGCTTGCCTTTTATTGTGCTGTTGTGTTATATAATATGGACAAAAGCCAAGTCTTGTCTGGGACATTCATTGAAGGGCTGATGTAAATTAATTATCTACTTAATACTGTTAATTCATGAGTTTCCATTCCGCATACCATAATTGTTGCAGACAAGCACATCAGTTTGGAAAGTTGGAACTTTGGGACACATTTTAAAGTTGTTAACATATTGCAAGGAGGCAGGAAACAACCCAGAGATCAGATAAAAAACAAAACAGTGATTAAAACAATGAAAACTGTTTGTGCAAGAACAGTGTGGAAGGAAGTCTGGGGTAACACGCTGAAAGGACGCTGGCTCACTACAGAGTGGGACACTGATGACTCTATTTCCGGAGACGTGGCAGCGTCCTCTTGTACAACATCATTACTGGTATTTATGAAAAAATATACAAAGCAACTTGTAATGTTACTTAAAGTACATTATGAAATACTTTGTTTGTTACTTATACATGCAACATTTCAGACGTAAATTATATAAAATTATAAATGTTAGCTAGATTGTGTTCATTACCTGTCTAACGATGTACAGTATGTTTTTGCTGAAATATAATCAAATAATTGATTTTATTTTTAAAAACACATATCGCGTGTCGTTATCGGTCGTTATGTGTAGTGAGTTGGCTCACGTGATTTAAGTTTTGCGCTTCAGAACTTCAATTAAGGGTACATAGTGAGCATCGATGCACCCTGGGTTTTGCGGTGCATTGTGAGACTTTTTAGGGAGCGAAGGTGTCAGGATTCTGCGATTGAGACAGCCCTTAAAATGGCAGATTCCCTGATCAGTGCCCTGACTACGGAACTAGGGAGCTGATTGAGACGCACCCCTAGGCGAGTCACGCGAAGCCAGAGCTTTCCCTATCCAATCTTTTTTTCCCCTCGTCTCAAGAAATATCTGCGTACACTCGAAACCACTGAAACCGACTCAAAACTATGTAGTATACATGCCAGGCCAGCATGACGCTGTAATTCTGCCACAGAAATACACTAAAAACGGAGAAGAAGAGTTGTAGCTAGAAGGGGTACAGCAATGGTAGGAAGTGAGGCAAAATCTCACGATAAAATAACATTAAAATGAATTTGCTACTTACCAGATTGTGTTTTATTAATGCCTACACCTACCCCAACCCTAAACCGACCCTTACAATAATGCAAATACAGTAATTAAATGACGCAATATTGATGTGCGCAAGCCCAGTGCCCGTACTTTAGCATGCGGGACGTGGTGTGATGACATCACCGTTTCACAAAATATACGGATTGGCTGTACACATGAAAACGCAAGGGTGTCGGGTTTCAGATTTATCCACTCGGGGACCCGGTTTCCAAAAATATCGGTTTCAGGCTCCCAAAACATCTGATCCGTGTGGATGAAACGCTGATACCATACAACATTTTTATGTATACAGCTAAACCTGTCTCCGTGTGGACGGGGCCCTATTTCCCGGTTGTGGATTAGTTCATTTGGTTCCACCTGTGTTCATTAATTAACTCATTAGTTCCTCATTTGGTTTAGTACTTATACTCCTTGGCCCCCCTATACCCTTACATATACTATTTGAGGGGACAGCCATTTGTAGTGGTGTCCCACACCGTAGTGTACACTCATTCTATCCCACATTTCACCGCATTAATGAGTGTACAGCCGATGTACACTCAATGGCTGTCCGAATTCACTGACTAGTTGTCGTTCACTCCTTCAAGTGAACTGTATTAGTGGACTAACATAGGGAATAGGGATTGAGGTTTTAGGAGGCGATTTCGGATTCAGCCCTTGTGTTCCTGCCGTCTTTGACCTGTCAATGTTAAGGTGCGTTATCGCTGTTTCCCTGAGTTTTCCTGTGAGTTTTGTGGATTAAAGACTGTGATCTTTTCTGTGATTCTGTGAGAATGTTTTTTTTTTTCTTTCTAAGGCACATTTTTAAAAGCTACTTAAATGTCCTAATTTAACTAAGGCCTAATCCTGGCTTAATCTAAGACTTCATCTTTGACACCAGGTCTTAGTATTTTACTAAATATAACTCAATACAATGTTTTAATCTCTCAACCAATACAATATACACCATAACTCATAACTTAGCCGACTGAAAATTCTTCAAGAGATTATTCTGTATGATAACAAATGGTGACTGAGTTGAACAGATGTGTTCATTACAAGCGGTGGCATGAGGAAAACTAAAAGATTATTGTGATCTATGTTTCATGTCTAGAAGTGAATCATCAGGCAATTCACGTCTTTCAGATTGAGCTTGACAGGTTTCTCGAGTGAAGAAAAAAATGAGAGAAATGAAAGAAAGTGCATTTTAGAGCCAAAGGGCACGTATTAACCCAATCTCATTGGGTTAATGATGAATTAACGCATCATATTTCTCCTGGTGGGCCTTGCATATTGATCTGAGCATTGCTCATGCATTTAAGAAGACAACTGGGAGATCAAACACTTAAGTTATGGATTCTTTATTTAGATGTGGTTTGCGACTAATGAGTAGGGAAATACTAGCTGTTGTTTGTCCCTGAGAATGCTAGCAAGCTCATTTCCTTTCCTGCCACGCTGCAAAACTAATGCCAAACACTCCCAATGACTTGCACTATGATGTATGGGGAGGTATATACTGTGTGATGCATTGCTCTCCTCCACTTACACATTCATTTGCACCGTAGAACCATTTGTTTCTTAAAATCAATGCCACATATTTCTACAAACATTCTGTATGTTGTGCATTTGTGGCAATTAAATGTATTAGATTCCCCCACCACAAGTGAATGAGAAAAATGGCTGACTGTACCACTGCTTGACTCCATTGGTTTAAGCTGCTGTGATTCTTGTAATGTCGTTGCATTGATTATGTCCATTCATCATTTTTTCGACCTCTTCGTGCAGTAAATTTCACTGTGATTTTACAGTATAGTCCATTCGTCATTTTCCCTGGGCAGTATTCCGTGTGTAGCACCCAAAATATGTCACAAACTGTACATATGACTAGTGTGATGATGAAGCCTGAAGCCTGAGCTGGAGGATAAAGGGTCTAATGGAGTTCAGCTACATTTTATAATCACTTTTATCATTAATTCTAGTATTGATCTTACCAGGTGTTCACACTAAACACATGTGCTTATCCGTTTTCTACAACATTTTTACATTTCTTACAATTATTACAACATCTAATATTATTAGGCAGCACTTTTCTATATAATTTTAAAAATGTACTCATGACGCTAAATCAGTCTTTTTATCTTTTAATATTTTTAATATAGTAAGTTTGCATTTTGAAACTTGGGGTCAGTAAGATTTTTTTTAACAAATACATCAAGATGGATTAAATTGATCAAGAGTGACAGTAAAGGCATTTATAATCTTAAAAAAGATTTCTATTTCAAATAAAAGCCTTATATTCATCAAAGAATCCTGATAAAAAATAAATAAAAAATGATATATATATATATATATAATATAAAAAAGCAGCTGTTTTTAACATTAATGATAAAATTATGTTTCTTGAGCACCAACTCATCATCATAGAATGATTTCTGAAAGATCATGTGGCTGAAGACTGGAGTAATGATGCTGATATTTCAGCTTTGCCATCACAGGAATAAATTACATTTTAAAATATATTAACATAGAAAACTTATTTTAAATTGTAACAATATTTTATGTACTACTGTTTTTACTGTGTCTTTGATCAAATAAATTTAGCCTTGGAGAGCATAAGAGACTTCTATCATAAACAGTGAAAAATCTAACCAGCACCAAATATTTGATTGGTAGTGTATATCTTTTTTTTCCCATGACAGATGATTAATTTAGGTTGCAAACTGTAAAAAAAAAAAATAGACATTGTTTCATACACAGAAAACTCTCAGCTATTGGAGTACTGTTTTTCTTAGTAGTGGTCCTCATAAGACAAGACACGTCCAGCATTGTTTGCAAGTAGCCTGAGGAGCAATAAAATGACTTAATCTTAATTGATCATGGAGAGCGCCCTCAGTAGAATAGGCAAACTGTAATAACTGCTGATATTAGGATGCCCTGTGGGTCAAAAAAGCTATTTCAATTAGTAATGTATGGTCTTTTATATCCTTTTTTTCCCTTCTTTTTTTTGCCCAGAGGCTCTTATTAAACTTTCCTTTACAAGGGAGCTCACAGTGGAAATTATTGTGGATGACAAAGGGTTTGGGCTTGTCAGGATACTGCAGACTCACTATTTAACCCTGCTGGCCACGTGGACTCTTATTGCTAGGGGCAGTGCCAGCTATTATCTGCTCTGGCCTTCATCATCATAACCCTAATTTAGATACGCTGTCCTAACATTGCCTTAACACATTTTGCCTGAATGCTGGACTTCATGAATCATAATCTTTAAATGAACACCACCGAACAACTGTGTGCCCACCACTCGTACATGTTCTGCTCGATATAGGCCTAACATTCACTCACCTAAAGGATTATTAGGAACACCATACTAATACTGTGTTTGACCCCCTTTCGCCTTCAGAACTGCCTTAATTCTACATGGCATTGATTCAACAAGGTGCTGAAAGCATTCTTTAGAAATATTGGCCCATATTGATAGGATAGCATCTTGCAGTTGATGGAGATTTGTGGGATGCACATCCAGGGCACAAAGCTCCCGTTCCACCACATCCCAAAGATGCTCTATTGGGTTGAGATCTGGTGTGTGTGGGGGCCATTTTAGTACAGTGAAATTGTCATGTTCAAGAAACCAATTTGAAATTATTCGAGCTTTGTGACATGGTGCATTATCCTGCTGGAAGTAGCCATCAGAGGATGGGTACATGGTGGTCATAAAGGGATGGACATGGTCAGAAACAATGCTCAGGTAGGCCGTGGCATTTAAACGATACCCAATTGGCACTAAGGGGCCTAAAGTGTGCCAAGAAAACATCCCCCACACCATTACACCACCACCACCAGCCTGCACAGTGGTAACAAGGGATGATGGATCCATGTTCTCATTCTGTTTACGCCAAATTCTGACTCTACCATCTGAATGTCTCAACAGAAATCGAGACTCATCAGACCAGGCAAAATTTTTCCAGTCTTCAGCTGTCCAATTTTGGTGAGCTTGTGCAAATTGTAGCCTCTTTTTCCTATTTGTAGTGGAGATGAGTGGTACCCGGTAGGGTCTTCTGCTGTTGTAGCCCATCCGCCTCAAGGTTGTGCGTGTTGTGGCTTCACAAATGCTTTGTTGCATACCTTGGTTGTAACGAGTGGTTATTTCAGGCAAAGTTGCTCTTTTATCAGCTTGAATCAGTCGGCCCATTCTCCTCTGACCTCTAGCATCAACAAGGCATTTTTGCCCACAGGACTGCCGCATACTGGATGTTTTTCCCTTTTCACACCATTCTTTGTAAACCCTAGAAATGGTTGTGCGTGAAAATCCCTGTAACTGAGCAGATTGTGAAATACTCAGACCGGCCCATCTGGCACCAACAACCATGCCACGCTCAAAATTGCTTAAATCACCTTTCTTTCCCATTCTGACATTCAGTTTGGAGTTCAGGAGATTGTCTTGACTAGGACCACACCCCTAAATGCATTGAAGCAACTGCCATGTGATTGGTTGATTAGATAATTGCATTAATGAGAAATTGAACAGGTGTTCCTAATAATCCTTTAGGTGAGTGTATATATTGTGCAGTAAATGTATGTAAAAACAGTGTGACCAGTGCCTATAGGCCTCTGACTACCACAGGCTTTGACCTGGAAGTCCCAAAAACAAGGCTTGATATCTATAGATAAACAGTACTTGAATGTGTTCAGTTAACATCTTTTTTATTTTCAAAATAATCTTTTCATGTGTTTTGCTTTTGGAAATGAATATTAAAATGAATATTATAACAAATTATTAGCAATTTTATTGCACTCAAGTATGACATATTATTTGTCACTTTTTCCACATTTTGTTCTGTTACAGCCTTATTCCAAAATGGATTAAATTCATTATTTTTTTCCTCAATTCTACAAACAATACCCCATAATGACAATGTGAAAGAAGTTTGTTTGAAATCTTTGCAAATTTATCAAAAATAAAAATTGCAAAAAGTCACGTACATAAGTATGTACATAAGTATTCACATCCTTTGCTCAATACGCACCTTTGGCACCAATTGTGTATGAGGCTACAAGCTTGGCACACCTATTTTTGGGCAGTTTCTCCCATTCTTCTTTGCAGGACCTCTCAAGCTCCATCAGGTTGAATGGGGAGCGTCGGTGCACAGCCATTTTAGATCTCTCCAGAGATGTTGAATCGGGTTCAAGTCTGGGCTCTGGCTGGGCCATTCAAGGACATTCACAGAGTTGTCCCGTAGCCACTCTTTGTTATCTTGGCTGTGTACTTAGGGTCATTGTCCTGTTGGAAGATGAACCTTCGCCCCAGTCTGAGCTCCAGAGCGCTCTGGAGCCGGTTTTCATCAAGGATGTCTCTGTACATTGCAGCATTCATCTTACCCTCTATCCTGACTAGTTTCCCAGTTCCTGCCGCTGAAAAACATCCCCACAGCATGATGCTGCTACCACGCTTCACTGTAGGGATGGTATTGGCCAGGTGATGAGCTGTGCCTTGTTTCCTCCAGACATGGCCAAAGTGTTCAATCTTTGTTTCATCAGACTAGAGAATTTTGTTTCTCGTGGTCTGAGAGTCCTTCAGGTGCCTTTTGGCAACCTCCAGGCAGGCTGTCATGTGCCGTCTGGCCACTCTACCATACAGGCCATACAAAAAGTGATGTGCTGTGAATACTTTCCGGATGTAAACTGCAATTATGGCAAAGAACTACACAGATGTAGATATCGTAAAAATCTATCAATAAATGCACACACGTTGCCCTCTGCTTATGACGCTGGTGCTAATTTTTATATAAAGTTAATTCTGAATATAAGTCTTATTTTCTTAGTTCATAATCTTTATTATGTTAAAATGATTCACGTTTACTCGCTTGCGAAAACCACCAAAGCGGCTATAGTGCCTAAACTCTACAAATAATATATATTTAACTTGACTTATTGGTCTTGTGTCTTTAGATTGTCATGATATATTTTCTTAGCAAACATTATTTTATGAATGCATTGGCTGCCATTAAGATTGTCACCTGACCTCTATCAATCTAGCAATTTCAGTGGCAGCAAAGTTTTTTACTACAAACAGAATGTACTACAAACTAAGACAGTTGTTACCAGCATGCTGTTTATAGCACTGTCTCAATAGCTCTTTCCACCTGTCAGGGTAGAATAGATTGTTTTGTGTGAAGCAGAGAGCTTGTAAAAATAAATAAATACATAAATCTCAAGCGAAAAGGCAGGGGGTTGATGTGACACGAGGGCCTGAGATGCCATGTGAACCTTTAGTCCTCAAATTCAGCACAGCTTAATATCCCATTACCCCATTTCCTCCCCTCTCCTGATTTCTCTCTCAATAGTGCTGCTTAATAATTCACAGTGTGGGCTATTGCATTTCCACAATCTGAGACTCTGCTAAAATACCAAAGCTATCATCCCTGTGGTTACATTCACTCAAAAGTTTTTGATCAAAAGTGCTTCATGAAAGTGCTGCTCACTACTAAATGTTATTTTTATTTTTAATAGTTATTAGGGACTTGCTCTGAGGTGTAAAGTCAATGTACTAGCTCTACTTATTTTGATTATATAATAAAGATTGATCATTCCTATCACATGGTGCTGTCACAGCCTTGTCATTCATCATGTATTTTTCCAAGCATTTTTTTAAGTCTAATTATCCTTCAGTGCTTAATGTGTCATCAATCCATAATGAGTGACTGGATCTGGTGGGGTTTTTTTCTTTCAGAAAAAAAAGTGCCAGAAAAACAACACGGGAGACACATTTTTCATATTTTGAATATTAAAGGCTTTCTGTAAAGTTTTAATGACAGATGTTTTATTTAGTTTTTAAAGATTATTTATGAAAGATAATATTTGTTAAAAGCATCACTTTGCCAATTAAAAACTGTCTCATCTAGTGCTGATGCATTAGGCAAAGTGACAGCAGGGAACAAAAACAAAAATTGCTAACAACAAATTATATGCTGGTCAGAGATTGTTTTGTGTTATAAATTATTGTCTGCCAACAGCATAAAACCACTAAATTTCAAGTGATAATTGGAAACTTAAATGATCAGATTCCTGTTCAGCTTATGCCATGCTTAATACATTTGCACATTGTTTGGCCTTTTAATATTAAGTTTTTTTTAATTTTTTTATATATGTTTATATACTTTTATACGATGAACACTTGTGCTGTGTTGAGTCACTGCTCATTCAATGTAAAATCTGGGTCTTGAAGCAAAACCAGTTTAGAAGCAGTATTTCTACTCGGCCCTGTTGTGTTATTTTTGGCCACTAGAGTGCTGCAGAAAGCCATTCTTACTAGTTGGATACATAATGCAAAATAACCAATTATGCCAAGCTGTTACTAAGTGTAACTACAGAGGTCCTCTAATTGTATTTTCTTGACCAATTGCCTTACTTTATTTATTTATTTCTACAGTGGCGGGAATGAATACAAAAGTGGTAGGAAATGATTGATGGTGTGATGTTGGATTAAAAATACAGTATCACCATAAATTGTCATCCACTGATGTTTCCTCCAACCCATATCAAAATAAAGACTCTCATTCTGTACAAATGAGAACAGAGAATCAACAAATTAGCCTAAGTGAGAGACGTTTGATGCATCACAATCTTTTAAAGAAGCAATAAACTCTTTTTCATCTTGTAGAAATGTGACAAAAAGAAGCGTATATCACAGCAACTGATAGCGTTTGCCCTTCAGAAGCATTTCATTATGTTGAGTGGTGAGTGATGTATAGAAAGGGTTGATCCTCCACAAACCCTTATTTCTTTTTCTTTAATCCCTTCCCATTCACTACCCTCAGAATCAATATATAACCCCTCCCCATCCCCCAAATCCATTTGATTATCCTATATTTCCAAACCGATTGAGGAAATTAAGACGTTAGAAATCAAAACGCAATGCACAGATGGTAGTATAACTAATCATAAAGTGTCTCTTTGGTGTTAGAAATAAAAGTTTCAAAAGATTTCCAATGGATTTCAATTGAATGGACTCCCGCCCACCCTATATAGAAACAGCTTTATTATGACAAATTTATACTGAAATTCTGTTAAATATTTAATGTAATGTAATCTTTTTAGTTGTTTTGTTTTTTTACCATATATAATTTTCAGCTTGCATGGCTTGTTGTGTGACATATTACACTATATTATTTTGCATACATAAAATATTTGATCTATGCATGAGCATGATTTATTTAAACCCCATTTTTATTTTATGAAATATTTTGGATAAATCAGTATTCACGTGAGACTTTTTGATGTTTTACTTTTTAATTACTTCTTTCTCTGTGTGGACCGGTATTCTGTAATTATGTTCATAGTTCACAGGCAGACAGTAAATATGACACTTGGGGTACAGATGTTTGCCAACAGCACTGTAATCCATTCAGTTATTAATTAGGCAAGCTGGTCCTGTCCCTCTTCCTCCTTTCACTGCCTCTCTCTCTCTCTCTCTCTCTCTCTCTCTCCCCCGTCTTCTCTCCCCTTCTCCTCTGTGGCTATTTCTCCTTCCCCCTCATATGTGCTTAGCTGCTTGGCTAAGTGTTAGTGTGTGTGTGTGTTTGCGAGTGTTTGCACTATCTGTGACTGTCTGTCACAACAGCTTAATCCATGTTGGCAAACTGAGGCAAATGGGAAATCCACTGATTAGTATTCATGGCCGTTACCAAATTTCCTTTCCAACTCTGCCGTCTGCAATGGAAAACTTATGTTTGGATATTTATTATTTCACATTTCCAATTATCAAACTTATTTGTACCACTATTTTCACTATGAAGCATCTATTACTATCATTTCACGTTGATGATACGTGAATGATTGTCACGTTCAGCAGCCAGATCATAACAATACTTGCATGTCCTGTTCACATACATTTGTTTTCTGATGTCTTTCCAAAGCAAATATGCAAAGGACATCCAATGTAACTACTGGCAGAGAGTAAAAACCCATAGGTTTGCATAGAAGATTAGGTGTTCAGAACCATGGACAGGGGTGACAGATCCGCGGTTAGTTTACAGAATGTCACCCTATTCAATCCTATAGACAATATCTGACATTTGCATGCAGTTTGCTCTCTGCCATGACCAATCCAGATATAGATGGGCGGAGTGAGAGTACAGATTCGGAGTCTGAGGTGGGAGGTTTTACATGAGAGACTCGAGGAGATGGGTACACTGCATTGATATCTTCCACGTTGTGCGCGAAAACCACACGATCCCTCCCCGATATTACGCAGTCTATTTAAACGCAACAACCACACACCCATTCTATCATTCACCTCTTTGGTCGTCTCACCTGCACTCGCGGTGTTCAGGAGTGGAATCCAGTGATGGATCAAGACAAGTACCTGCCAGAGCTCATTGCCGAGAAGGAGAGCTTGGACACGTCGTTCGTCCACGCGATGCGCCTTCTCGCGGAAGGTAAACTATGCCTTCTTCTGCCATAATTTGTAGGCTCGTATGTTTGGAGTGGTGTCGCTGCTGTACATTGTTACAATATCCATTTATCATGTTTGATCCAGATAGGCTATATGGACGTCCGTTCTTGAACCATGATGGGTCAGATGTTTCATTTATGTTTTCAGGTGATTATTTATTTAGTAAAACAAGGGAATTGTTCACAGGCAGGCTTGGTCTTTATAAATATTTTTTTTGTGTGTAGGGTTGTCTTTTATGCTCAACTTCGTCCGATCAGAAATTAGAAGCAACACCTTTCCACGCAACATAAACCACAGGAATATTAGGCGGTTGTTCTTAAGTTCATGACGTTCAAAAAGTTAATGTGCTTCAGTGACGTCGCTTCCTATTATCACAGAAATTAATCCTTGTTTTCGAGATGGATCGGGCAAAGGTAAACGCGTTCCTATAGTGAATAGTGTTAATGTCTAATAGTGAATACAGTAAAAGTCGAATACTTATTCTTTATGATGTTAAAATGATTACATTTATTAGGCTAAGTCTATGCTAATTATACATAACTTTCAGGGAAGTCGAGTAGCATATTTAAAAAAAAAAAAAAAAGAAAAATGTAAAAGTTATTTACACAATATGTCGATGTTCGACCAAAACGTCACATTTGAAATAACCTAGGCTACTATTTGATGAAAACACTAAATGCAGAACATAAACATTATCACAAAGTTGTGATATAGGTTAAGCTAATCATTTATTCATATCATGCATATCGACAGTAGGCTACTTGTAATGCTTTGTCCACGTAGATGGCGATGAAAAACTCGCGATCCGCGTTTTATTGGTTCCCTCCTCTGCCCAACGAGCGAATTTTGTTCTTTAGCGTCGTATTTGACTATGCCCAGTTTTATTAAAACTTTGATCTTAACTGATACTTTGCCGATACAAATTTCCCCTTATGAAAACCCTAACACTATATGAACTTTTACTCCCCCTTGGGCTAATTCAAGCTTTAATTCAGTCTTTAGGTATATGCTGCTCTGCTGCATGTTGGGTTGGCCTATCTCTATTGATGTAATGTTCAGCACAGGGAGTTGCTTAAATATTTCATTGCCAACCCATGTTCATCTGTGTAAGGTCTTGACGGCAAGCAAACATGGTAGCATTATGATCTGAAAATATTTGGCTGTACTTGGGATAAGATAAAAGCAGTCCTTGACAGCTCATCAGATAGTAAGCAGAGTAATTAAGAGGCAATTACGGCTATTACAAAGTACTCACACTGGCTTAGATTATCTCGAGTGCAGGGGAGCACAGTGGGGTGTGTGCTGTTGAATAAGCATGCATGTAATTAAATGACAACCGTTGTAACTGGTCCAAATTATCAGGACATTGTAAATGATAGTAAACATATTTTTAAACTGTAAATAATTATATATAAATATTAAAACATGAATACCTATTAGTGTTGTTTCAGAGGAAGTGTACATGCAGCACGTGCATCTGTTGTGTTGTATTTATTCATGAAGGTCAGATCATCTTAACAAAAATCAATCTTCAAGTTTATGATATGGCGGTGTCTAAAGGATTATTCAGATGTATGTGATCAGGCTATTAATCTGTTCCATTTTAGAGCTAGAAAAGAGTGAACTGAATTGGAACCTAAAACAGGCTGTGCATTCTCAAAAGGGAAAACGTCTCCAGGGTTTTCTCTGTAGGTAACAAATGTGTCCAGTAAAAACCTCAAAATGGTGCAGAATATTTAGTCACAGTCTCAAAACCAAATCAAGATAACATGTCTCTTCACAAAAGGGATAATAAGCCATTTGTATGCTATCTTTCAAATGAACTAAATTGGCCATGGTTGTGACAGCCTGCATATAGCTTAAGTCACCATTATTCAGTCTGAATATTTTACCTCTGCACAAAAAGGCTTATTGAACTGAAATTAATGGTGATTAGTGGCAGTCTAGTAAAGATACTTAGTCTCCTGTGGGTCACATTTAATCAAAGTAGACACCTACTAGACTTAATTTGTAGTGTTTTGCCCCAAGACATGCAGAAAAAAGGTTGTCTTTTGTTTTTGCATTTATTTGAATCTGATTATCTTTGTTATATTTAGCTATTGTCATGTTTAGGGTTATATAATTACGTCATAAAGTATTGAATTCACTCCAAAATACTTAAAATAAATAATGCAAAAAATGAACTTGATTATCTCTCACCTTGGTAGCACATTAGTAAGACTGTTTCAGTAGTGGCAAGGATTAACAAAAGCAAACCTTGTGGTTTGTTAAATTTCATGCTGAGCCACTGGTAGCCTGCCAGTGTTTATTTACCCAAGCACATATTTTATTTATTTCAGAATGTTGTATGATATTCAGGCCTCTTGGCACTGCATGTACCTTTAGGGCCAGTGAACAGTACAGCCGACCTGAACATGGGTAGGAAATGATTGTGGCCCAGCATGCTCAGGGAACATTTAAACATGTGTTTTCTTGTTAAAGATTTAACACTCTAAATGTTTATGTTTGCTGTGCATTTTGGGATATTGAAGGAATTTATGCTTTCACTCTCAAAGTTGCTGGGTTTAAGAAGAGTTCAGGCAAGGAGTCTCTTTCAGCTTAGTTATTTTGGTACAGAATTTGTCACACCCTTTAAGAGGGAAGTGATTAATATTACGACGGCGATCAATACAAGCGTAACTTATCCTAAACACCAGGCGGCCTGGAAACAACTGACGACTAAGCACTTTAGCTAATGGTCCGTGCCTGCTGTGTAACTCTAATGTCTAGACCTCTCTGAAACGGCACAGTTCCAGTGCAGTATATTCACTGTGAAAGAACTTGCACTAATGATTAGAATAGCCCATTTGAGGTTTTTTCTGTAATGTGAAAAAACAAGTGATACCTATCAAGATTTATTTTAGTGCAACAAATCAAAAAATAATAATTTGGGGGACACAAAAATGAGATGATAAAGGGAAAGCTTTTGATAATCTGCTTTACTTTTTGCTGTTTTCCAGGAGATCATTTGCCTTGCAACAGATATAACTGTGCATCACATAATAGCTTTTAGAACTTTTTTCAGTTAATCTGTATATTGGTATCTATTAGTTTTATTTAAGTGAAAACATCCTGCAAGTTTCATAGTTTAAAACATCCTACTCATTATAAAAAAGAAGGACACAGAAGTAAGGAACAAGTGGATTGTTTTGTTTTAATTGCGCCCTGGATTGCGTCAGGGAATTATATGTTGGTTCGGAGCATTTGACTGCAGATTGTTTTGTAAAGAGCCACAGTGTAATGGAGAGTTCGCAAAGAGCCTATAAATATCTGTAAATGGCAATTTTATATGGATAATGTTTTTAAAGCATTGATACTTTTGCAATGACTTTGGCCAATCATAACAGTGGCCATTTCTTGAGCCGCCCATTAAAAACAGATCATTTCAGACAGAGGGTTGAAAATAATATTTTTTTCTGCATATGTCTATTTGTTTTTCATTGCGCTGAAAACATTATAAATGAACCTCAATGAGCATGATATAATAATACAAAATTATATTAAATAATACACTCTAAAAAATGCTGGGTTAAAAATAACCCAAGTTGGGTTGAAAATGGACAAACCCAGCAGTTGGGTTGTTTTAACCCAGCGATTGGTTTGTTTTAAGCAAACATTTAACCCAACCGCTAGGTTAAAACAACCCCTTCACTGGGTTTGTCCATTTTCAACCCAACTTGTGTTATTTTTAACCCAGCATTTTTTAGAGTGTAATATGAGCATAATATTAGTGTTGTAGTACTCAAACCGGTCTTAAGATCATTTTTTGAAGGTCTTGGTCTTGTCTCGGTCTCGACTGCATTTCTCCTCGGTCTTGTCTTGGTCTCGGACTTGGAGGTCTCGGGATTTTATCTCAAGACCACAACTGCAAGGATATCACTAAATTGCCGGTGCATTGTCTGATTTAACATCATTAATGTCTTTTGATGTAAAATTTACAGCTTAAAATGCAATCAATAACTTCTTTGAAATATGATTTCTTTTGTTACTGTGCTGCCGGGTTCAAAATCAATGCAGCATTGTCTCAAAAATGCCCAAAATTAAATTGAGATTCAGTTTTTTTTATATAACATAGAATATAATTAAGCAATATCGCAAGAGCAAGAGAGCTATTTTCATGAATATAAGCGTGATTGCAAATTATATTGATTTATAATAACTGCTTTGAACAAATCGGTTGAATAAAGGATTCTGTGACTGTTAAATAATATTAATGTTTTAATGTTAAATTAATCGGAACATTATTTATGCAGGTGTAATTGTACTAATTCAGATGGAACTTCTGTGCCATGAATTTTATTGTTAGTGATTTGATTGGTAACAGCGCTATAGTGTCTTACTATCCTAATTGTATTTATTCATTAAATATTAGTAATTTCTCAGACAGTTGATATGGATCTTTTAGATTAATTTAAGGAGTGCTGGTCTGGTCTTGGTCTTGTCTTGGTCTCAACCCCACAAAGTCTCGTCACACGCTGGTCTTGGTCTCGACTTGGTCTCGGTTTAGGTGGTCTTGACTACAACACTACGTAATATAATAATAAAAAATCTGTCTTGACCCCTTTAAAGGGTTAGTTCACTCAAAAATGGAAATTCTGTCATTAATTACTCACCCTCATGTCGTTACAAGCCCGTAAGACCTTCGTTCATCTTCGAAACACAAAGTAAGATATTTTTGATGAAATCCGAGAGTTCTCTGACCCCTCCATAGACAGCTGTTTAATTACCACTTTCAAGGTCCAGAAAGGTAGTACAAATATAGTTAAAATAGTCCATATGACTACAGTGGTTCAACCTTAATTTTATAAAGTGACGAGAATACTTTTACACAAAAAGCCCCCAGACAATTTCTTCTTGTCTGTGTCATTCTCCTAAGCAGTTTACGTTGGCCAACTCCTGCGTCAGCATCACATGCATACGTCATGGTGCTCACGTGAGCAGCATCGGTCAATGGTAAGCCGGCGTTCTGGTGTAGCTCTGACGTAACTCGGAAGCGCTGCACTGTATTTGAAGAGTTCGGTTGCAAAACGCGATAAACGCCATTTTTTGACATTTGGGTTTTATTATTGGAAATCACTGTTTAGATGTACCTTAATCTATGTGTGAATTGCTGCCATTAATACGATTTAAAAATTTACATTTTAAGCCTACTACAAAATGTATTTTTTCACAAAACGCGATATCCGCCAGCCCAGTTTCTTTACAAAGTGCGATATAGAACGTTCTGCTGCGCGAGCTCAGGATGTCACGCGAGGAGAGAGTCACCGCCGGTGAAGTGCTCCGAGTTTGCTCAGTGATTTAACGATAATATCAAAACAGAAAACATATTTTTAAAAAGAGGATTCAATAGGCTAACTAAACGTTTACCATTTAATTGTTTATACTGTAGGCGAGCTGTCAGTCACGTAGGCTACGTCACTGATCAACAGCTGTCTGTCAGTCAGAGAATCAAAGCTTCAGAGTCAAGCTAACGTTATGGATTTCGATGACGGATTGGAGCCGGTTATTCCAGCTGCTGTTGGGAGAAAGAGGAAGGCATCTAAAGAAAATCATCAAAGGGAGAAGACAAACGGACAAGGCATTCAGGGGAGGGAAAACATTCAAAGATGAATTGTGGTCATTGTGCTACTGCGAGTAGCTAATGTTGGTCTGTGTCATGCCGACAAACTGTCAGATGAAGATATAGCCTTCAACTTCACAAAAATGTATAAAAACGCTACAAAAGTGGACCAGGATAACATTGATTCACTAGCTTTTCTTAATGGTATTACAGTAGTAGAATATAGCCTAAGGTGGATATATAGCGTTTTGCAAAAAAAAAAAAAAAAAAAAAAAAAATTATGTTGTGTATGTTCTGGCCAAAACTAACTCGGAATCTTATTATTATTATTATTATTAATCAATCTTTGTATATACTATTCCATATATTTATGGTGTATTGTTTTTTTAACCAATTTAAGATGTTTGACAATGTTAAGATAAATATGTTGCATTTTGGCATGGTTTTTGACTTATTTATGAACTATTTATGGACATAAAATTAAATTAAAAATATCCTGGATTTGAAGAATATTGTGTCCCTGGCCTTCACTGAGCTCAAGTAATAGTTTAATGTACAAAAAATTGTGAATGAACTTGACTATTGATGTCTTAAATAATAATGTTAATAACCAACATTTCTCAAAATGGATATATCTCATTTTGCAACGAAACTCTTCATTTACTACATCAACAGTGTAGGAGATTGACACAGACGTGAAGAAATTATTGAATAAAGTAGTTATTTTTGTTTGTTTTTCGGGCACAAAAAGTATTCTCGACGCTTCATAAAATGAAGGTTGAACCACTGGAGTCAATATTTTAACGATGTCTTTCCTACCTTTCTGGGCCTTGAACGTGGTAATTAAATAGCGGTCTATGGAGGGGTCAGAGAGCTCTCGGATTTCATCAAAAAGATCTTCATTTGTGTTTCGAAGATGAACGAATGTCTTACGGTTTTGGAACGACATGAGGGTGAGTAATGAATGAGAGAATTTTCATTTTTCATGATATATCATGACATAAGTGATATAAGCAAAATGAGTTGACTGGTTTGTCTCAGAAACTGCAGAGAGATAATTTGACTGATGGAGACTGTTTAAAGTTTATGCGTCATCTCCGTCCAGATGGTTTGATTTCCAGGTGAGACAGCCCTCTTCAGATAACCACCAACCTGGAATAAGCTGTTCCTCTTGGGGGAACAAAAAGAATGCTTCAAATTCCAGTCTGTCATTTCGATCTTGTAAAGCACATTGCTGAATTGCCTTCATAGAGGTGACTTGATGCAAACTACTTTAGAAAAGGGCAGACTACTACTGCATCCACTCCAGAGTCCGTTTTTCTAAAATTGCCTTTTGCCTCATAGGGACAAAGAGTAAGCCATTTAAAAAATCTGCTTAGCAACAACATTTTAGGAATGGGTATTACAAGGTGGTGTTTAAGATGAGGCAGGATTTTGTTGATTTTCTCCCTAAAGGACTTTTCAATACAGAGATGAAAACAAAACATTTAAATCAAAGAGCTTTTATATGATAAAAACTGGACAGATGTTTGTGGTAGATGGTGACTCAAATGAAAAGTGGTACAAACATTTTTTATTCTGCTTTTACAGTACATATACTATATTAATACTTTCCACAACTGTAGTGATTCAATTGTGGTTTAAACAACAGTAATATATGACTCTCAAGGATTGGTGTGCCTGATGAGAAAATTCTACCACTACAACCTTAATTATATAGAACAGCATAAGTGTCATATTTCAGTAATCAATCTCCCTCTAGCATAACCAAAGGCATAATATCTAGAGAAAGCGATCTGTTAGTATGTCCATTCATCTCAATGGCAGTTGCTCGGCTGGTGCAACACAAAGTGGTACAATTTGGAATGAGATTTTTGCTCATGGCAGCCCCACAAGAATACAAAAAAGTATAAAAAAAAGTACACTAACCCCTAAAAGAAGTACACTAGTTAAAAGTGAAATATATTGGGGTTTATATGTGCTTGCATTTTTTGTGTGTGCTTTGTAATGCCACATGTAGTTACAATATCTACCAGCAGAGGCTAAATGCACTATGCCAACCAGCAATTTATAAAACATTTTTGCTTCTGGCTAACAGAGATTCATAATCCATTGCTTTGAGTTTAGTAGTTGTAAAATAACTGCAAATTTGCTGTGCAGTCCAAGTTAACCAGGATATTCAGTGAATCTATTTATGTTTGAGGTTTAATACACATGTCTATCACAGGTCAAATGCTTCCAGATGTCTTAAATTACTGATAATGAATGCAGTTGATCAAATGTGTGATCTAGCAGTAACCTTGTCCCGACAAAACGAAATCATTAGGCCAGAGAATGTGTCACAAGATAGAATGAATGTTCAATGATATGTTTCCATTTTCATAAGGAGCCTTTTAACTTGATTTAGTTCTCCTGCAGTATAAATATGACCTGCGGATTGCATAGGCAGAGACTTTGATTGACCAACTACCGCAATCTTCCGGACATTAGTATGTAAAGTGCGAGCTATTTAAAATGGGTATGTTGATAGGATCAGCTGTTCCTAACAGCTTCCCATTTGAAAACTTATCAAGCCACAGCTCTCTATCACAGAGTAATCATGTGCAGGCTAATAGGTTAATGCAAGCTACCTTAATATTTTGATAAATATGTTGATGTTGTTCCACAGCTGAAATTGATGGATGGCTTGATACACTGTTCTAAGTAATATAGGACGTGCCAGGTCTCTTTTATGGTCTGTAGTCATTGGAGGCCACAGGAAGACCTAGAGCAGCTGTGAGCTACTAGAATTGGGACTATACTAACATTTTCTGTGAAAACTTCTGTGAAAAATGATGCATTCGGAGGCAATATTTGGAGGTAAGAAGGCATCAAGGAACAACTGACTCCAGTGACGTGAGTAACAGTGCCTTTATCCGAGTTGGTTTTTGAAGCCAATGTAGATGTAGATCCTTTGCTGTATAAAATATCCCACAATCCTGTGCGGTTCTCATGTTTGGTGGAAAGAATAATTTTATTTGAATACATTTCTACAGAGAACAGACAAATACAAACGTTCTATATATAAAGCTCTGCAAAAGCTCACTTTTTAAGTATTAGGTTTTGTCTTTATGTAGTCCACCATTATATTTTTACCAGGATTTATTTTTTTTGTCCTTATACATCTTCCTTGGTTTCTCAGTAGCATAACTGGCACAGGCAACTTGTGTTTGCTATGAGATATACATACAGTGAAGTGCACTGTATAGATTGTGCCTGAAACTCCAGCTGGAACAAAGGGTTCCCAAGTGCCTTTGTTTCTCTGGCTGGATGGCAGGTTTCTTTTCTTCTTGCTGTTACAGCAACACCTTCTAAAAATGGGATGCTCATACACTTGCTGTGAGAGAGCCAGTGAGTAGCATTCTCTTGTGAGCGTGTTTGGGGACTTGATGAAATACCATTCTTCGGGGAGAATGGGAGGTGGCTGACAGCAGATTCGAATGGACTTGTCCTTGTGCTCTCGGAATAATGTGCATGTGTTAGCTCAATATTATACATGTGGCAGATGGTAATGTGCGTTTTGGCAAAAGAACAAAATGGATACAGAATTAAGCGTATGATTTAATTTTTAAATATGTTGGGGGCTTTACACAGGTGAAGCAAATGTGTGGGATCTAAAAGCTTGCAGTCTCTGTCCCTGTGCTCTTCTCTATGCTCATCTGTAGCACTGTGCGAAAGGAATCTGAGCAAAGCTGGAGCAGACATTATTTTGTCCTTTTAGTGCATGACAACCACACACTCATTTCATTATTCAAGCATAATATGAGCCCCGCGGCAAAAGTTCAATTAAGGAATCTTATGATTGGGGAGCCATTTAAATTGTAATGGAGAAAAGAGATTTGCTAAAAAGCATGTCGAATGAATTTAGGCATTTTTGTGTTTTTGTCACTGTGTTACTGTTATTGAGCTGTCAAAAGCTGCATGAATACAGTGCAACTGTGTGCAGCCTAAATATGTGCAAAAATGTATGTTTAATGAACAAATGAGTGCGTATTTTCTAAAATGTATGTATGAACACTTTCCATGAATGTACACTATATTGCCAAAAGTATTACACCCCTCCAAATCATTGAATTCAGGTGTTACAATCACTTCCATGGCCAAAGGTGTATAAAATCAAGCACCTATGGCATGCGGACTGCTTCTACAAACATTTGTAAAAGAATGGGTCGCTCTCAGGACCTCAGTGAATTCAAGTGTGGTACCATGATAGGTTGCCACCTGTGCAGTAAGTCCATTTATGAAATTCCCTCACTACTAAATATTCCACGGTCAACTGTTAGTGGTATTATAACAAGGTGGAAGCAATTGGGAACAACAGTAACTCAGCCACGACGTGTAGGCCACGTAAAATCACGAGGGCGGTCAGTGCGTGCTGAGGCACACAGTCAAGTCAAGTCAAGTCAACTTTATTTATATAGCGCTTTTAACAATGCAGATTGTTTCAAAGCAGCTTTACAGTGTTAAACAGGAAAATAATGCAGCATAATTTTATTCAGCCGTCTAGCCATTCTGGAGAAAACGGTTATGTCATCAGTTCATTTCAATTATCATACAGTGGCAGTGTGGGCTTTAGATCAGTAATTTAGTTTATATGGTTAATTTAGTTTAATAATTAGATTTATTTCGATATTTAGTTGAAAAATTTAGAAAAGTTTAGTGTCCCCAACTGAGCACACCAAGCCAGAGGCAACAGTGGCAAGGAAACCAAAACCCCATCAGGTGACCTAATGGAGAAAAATAAACCTTGGGAGAAACCAGGCTCAGTTGGGGTGCCAGTTCTCCTCTGGCCAATTAACAAACAGCATATGATTATTATTCTGGAAACTTTACAGGTCAGAGGTCATAATAGATCGGAATATTCGAAGGATCGGAGGCAACACGCCGGAGACGGGTTTATTGAGGATGACATATCGATTTAAGATGTGTTTTTAGTCTAGATTTAAACTGACAGAGTGCGTCTGCTTCCCGTACAATGTTAGGAAGACTGTTCCAGAGTTTAGGTGCTAAATAGGAAAAGGATCGACCGCCTGCAGTTGATTTGGATATTCTAATTAGACAGTATAATTATTGCACAGGTGTGCCTTAGGCTGGCCACAATAAAAGGCCAGGGCTAAATCCGAAATCGCCCCCTAAACCCTCATTCACTATTCCCTACATTAGTCCACAAATATAGTTCAATTGAAGGAGTGAATGAAAACGAGTGTGTGAAGTCGGACAGCCGTTGTGTGTACATCGGCTGTACACTCGTTATTGTGGTGCAATGTGGGATTGAATGAGTGCACTCGAATATGTCCACTATGGTTTCGGACACCACTACAAATGGCTGTCTCCTCAAATAATGCCCTATTTGAGGGTATAGGGGGCAATTTCGGATTCAGCCCAGGAAGGGGTACAGGAAGGGGTAATCACCAAACTGTTCCTATGAAGTTGGGAGCATGAAATTGTCCAGAATGAGAGTTCCTTTCCTAAGAGTTCCTTTCACTGGAACTAAGGGGCCAAGCCCAACCCCTGAAAAACAACCCCACACCATAATCTCCCCTCCACCAAACTTTATACTTGGCACAATGCAGTCAGGCAAGTACCGTTCTCCTGGCAACCGCCAAACCCAGACTGGTCTATCGGATTGCCAGACAGAGAAGCATGATTCATCATTCCAGAGAACATGTCTCCACAGTGCGCAGAAGTTGCCAACTTTCTGCAGGGTCAATAGCTACAGACCTCCAAAGTTTGTGTGGCTTTCAGATTAGCTCAAGAACAGTGCGTAGAGAGCTTCATGGAAAGGGTTTCCATGGCTGAGCAGCTGCATCCAAGCCTTACATCACCAAGGGCAACGCAAAGCGTTGGATGCAGTGGTGTAAAGCACGCCACCACTGGACTCAAGAGCCAGTGGAGACGTGTTCTCTGGAATGACGAATCTGGCAATCCGATGGACCAGTCTGGGTTTGGCGGTTGCCAGGAGAACGGTACTTGCCTGACTGCATTGTGCCAAGCCAAAATCCAACTTATGTTTTGTATGACAAATTCAGCTTTTAAAGTTTATTCAACTATTTAACATGAAAAAAGTTTGTACAACTAATTGACACTAAGTTGAGAAAACTCAAAAATGTTCTGCAGCTGGTTGCCTTAAACTTTTATGTTTTCTCAGCTTTTTTTTTTTTTTACAGTGTATAAAGTTTGGTGGAGGGGAGATTATGGTGTGGGGTTGTTTTTCAGGGGTTGGGCTTGGCCCCTTAGTTCCAGTCAAAGGAACTCTTAGGAAAGGAACTCTCATTCTGGACAATTTCATGCTCCCAACTTCATGGGAACAGTTTGGGGATTACCCCTTCCTGTACCCCTTCCTGGGCTGAATCTGAAATTGCCCCTTATACCCTCAAATAGGGCATTATTTGAGGAGACAGCCATTTGTAGTGGTGTCCGAAACCATAGTGGACATGTTCAAATGCACTCATTCAATCCCACATTGCACCACAATAACGAGTGTACAGCCGATGTCCGACTTCACACACTCGTTTTCATTCACTACTTCAAGTGAACTATATTTGTGGACTAATGTAGGGAATAGTGAATGAGGGTTTAGGGGGCGATTTTGGATTTAGCCCTGGCCTTTTATTGTGGCCAGCCTAAGGCACACCTGTGCAATAATTATACTGTCTAATTAGCATCTTGATATGCCACACCTGTAAAGTGGATGGATTATCTTGGCAAAGGAGAAGTGCTCACTAACACCGATTTAGACAGATTTGTGAACAATATTTGAGAGAAATAGGCCTTTTGTGTACATAGAAAAAGTCTTAGATCTTTGAGTTCAGTTCAGAAAAATGGGGCAAAAACAAAAGTGTTGCGTTGATATATTTTGTTCAGTGTGTATGTATATATATATATACATATATACATACACACAATACATTCTACTGGTTGGAACATGCTGGGTGAAATTTGACATTCTGGCGTAAACAGGTCTGTTTATTATAGCTGATATTTTTAAATTATCATTTTTTTAAAATGATAATTACATTTAAAAACCCCTATGTAATATATTAACGCTCCTGATTCATTTAGCGGCGCTCTAACTTTGTTATGGCCCTCCTGAAAGGTGCAGAAACCAACTGTGCTGACATCTGTCGACCAGCAATCCTTTAGACCTGAGAGTTTACTTTCCCACTTATTAGAAGTTCAGAGAGCGGGTGAGAGGAGTGATGCAGGCAGCACACATCAGGCTCACTTTTATTCTAATTATGGAGCAAGACAGGATGTTCTTTACTGTGGAGGTTAAACATTACCGTTCAGTGTCTTTTTCTGCCCCTTAAGAAACATCCGGGAAAAAACATTATCATTCACCCTGAATTGCTGTTCAACCATTACAACACATTTGTTGCAGAGATATGAATGCTTAATGTCACTGTTAATGTTTGACTTTGAAGCATCCGATTGTGTAGTTTTAATGGTTCTGTGTCTTGAGTGGTACGACATATTACCTCTGACTAAACTATAAAAATTATCTACATTCCTGCTGGGCCTCTAAGGTTAATTAAGTAATGTAAATTAGGGTGATGCATGATGAAAGGTGATGTATGATGGGGAAAGAAATGAAAAGAGAAGAGGTTTCTAATGTAATGACTTGGGTTATATTTATTGAAATAGGCAGAAGATGGAACCGTTTTAATATTCAGAAACTGGAATGAGTTTCCCAGACTCATATGAAACAAATAGTATGACGCCTATTGTAAAATCATAGTGCTGGTAAGTGACATGTTCAAACATTTCAAAGTATAAAGTTTTAAACAGCAAAATATTACATGCAGATCTCACTCTTTGAATATAGTTTTGTGTCAGAATTGTATCACATTTTGGCATTTTAATGAAATTTCAACAAGCTTTGTCTTGTTACAATAGTAAATGTAAATGAACAGTGTACCCTTTTCCATGATACCAGCACCCAGACCTCTCAGTTTATTTGTCAGCTAAAGACTTTTGAAAGCTTCATGACTGAAAGTTTTATTACAGATCAAGCATATCCTTTAATGTGGGATTTACATTATATGGAATAGGTACTGTGATTATTAAGTTCTTAAGAAATATTAAACACTAGGCTGGTTTGAGTAACATACAACTAGCCCAAACTAATTCACACATCTTTCACTTTTGCTAGTTGCCTCCTCCATATCCAGTCAGTCATCACCTTTAGCTGGATTTAATCATTTTTTAAATATAACTTTGTAGCTTTATGTGTGTATTAGGGGTGCACCGATCCGATATTAGGATCGGATATCGGCCGCGATACTGACAAAATAGCTGGATCGGGGATCGGAAAAATGAACAGATCCACAAGCCGATCCAGGTGTTTTTTTCCGTCGCAGCAGAACCTACGTCATTCGTCAGCTTCACGTGTGTCGCTTGCTAGAAGGGAGCGAGCCAGAGAGTCGGCTGTGTGGAGGAGATATTTCACGCTTGCCACGCCAACTAGTTCGTCGCTGTTTCGAGGGTATTACTGCAAAGTCAGGGTCTTTCCTGCATTGACATTTTTTTGACGGCCAAAGCCTAATTTGATGAGTTATTGTGATTTACGAGTGATGTAGAACAGATGCTGCGCTCGTGACTGAGTGACAGAGAGACCGATCTGAGAGCTCCTCCCCCGCGCGCGCTCTCTGGGTCTTCAAAATAATCAGTGTTCGCTCTCATATTTCACATATTAATCCAAATCAAAAGCTCGGAAGACCGAAACCATGTTGCACGTGACACATTCGGACAATTTTGTCCTTGAATTATCACTGGGTGTGAATTGCGCTCAAAAAACATTGACTCTTCTCTGACCAGCTGACATAAAGCATACTTTCAATAAGCGGGAGACAAATTATATCCAGTTATGAAGTGTTTTCTGTGTGTTGACATCTTTCGCGATGTTCTAACAGACGGGATTCGCACACAACGCGTCTGCTAATGTCCGATTCGTGACCTAATGACTCCTTTGAACCGAATCATTTTAACGACTGGCCAGAACAACTGATCCGTCCAACACTGAACTCATGAACTCAGTTTATTAATTTACTCAGAACGCAACTGAAATGAGAACACAAGTGTGCTTACCCAATTTAGCAAGAGTGGGTAGTAAGAATTATTTTTAATTATCAACAGTATTTCATCTTATTTCTGTTGACAATGTGTAGTAAAATAAAAAGGCCTAGCCTACAATCATTTAATCTGGAGTGAGGTGAAACCAGAACAAAGTTGTTATTAGCTAGCTGAAAATTTTTAATAAATTGCATATGGCAGAAAATTAGACTATTTGTTAATTTGTAATGCTACTTTTTAATATTGATATGATTATATACCAAAACAATTATCTGTAGTGTAAAAAATGTTTGGTAACTGTCAGATTACTATTGTATGTTTGACCAATAGGCCTACACTGTTTTTTGTTTCCACTGCTACATTTTATTTATTTAAAGAAGTTAGATTACATTCTATTTTAGATTTGAATGCACAATTGTTTTTTAAATAAATAAGAATTCAACACCTTACATACATCTGTTATTTTGTCTTAGTTATGTTTAGTTAGTAAAGTCTGGTGCCTTTAGTCTCTTCAAGGAAGGTATAAGGTGGAAGATATACAGTTTATTATTAATTCAACAATATATCGGATCGGTATCGGGTATCGACAGATACACAAAGCCCAGGCATCGGTATCGGTATCGGGACTGAAAAAGTCGGATCGGTGCACCCCTAGTGTGTATGAGTGTGTCAGAGTGCAAAGCAAGAATGCACTGATTCTGTTACCGATTACAGAGAAAAAGGGAACACAAAGCGAGGACGACAAAAAGGAATCGTTATGAATAACCTTGAATTGATTTAGATTGAAAATGTATTTTACTAGAACAAAAGGGTGATTTACCTCCCTTTTTCATAGCAGTATTATCCTAATGTGGGTGATTTAGAATTTCATGTTCCACAGGGTCCTGATCAAGAGGTCAGATTGATGTATTTTACAATGTGGAAGTCATTTTCAGTTAGAAGTTTCATTTTCCAGCCAGCAGGATGTTATCTTCAGATCTTCAAAGATCAGTATGGTTGTCTTTTTGATGGATTGTTAGAAAAGGTGAATCAAGGGGTGCAAAATGTATTATATAAAAAGGAACAATACTGTTGGCTGTGGCATTTCAAATAATATTCGGAAAACCATACCAGCCTGTTTTTTTTTTTTTTTTGTGGTCAATTTGTGGTAATGGATCAACCTCAGATTGCTTTCGCCCAAAGGTCTTTTCACATTTTCTTTTGTCTTTGAGAACATTATTATTTGGATGGATCCAGCATCCATTAAATTGTACCAAATTGGTTCAAGCTGAACAAGGATCATAGAATTCAGTCTAGACTGTTCTTGGGAACTACAACCGTAGATAAACTTCACAGATGAGCACTTAGATGAGTGAATATATTTGACAAGTTTCATTCTGTGATGGGCACATTTTCCTGCTTATTGTAATGGCAAGAGGATGGAATTTAACAAATTGTGCAGCGAATATATTTTATTTTTTAAGATTTGAATGCTTGAAGGTTTTCGCTTAACCTTCAAATGACCATCAATTGTTCATGCATCGGTGACTGTATAAGGCACTCCTTAAACAAGCTGGGCTGAAGTGTTTTTATGAAGGGTGTAAAAGCAGATGCCAGAGAAAGAAGCCAGGCCAGAATTTAAGCCTGAATCTTCCCTATTATGCTGCGATACTCATTCCACAGGGCCACTCACCCTTGAAATTGTTATATGTATGAACTAAAAGCCCATTTGTGGACTTTTTGGTCTTTTACTCACTCAATAAGATCAGATCACCATCTCCTAAATAGCACCCCGAGACTTTTGTTAGTTAGGGTTGTCATGCATGCATGCATGGCATACTCAAGAGATAGCTTTTTATTGTGTTTAGGGCCATCCAAAATCAATGAAATCCGAAAACACACAAGGTCTTACAGCGTTGTTGTTAGTTTCATGTTGAATTTGTTAGTTTTTCAGTTTACTGGCAGCTTGAATGATGCAAAAAGTCAAAGGAATACAGCAGCTTTGTATTTTGTCTGATCAAATCTTTTCTGTGCAAATAAAATAGCATTAGAAATGCACAGAACAAGAGTCTATTCCCTGTGGATTACAATGAGATACATTTGCAGCTACCAAGTCTGCGCTGAAGTGCTTTTCATGCTTCAAATGAATATATATTCATAAGCAAGAGGACAAAGAGCTTATACTTTCCTCACATTCCTATGCTGCAGTGGATGCAGAAACAAATATTATTTCAGGATGTGTCCATATAGCCACTTTTCCTAAAATAATTTCTCAGCATTTCGTATTGTTAGTTCTCCCTTTCCAAATATGCCTCAATTTTGGCCTGTTTGATTTCTTTTGTACCTCTCAGCCAGAGAAAGGAGAAAGATGACAGGAAGAAAGGCATTTTCAGGATAAAAAAGATTAATAAATCAATAATCAGAATCAGGCGACTTTTACTTAAATCATGTCATTGTTTACTTTTGTGATAGAAATTACACCTTTTCTTGCTGTTGTCATTTTGCAGATGCTTTGCCATTATTCGCTTACAGCCGTCTGAGAGTAAGTGTCATGCTGAAGGGCAAACAATGAAGCAAGACCTCTGTAACTTTCCAATTCATGGATCACCTCAACCGGGATCTGAACTCTTGTTAGTGCTAAAGAGTTAGAAAGAAGATTTTACAGTGAAAATAGGTTAGGTTTAAAGCAGTGGTTCTTAACCAGTAGACCAGGTTCCACTAGGGGGCCACAGAAAAATTCCAAGTGAGCTGCAAATATTTAAAGTGATAAATTATCATTAATATATTAAAAATGAATTTTCTAAAAGAAAATGCTAAAATTAAGTACATAAAATAAAGATGTAAACTTTTTATTTTATCTCTATTTAAAGGGGTCATATACTGAGAGTGTGGCATGAAAGGTTGCAGTGATGAGCATTGTAGCCGATTAAAGACATTTTGAGTATGTGAAGGAAGTGATCTCGTCATTGCAACATTGCAATTTCTGCACACTAACGAAATGCCTTATAACTAACAGTTCATAAATAACAATGCAAGCACAATAAAAACAAGAGATTCATTGATTATAACGGGAGTTTTAGAGTCCAGAATTCAGTCACTGATAAATTCTGTTTGATGCTGTTTGATTGACAGCTCCAGGGATTGCAAAGGAGCGTTCTTTGATCGCTTCTCATCCATCCATCTTCTTCCGCTTATCTGGGGCCGGGTCGCAGGGGCAACAGTCTTAGCAGAGACGCCCAGACTTCCCTCTCCCTAGACACTTACAATACAGAAGCGTTCCCAGGCCAGCCGGGAGACATAATTCCTCCAGCGTGTCCTAGGTCTTCCCCGGGGTCTCCTCCCTGTGGGACGTGCCTGGAACACCTCCCCGGGAAAGCATCCAGGAGGCATCCGGAACAGATGCCCGAGCCACCTTAGCTGGCTCCTCTTGATGTGGAGTAGCAGCAGCTCTACTATGAGCTCCTCCCGAGTGACCGAGCTCCTCTCCCTATCTCTAAGGGAGAGCTTCGCCTTACAGCTTAGCTCCTTCTTCACCACGACAGACGGATCCGTCTGTCAATCTCCCGTTCCATCCTTCCCTCACTCGTGAACAAGACCCCAAGATGCATGAACTCCTGCTTGAGGCAGGAACTCTCCACCAACCTGAAGCGGGCAAGCCAACGTTTTCCGAGTGAGACCCATGGCTTTGGACTTGGAGGTGTTGATTCTCATCCCAGCCGCTTCAACACTTGGCTGCAAATCATCCCAGTGCACACTGAAGGTCCTGGTCTGATGAGGCCAACATGACAACATCAGCCGCAAAAAGCAGAGAAGAAATTGTGTGGTCCCCAAACCGGACACTCTCCGGCCCCTGGGTGCACCTAGAAAGTCTGTCCATAAAAATTATGAACAGAACCGATGACAAAGGGCAGCCCTCCCGGAGTCCAACATGCACCGGGAAAAAGTCTGACTTACTGCCAGCAATGCGAACTAAGAGAAGAGAAACAATGTGAACTTGACTGTTTAGTCACTGCTGGTTTGATATTCTGACACATAGGTGATGACTGATATTCTGACCCTATGATACAACTAGCAATGCGGCGCTAGGCGCAATGCAAGTGTTTTTTTGCTAGTTTCAGCCAGACGCAGTTATCATTTTCACATCCAGCACCACGTTGTTTAAATAGCACGCCCATCTGTTCGCCCATGGGCATGCTGGTCTGAAATCGAGGTGTATTCAGGCGCATTGTTGATGCATTACTATTTTGAGGGAACTGAAAACGACTGCGCCATTGACCAACAAAAACCTGGTCTAAAGTCAATAACAGTATTTTTTGTGTTATTTAAAGGCCACGTTAGTAATATGCGCCTATAGGCGGGTGCACAACGCGCATACACTCTGCTTATTACACACACAGGGTGTTCAACAGCACACAAACATTTTTGAATATTAAAAATAAAAGGATTCCTTTCTGGAGAAGCGTTCAGTCCATATAAATAGCAAATCTGCCATGGTGCCACTGGCTTTTAATGGGAATATGAGATGAGACTCTGATTGGTTTATTTCACGTCACACCCAAACACACCCATGACTCATTAAGAGACTTGGTAAAACCCTTTTTGGACTGTGTGCCTGGCGCGCCGTCCGTTTCTGTCGTTAAACTAGCAAAAGTTGATTCGGACACGCCCTAAGTGCACCTGCGCCATGCGCTTCAGAACATGCGCTCAGATCGTTAAAATGGGGCCCATAGACAAAGAACATCTAACTGTACATGAATTACATATCAGAAATCACTGGTCACAGATCAGGCATTAGAATTAACACAGTTACTTACATGTTATCGCATTGGCCAGCAGCCATATCACCCTGTAGGCCAAGACTGGTTTCCCACTGAAGCGTTGTAATGATGAAGTAGGTGTTGATTTTTATATACGGAGGCGGCCTTTCACCTATCTATAAGCACATTCCACAATGAGTTGTTATCTGGGCTTGGTTACAATAAAAGTTGTTTTTGGACAAACAAGGAAGTTTTCAGTTCTGAAACTTACAGGATATTCTTATAGTAATGGCCTCTTGTATGTCAAAAGCTCAAGGAAAATGTGATTTCTCAGTTCATGACCATTTTAAGACAGTTCTGGAATAATCTTAGTTAATTTAATGTATCATACATTTTTTTTTAAAACAAGCAACTTTGTCATAATACCGGAATATATATTTAAATACTGTGCTTTGAATATTGTGTTGGACAACAGGGAACCTTAGAGTAAAAAAGGGATAAAGCAATCTATATGCTGTTCAAAATGAAGGAAAATGGTATTTTAAGGTTTAAAGGCACAAAGTTTTGTTCTGTTTTTCAAAGATTGGTGGAACATGTTCATTATTAATGTGCTGAAATACACCTGTGGTTGCTTTAATATGAGGCCTATGTGAACTTAAGGGGAACTGGCTTAATACATCCTCTAAAAATCTTGAGACCAGCTGCTTCAAAAAAACGTTTTACTTATTTTATTTATGTTTCATAAATAATCCTCTATTTTTGCACATAATTCCACAAGATTATATTATAACCTGAAAAATAATAGCTTTCTACCTATTTATTGCAAAGTACAATAAGTAGTTTATTTAGAAAAAAAGGGTTACATTTTGAAAAGGCATTGGAATGAAATTCAGGCTGCTTCTTGCATACTACATACAGTATAGATGTGAGACAACATGGTTTTCTGCAGGTTTAAGCAGCTGAGTTTCACCAGAGGGGAGGTGAAAAATAATGGTCTCCCTTCACCTGCTGACTTCCCTTCCCTTCTTTTCCCGCTCCATGTTTTACACGAGTTGCACAGGTTCATAATTCTCAATTCTGCTGAGCATTAATTTAGCAGCGACAGAAGGGGTTCCCTGGAGGAACCCAGGTGACAGCTTCATTTCAAGCCTCTTTAATGTTGTGTGGCTGCTAAGTCTCCGGCTCAATTCTCAAAAGCACCATAAAATTCCTCAAGCACAAAATATTACAGTTTTGCGCAGCAGCTTTTCAATTTGTGTTTGCCATGCGAATAAGGGCTTAGTAGGCTTACGCTGACAAGTTACGTTCTACGCAGAGTGTTTATTTAATTGTTGTTAATAAATGATCCACTGAAAGCTGAGAAGATCTGAAAGCCTTTTTTTTTTGTTTTTTGAGTCGATCAAGGCAAATCATGTCATTATTTGACCTCGACTTTTTTTTCCCTTTCATTTAGAGATTGAAAAGTTCGAAGGAGACGAGTTGAGGAAAGATGGTGAGGTGAAGAAATACTTGGATATCATCAGCAACAAAAACATCAAACTGTCAGAGCGTGTGCTGATCCCGGTGCAGCAGTATCCTAAGGTAAGGCCTCAGTGTTCCATCCAACGTACAAAGGAGTGATGACGTGATGGCCAAATCAGTGTTATAGTCATATGGTGATCAGAGAGGATCAAAAGCAATTCATCAGCTTTATGGGATTGCTGTGCTCTTGGTAATGACTTGGTAATGCGTTCTGTATCTGGCAGGAGCAAACTAGATTGTGTCAGATTCTGATTTGTGCAGCACTGCAGATCTGCTGTTGTTTACACCTTATATTTCTGTCCTAGCTGAAAAGGTTCTTGGCTCTCTCAGAGTAACAGGCACGCCACATCTGTTTCTAGCTGTTCAAACATTATTCTGCCTCATCTTGTAATCAGGAAATTATTCTTGTTTTTTTTCTCCACCTCTTTTTTTATGCTTTACCACCAGCTGGCATCTGTTAGGTATTTTCGGCTTCTCATCGCCAATAAAGTTTCATTTTATTTAGCAACACGGTCCGTTTTGGACCAAGCCTTTTGATTGATTGGTTGGTTGATTGATTGATTGAGCTTCCTGTGGGGCTTCGACTAGCAATTGTATTTGTTATGTTGATCAGTTTTATTCACAGATAACAGCTGAGGTATTTAAATGTGTCATAAAATGAGACATGTAGCGTATTTGGCGCTGGGTGGTTAAGTTTGATTTCCGCTGATAGTTAGATTATAGTAATTCAGTCATTAAAGAGCCAGAACTGCCTGGTTTGATTCATTTAGAAACAATATTACATTTTGCACATCACAGTTTTGCCAATAATAGTAAAGTCAGACTTTTTATTTAAGGTAACTCATGGGTGACGGAACCATTGTATGTGGGTGGGACCAGACCCACACACTTTTTACGATCAATGATATTGGACCCACTCACTTTTATCGTCTCTAATTCAGCACGTCTGTTTACCTATGTCTGATAAACACTTATTATTAAACACATGTTAGACGCTGTATTTCCACTTTTCTAATATTTTCATAATTTTTATTGAAAAAAAATCAATTTCCGATCTGATATGTGATGGGAAAAGGGAGTAGAGTGAGTTCGGCAAAAGGCGGATTCGAACCTCGGGTCGATTTGCGTCAGAACTTGATGCTATGCATCTTGCCCTTACACTATTGCTGCTCTCAATAATACAGTGATTTCCATAATTTTGTCTGGCCCAACCAGACATTTAGCAAACAAGGCGGTATATTTGTACTTGATATAAATGGCATCTACTCCAGTAAAATTGTTCTAAGAGAGGACCCACCCACTTTTTTTTTTTGCTTCCGACGCCCATGAGGTAACTGGTTATTTATCATTATCACGTTCTGTGCACCCGGCACTCTTTTATTCAGCATTGTGCTGCTTTAAAATGATGCTTTGAAAATGAGTGGAAAAAGCCCATGAGCATCACACAGACGGATCCATAAAGCTGCTTCTGAGCTTCTCATATGCTCCCTCGTTTTTTTACTGTTTCTGCTTTAGGAAATGAATCCCGGGAGCACTAAAATGCACAGACTGTTTGATGGGTTTAGCAGATTTTTGCTGTCGAAAAACGAGTACAAAGAACACGCCTTAGGTTTAGATTTTACATGTCTTGTTCGAGTTGTAACAATGGCTTTTTGTTTTCCCAAATCCTCTTTCCTGAGGATCTTGGCTGCTTTGTAGTTATGGTAATTTTATGGGAAAGTTCTCTAGTGATATTCCTGAAATCTGAGAAATATCTGTAAAATGTCATGTTGCATTGATCAATATTAAGTGTAGTTTATGAAAATCTTTTGGATTTTACCTTTTTGTTACAAGTTAAGATGGTGTGTTTTCCCCACATATGTAAGCAGATCAAAGATGTGTTTTTTTGTGAAAAATAACATTTTTCAGAAGCAAGATTTTTTTTTTTGGGGGGGGGGGTCTAATTTAAGCAGCTTAGGTTATTGATCTTAGACAAGACTACACAGTATATCAGAATCATATCGGTCAGTATATGTTTTTTTATTTGTCTGTATTGGTTGATTTTTTTAATTTATTTTTAATTCTTCCATTTTTACATTTAGATTACCTTTGCATTACTCACTTAAAGTTAATCATTAAAAATGAATAATTTAATAACACTTTTTTAAAAATGTAATTTTGATCAAATCTCAGATTGAATATACATTTTTCTTACTGTATGGTATAATATTTTGATGCCAAATTCACTTGCAGTTAATTACTACAAATGTCTTTAATATCAGCCATATATCGGTTGTCTACCATAACGTTTGTTGCATAACAAAATACACAACAAAATATTTATCATCAGCACATTTAATACTGGCGCATCCTTTAAAATAAGTCCTGCTAAGAAAGCATTTAACAAGTATCCATTTTTTTACTTGTCATTGCACTTGATACGGATTTACAAGCCATTTCTTTGGTGTAGACAAGGCCAAAAAAAAAGTTAGCTTAACACTCAGAAACCACCTTCCTCAAAATCAGTTGATCAATGAACTTGTGGACCATAACAGATAATAGCTTATAGAGTCTAGACATTGTTATGCTCTCTGTTACAAATCCACAGGATTTATCTACATTCAGTTAATTAATCTGTGTGTGACGACAGCGCTGTCTCCGAGTTTTGTTTAATCATGCTTGATGAGACCGTCTCCAAGGAAGAGCATCTCTGCTGCAGCTCAGAATAAGTGAGCTGGAGTCGATATTTGGTTTCTTTGATCCTCACATTAAATTAGGCTAACTTTAGTTTATATATTTGCAAAATCAAGAATAGGCCCTGTGGACCTTGAATGGTTTGTTTTGTCCTTTCACTATTTGGTTGACCTTGAATTCCTTGTTCTGAGTCTGAGTTCTGTGTTTTACTCCTCTGCATCATTTCCGATTGAGACTTTCCGATTGAGAAAGAACAATTCATTTACAGTAGCACTGACAGTAGGCTCTTATTAAATGATTTCATTCAGTGAATATTAAATTCACTGGCTTCTCTGAGCTGAGAGAGATTGACAAGGTTATAGAAGACAGGGGAACTAAAACTTAATTATTATTATTAAAGAATGCTGTTTGTTTCCTTTGAATTGCAGCCTATTGTCCACAATCCCCTTTATGAATTACACAATTCAGGGGCAATATGATCATGAAGGGAGAGTACAACTTGGCTCTGTCATGGTGATTGATTGATTGATTGATTGATTGATTGATTGATTGATTGATTGATTGATTGATTGATTGATTGATTGATTGATTGATTGATTGATTGATTGAATATGATTCAAAAACACCTCATTATTTATGGGAAACAAGGGGCAATTGTAACTTTTTTAACATTTTCTTTCATAATTCACAGACCACTACAAATGTCTGTTTTGGTGTACAATTTTTTTTTAACATATGTTAAAAATAACTGTGCTATTAATACACTTATAATGAGAATCTATACCTTTTCGATGTACACATTTAAAGGGAGAGTTCAGCCAAAAATGAAAATTCCGTCATCATTTTCTCACCCTCAAGTTGTTCCAAACCTTTATTTTAGGGTTCTAAAATAATTCTCGTTATTAACTAGTTGCTTATTAGCATGCATATTACTAGGATATTGGCTATTTATTAGTATAATAAAGCACTTATTATAAATGCGTGATTCTACACCCCTTAATCCTACCCAACTAAATTGCTATTAATTATTAAGCAGTAAATTAGGAGTTTATTAAGGCAAAAGTCATAGTTAATAGTGAATATGGGTTCCCCATACTAAAGTGTTACCTAATTTCTTTCTTCTGCTGAACATATCTGAAGATATTTTGAAGAACATCGGTAACCAAACAGTTGATAGGCTCCATTGACTTCCATAGTATGGAAAAAAAAAATACTATGGAAGTCAGTGGGGCCCATCAACTGATTGGTTCATTCTTCAAAATATCATCTTTTGTGTTCAGCAGAAGAAAGAAAATCAGTTACAATTTTTTAATGGTCCCTTTTGAACATTCTGTTGACTATCTCTCATTCGAGTATTAGTAGAGTATTAGTCTGCTTAAAAAATCACCCACAAATGATAATTATCCCATAATTTACTCAACCTCAAGCCATCCTAGGTGTATATGACTTTCTTATTTCAGCCAAACACAATCGGAGTTTTATATATATATATATATATATATATATATATATATATATATATATATATATATATATATATATATATATATATATATATATATATATATATATATATATATATATATATATACATTTAAAAAAAATCCTGGCTCTTCCAAGCTTTATTATGGGTGTGAATGGTAACACATTCATCCATCATAAAATTAATCCATACGGCTCCAGGGGGTCAATAAAGTCTTTCTGAAGCAAATCAATGCATTTTTGTGAGAAAAATATAATTTTTTATAAAGTATAATCACAAGCTTCCGTCAGTGAGTCTAGTTACAGTGGCCCAACGCATGACGTATTGACGAATGCGAAAGCGCAGAGAATACAGCAAAACAAAGCACTGGTCATGTAATAGAAGTCAAAATGAGAATTTTTAAAGAGAAATTAGTTTGAGCCGTGAGAGGCGTCTGCTAACTACTCACCTAAGCTTACCATACTCCTACATCCTACGTCATGTGGCGGGTCCGAGATCACTCTTCAGCCGGAACTGGACTCACAGATGATCATTACCGGAAGCTAGAGATTATGACCTAAATGACAGAAAATTCTGTCAATGGCAGAATTAAATTTCAGTAGTATTTGAGTGAAATGAACTCAAATGAATTTAATTGAGTTAAACACAGTGATATAGAAAATTCACAATTCACAACATGAACACTCAGTCAGAGAGAGAAAAATGTCATCCCACGTGATTGAGAACTTTTAGTGTGTTACATTACCCCCAGTCTCCCCTACATCTTGTTGGGAGTCCAGTTTCTGCGACTGTATTGAGAAAGTCAGCAAATATGCTTAGTTGATGTGTTTTGGATGGTGTCCACCAAATGTTGAATCACTGGATATTTTTATCCCGGCTTTTATTTCTCCTACAACTCTTCTTGCTTATATTTCTTTGCACAGGTCTGTATATATTTCATTGTGACAACACAAAACTACACACTCTTTTGATTTTTCATCCGTTATCTGTATGCAAATAAAGTGTTTGATTTACCATAACTTGCACAAAAGCACAGTCAGTGGTTTGCTATGAAATATAGTCCCTACTGACATAGACCTCAGATATCTGTGAGCACTGATAGAAATCAAGGGAGCGTCACACACATACACACAGAGAGAGAGAGAGAGAGAGAGAGAGAGAGAGAGAGAGACCAAAAGGGAGGTCAAAAGATGAATGGGGGTACCTGCATCACCATCTAGTAAAGTCAAAAGGCACGGTCACCATGGAAACCACTGTATTTTGATTTAGGAGATGGATTTGGGCAATCTATCAAAGGTCATATCTGCACATCTGAGCACGACTGCAAATTTGTTTTATGAGTGTCTGTGGGTTTTTTTCTCTCTCTCATAGGTAATGGTATTATTTTGATCAACAATATTCAGAAGGGATAACTGGGACATCTTGCTTTACACTGTAGTGTACTTCATTGTGTTTGCAGAGGTTTATAAGGTAGCCAGACCGCCTTGGTGTCTGATTTGTCAGAGGATTCTAATTAAGACTTAGCAAATGTCCTATGGGTACATCTGTTTGTGCAGAGACTCATTAGAGGCACAGTTGACGCTATGCTTGTTTTGGTGCAGTGCACACTGATGAATCAAAATGGTGCGGAGTGTATGTTGTGTAGTAAGCTATGCTATCGTTCACCTGATTCCATTGGGCTGAACATTAAATTGACAAACACATGTCCAGGCAGCAGCACATGCTAGTGGTGCAAAAAAAACTTGCATCATCAGCACCTGGATCAAGGTGGTTGCTGCATTGGCCATATTTTCAGGCGTTTTCTGATTTTTATGCTGCACTATTTCAAACCTATGTCAAATCATGTTATAAAGAACTTCCTTTATATATATATATATATATATATAAAAACAATTCTTAATATTTATCACATCTCTTAAAGGCACAATTGGATTTTTGGATTAAAATATAAAAAAACCCCACTTGAACAATATTATATATTTGGTTGACTTGTGTAATTACATTATCCCAAATGTTTCCAAGAATGTTTAAATCCAGAGAAATAAGCAATTTTAACCAGGACACGGACCATACCCGTGCGTCGCCTATCAATGACATCATACCCGCATTACCCTCGATTTCTGGTTTTATTTTGTAGAAACCATGGAAACACCAAAGAAGCTTTCATATATTATGCGTTTTATTAGACAGGTGAGCAACTGTTTGGATACATTCCTCGACAGAAAACTAGTCAGTGTTATATAGCTCAACACAGTTAGTCTTATTCTTTAAATCTCGTTTTCTTGATTTACCGCGAGTAGCATGTTTTACCATGCCTAATATTGATAGCTTACTGCAGTGCAACAAGAGTCTCATCATAGTAGCATTTTAACATAACTTTCAACACACTCAAATAATATATCTAATATGATAAAATAGTGCTGCGTTACCCTACATATTACGCATGAGTGGAAGAAGCAGAACCGGTCATCTGCGGCATAATAAAATCAAGCTAGCTACGCCACTGTTTTGAATAAGCGACCTCTAGCAGCGAAAAAATTACATATTGTGAATTTAACAGTTAACACTGATTAATGGATATGTTAAATCTAATTTAGTATAATAATAATATATGTTAAATTATATGTTGTTATATCTTTTAATCAATGGCTTTAATGTTACTATTTTACATTAATTCTACAGTATATTGCTAATAATTTACGGTGTTGTAAAGAAAGACAGGCCTGCAAGAAATAAACGTATGAGAAAATGTTTTTAAGCAGTAAATGGAAAAAAACTGAAATGTGTTCATTTTTCATTCAGAATTCATAGTGATGCTTTATTGTGGTAAACATCCAGCTTTACCTAAACCTTTCCAAGCAACAAGAAAAGACGTTAACAGATCTACCACTGAGGTTTGCCTTTATAGTTCTGAAAACACAACTAATCCGTTGAATAGTAACGCCGGAGGTTGTTGTCCCCATAGTGTGTGGCTTATCTGTCTCCAGTTTTATGACCTTTACATGGAGGTGTAGGCAAGCTCTGCACACAAAGATAATCGAATTGTTGTCTTGTTAAAGAATTCCCTAGTCCCAAAGGCCGACCAACCTTGTCAAAGGTGTTTAACATAGATAAGCTGCTGAACAGATTCAAAATCGAACAGAACACAGAGGGGAAAAATAAAAATATAAAAATCAACAATAGTGAGGAAGTTGTATCTTCTTAATGAATTAAAAACCCCTGCTGAGGCGCATTTCTTTGTTTTCAGGAAGGTTATTTATATAATTGTAAACATGAGCTCAGATAACATTGATTTCTTGGGGTGCACAGTTGTTGGTTCAAGATTTGGAGAGACGGAAAGTCATGGAAAGAAACACTGAGCCTATGGGAATATGGCTTCTTTCCTAATCGGTTTATAAGGCTTATCCCAGTATGTTTCAAATGACCAACACCCCATGGGATAACACACTCACTAAGCAGCCAGTGGAATGATGTTGGTGCCATAATCTTTAGCAAACAAATATTTATGCTCTTGGAAAACTTGTAAATGTGTGACTTTCCAATTCTTTGACCTTTCCAGGGCATATGTTTGTTTTAAGTGCTAACACCAAAGTAACATGGGAAATGTAGTCGAGGGAAGAGAGTGGATGCCTCTCATCTGTATGGGTAGCAGTCTTTTAACCTGTCAGACTCCTGACTCTGAGATGGTCTTAATGCTCTGTTTGTTTACCCTGCATCTGTGCTGTCAGCCCCAGAGTGTCAGAGCTCAATATGGGTTCTGTAATGCAGGGAATCCATCATCAACTTTTCCTCAGGCTGTTACCTTTTCTAGTGCTGCAGTGAACACAATGTGTTCAGAATGTTGGAACATGCCTTTTTAGTTTGATATCAAACGCATTTGTTATGCATTCTATGCATTATGTGCATCCAATTTTCTCCCATAAATATGCTTAAATATTTGTATAATAATGTTGTGAAGTTAGTCAGGCATATAGCTGTCTGTGCAGGCAAATATTTACACAGTTTAAGCAAGGGCACATTAATCAAAAGACTTTTAAAAGTTCTATTTGAAATTAATGCTATGGTTATTAAGCAGCACAACTGTTTCAAACATTGATAATAATAAGAAATGTTTCTTGAGCATGTAATCATGGATCGTGTGAGTCTGAAGACTGGAGTAATGATGCTGAAAATTCAGCTTTGCCATCACAGGCAGTGTTGGGGGTAACGCATTACAAGTAACTTGAGTTACGTAATAATATTACTTTTTCAAGTAACTAGTAAAGTAACGCATTACTTTTCAAATTTACAACAAAATATCTTATATACAATATACAACAAGTTACTTTTTCACATTTATTTGACTGACAGCTCTCCTGCCCCCATGTTGTGAAAAATAAGTGGAAAGGCGTTGTGTGTAAACATGATGGTTATTGTAGTTCTAGACTAACTCGCACAATAAAGATTCTGTACTCCTCAAAATGAATAAAATCAGTCAAATGCAAAATCAGAGTACTCAAACCTCAAATATATAAATGTTAAATAGAACAAATATTTTTATGCATTTAATCTACCTTTATTGACCAATGTTGTGCTGCTGACCTTTGATGATTCAGTTAAGCCATGAGCAAAAATTACTAGATTTTTTGTTTTTATTGGTAAAATGTTTTTCTCCTGCGTCCTATTCTTCCATTATCCAGAATGGCAGCACATTTATACCTCAGCCTGAGGCCTATTATTTCAATTTTGGTATGAAGAGGTCTTTACATTAGCACAAAAAAGGACTTTTTTTGCTATTAAAAAACAAAACTAAAAAGCAAGCCCAGCCCAGGTGAGAAAAAGTAACGCAAAAGTAACGTAACGCATTACTTTTCTTAAAAAGTAACTAAGTTACTTTTTAAGGGAGTAACGCAATATTGTAATGCATTACTTTTCAAAGTAACTTTCCCCAACACTGATCACAGGAGTAAATTGCTTTAAAAAAAAAAATCTGTTGTAATAATATTTTACAACATTTTACTGTTTTCTTTTAATCAAATTAATGCAGCCTTAATGTGCGTAATAAACTTATTTTAAAAAACATTATAAATTGCAACAGTAGTCCAAAAATATTCAAATAGCCTACACTTTATTAGTCATTATCACAAAGCCCTTTGGCTTATTCTGATGTTAAATATGAATATTATTGAATATTTCCCCAGTATCCCTATTTCTTCTAGCTCATTAGCCTCCACTATCAGCCAGCACTGGCTCTTTGACTCTCATCTCTATTTAACACCATATCCCTCTGCCACTGTTTAAACCATTCTTTGCTAATGCCTGTGTCCATTGACTGTAGCCAAGCCATCTCTCCTGGCCATTATTACATCTCTCCCAGTCCTAGTCCCCAACAATAATCCTGCTATCAGCCAGTGCTAGACCTTGCTAGCAGCACAGCTGGCTACACTGGCAGTAGCCATCTAACCCCATCTGCGGATCTTATCTGGTTTTACAGCTTATGGCAAGGGTGCTGTGTTTCAACCTCCAACTCAAACTGCACTAATGGTTATGTTAAGTGTTCCCTTCGCCAGCTTAGGCTGGCGGCACATTTTGTTGTGAAACCTGAGAAGTTTTGTGCCATTTTTGCTGAAACAGCCTTGAGGATATTTAGAAGTTTATTGGCCCCAGACATCATAGTAATTTATACTGGATAAAATGCAGACTGTAGCTCTTTCTGCAGAGTCTATAATTCCAGGTTTAATTGGCACAGTCTGAAACCCAAATCCGTAAATAACACAAGATGGCATGTGTCTTGTGCTTAAAGGGCTCCTATTGTTGTTAACTTTCTTTAGTTAATGTTGCAGTTTGAGCATGAAAAAGTTACAAAGCACAAAGTCCACTCCAAAGAGAGTTGTTCTCCATATCAGTAAGCACCGTTTCGGAACTCCCTGAAAGGCTTCGATTGTAGTCTATAGTTTTCTTCTGGTAACATCACACAATCACAATTTCCCTCATTTAAATAATTCCCGGCCAAAGTATACGCAAAATAGGAGTGAAGTCTGGTTAAGTTGCGTTAGTGCCGTGTTGTCACAATGTCCAAAAGATCCAGCACAAGTCGAGCTTGTTAAGGTGTTTTGGGTTGATCAGCTTGTTCTTCTTGACTGTCATTATCGGACTCAAACTGATATGGCAAAATTGACGCCATAATTAGCATAGTTACAGTGTTTACAGTGCCTCAGGAAGCCTGAGCAGCTGATACGTGCCGATTATAATAAGGGGTGTTACATTTCCGACACATGCTCTAAGTGGTAGACCAATAACAACAGACTGGGGCCGGCTGACCAATCAGAGCAGACTAGGGACTAGACAGGCAGTTATGTAGGCGGGAACCGGTGAACGTTCAACACTTTAATAAATCAATATAAAAACAAACTGAAAGTAAGCACGGCAGCCCCTCACGAATGGCTGCTGCATACACTATAAACAAAGCATAAACACAACGTAAAGTCCTCTCTCGTCCCTCACTGTCATCGCTCTTCCTTTTACGCCTCCGAAGCTCCTCCGTGAGAGATACGAGACCAGTGCGGCGCCCAGCTGGAGCTCATTATCAATCACGCCACTGGCCTCGCGCCATTCTCTCATGGTCCCTCGGCCTTGTCCTGCTTGCCACAGCAGGTTTTAAAGAAACCAAAACATTAAATGACATAAACATATTGGACCCCTTTAATGTCTCTTTTGCTCAGTAAATCATATTCAGTCATTGTGAATTGGCAGCAGATTGTGCTTGTGTCCCTTAAGATCTCCTGTTTTTTTGATATGATGAGAAAATAGATTATTATACTATTGTTTTTTCATGACAGATAAGAATATGCACCATTGCAAAATGAAAGTGCAGAATAAAAAAAGGACTTGGATAACTATAGAGGAGCAATTTGCATCAATTTGCATCTGTTGAGATTGGGACAGCAGAAGAGAAATGTTCTAGAACAGCACTCTTAGTGCACCACAAAATGAAATTCAGAATTAAGTACACAATGCATTAGGGAGTAGGAGACAGATTTTAAAATCTTAAGACTCTTTTTGAGGAAGTTTAAATTAACAAGCAAAGCTGGTCTTAGTGCTGGGATTCTCAACCTTATTTGGTCTGTGACCCATTTTAGAGTTCCAACAACTTGACAATCTCACAGGCTTAATTCCCGGCAAAAAAAGGTCTATACCTGGAGAGAGCTATCCACAGGCATTCCCATTCATGTATTTGGCAAATTCTATTATATTCTATTCTATTATTATATTTGTTCCTTGAAAGAAGAAAAAATAAAGAAAATTTCATGTAAATGGTTACGTTAATCTTGGGGCGAATTTTTTTTTTTTTTTTTTGCATATTGTGTAGTTACAGCATACATGATGACAAGTCAACAAAAATGTCTCCGATAAGATGACTGTCAGTATGTGATGATGGTAAAATGTGTCTGGCGGTGATCGTACCAATATGAAGCTGATCAAGAGCTCAGTGGTCTTGAATGGCTTCTGAAAAGATTTTGACAGAGAAATCAATGTAATGCACATCGGCGAGTGCCGAGCGCAGGTGAAGGGCCCTGTCAAAGGGACTCATGTGTGAAAAGTCATTTGTTCAGCCAGCCACACACACACTCTAAACTCACTGCGGGCTCCAAAAATAAGTGATTCTGCATGACAGCACAGTGAATAGCCATGCGGGCTTTTTAAGTTATCAATAAACACTGCAATGCATGCTTTCCTAGGATTTTTGCAGTGCTTTCCGACGTACACACTGATCTATGCTCTAGAAGTGTGGGTCAGTGATCTATTCTCCATCACAACAGCACACCATGTGTACTTTCTTAGGAGTCACATTTGCTCATAATAAGCCAATGCGGTTTGACACTTATGCCTCCGGTTGTCAGGTTTATCATCCTCAGCCTGTCAGTGCTGCATAATGCCCATCATTCTGTGGCCTGCCTCTGCCGGGGACTGCGAGGGACAGCTTGCATCGCTTCAAACCTCATCCAGCACTGAACTGTGCCCCCTAATAAAGCCTAAATTGCCCACCGTGGAGCAGGAGAGTGACTCCAGACATTCATTAGCTTAATGAAAACAGGCCACTCCACTGCAGCCGCCCAGTGAGCATCTTCACACTGTAGCTGAGGCAACCATCTGCTCCGAGGCACCCAGCCAGCTGCAGAGTATTCCTGTCATACACACCCCATTGGAGGGGATGCAAACGGCACACCTCCACTCCGAGAGAGTTGGTCATCAAGCTTTGGCGCAGTGCTGCAGTGTTGCTAAATATACTGCCCTACCCTCACCTCAGCCTTTCACCTGAAACAGTTTTCATTTGCTTTGTGGCTCCAGCCAAATCCAGTGACAGTTCTTCTGCGTTTCGCCAGCTAGAGTTCCCTACAGCTGCATCTACAGCCTGACTGGGAAGAGCATGTGTTGAGGAGTTTCCAGCCATGTGCTAGGCAGGGTATGTCAACATGTGTTATAGCCAACTGTTTCATTCTGGCCGCCACAAATCGGATAACCTTTACACATTTTTGAAGGGCAAATTTACTTCCCTTAGTGATGTCTGACTTATTGGTCTGGAAACTAACAACAAATAGTAAACAGCCATTTCTCCAAATGATGCAACTGTTCCACACAGAATGCTTCATTTATGTTATGGTTAGGAACTGTCAAGATTGACTGTCATACACAACCTACGTTTATTTATTTATTGTTTGCACTGTAAAATTCAGAAAACTCTTGAAGTTGCATCTTTAAATTCACCCCCACTACTACAGCAATGCACGCAATGACATTTTGCCCATTTCTGGACATTTTTATCCTGTTTCTTAATGTCTTTTGCCATTTAGCAGAGTGTTTTGTAAAATGGCGTGTCAAGTTAAAATACATTGAAAAATAGCGTATTCGACAACTCTTGGAATAGTCTCAGACGTCACGCCCACGGAACAAAACAAACTGTGATTGGTTGCGCTACATGTCAGTCAAACATCCTCTTGGGCGGTCCTTGGCCAATGAAAGCTGCGGACCTTTTGCCGTCAGTCTGAAGGTCTGGCTACGTGAGACTACTCTTGGAATAGCTTTGGCATGTTTATGAATATGACAATGCTGGTCCGATGTATTTGGTCTGATATTTAGATCTGCTAAGCATGCTGCTGCAGAGCAATGGACTTGCTACTGCCAAAAGAAGCTGCTGTGAGCATGTAAGATATGCTGCTGCTGCATGAATATGCATACATAAATCCCATGGCAGATCTAGACAGGTGGAGCTAGGGGTGGTTGAGTGTTTCAGGGGAACTCTGACAGTGTGCTGCAGGGCTACCCTACAGCAACATGAACCAGACTATTTAAATGTTGAGCAAGCAATCTTGCTGTACCTATCAGCCTGTGCCATCTAGAGCTTTATGGCTGAACTAGACCTATATAACTGATGTATAACGATCTGTTTAGATGTGGTTTCAACATCCAAAAGGTCACTATCTTATTCTGTTTTATTGTCCTTAGTAAAGACCATGAAAAATGCTTTTTTAAAAGGTTTCTCAAAAACATATTAAATCTAAAGTGAATTTAGAGGGGCTGCTGGCTAAGGGGATTGTGGCAATCCATCAGAAAAAGTGATGAACACTGAACATGAGCAGACAGTGATGAAGTGAGACTGTTATAAAGAGAATTTGATGCACCCTTTTATACAAGGGCACTTTTTCTTACAATGGCTGCATTTATTGACTACTTAAGATTTGTTGTTATCATGGGCATTAGACAATCCTCAGCAGCCCAAATCTGATTACAATGTGTAAAAGACTCCGTAATCCCTTGAAGATACAGTTGTATGATGCGCAGATGTGAGTAAAACAACGGAGGGGGGGGGGGGGCGGTGTGGGCCAAGTGTTCTCAATGACCGCTGATCTGGTGTGTGACTGAAATGTTAGTTGCTGCCCCAAGGCAGTTACTGGATAGCTCATCATCTGTGTAGTATTACTTGAATCCCCATTGGAAATGAACTCATTACATTATGCCTCATTCAAGCGTGGACTCCTGGATCGTTTTGAAGATCCCTTTTGGCATTTGGTACATGTTATAATATCTCTGAAAGCAGCAGAGCCCAACCACTGACCCTAAACATCGATTAGACACATGAGTGGCTACAGTGCCCTACAGAAACAGGTGTAGACTCTCACATCTTTTTTAATCATTTCTGACAAACTTCACAAAAACTGTGAAAGCTGTAAAAATACGCTTGATCGACGACCGCCACAGATTTAATTTTGAGCCAAAAAAGATTTTTTCACTCTCTCAATGTAACTAGTTTTGTGCATGATGTGAAAAATCAACTTAAGTTTCGAATGTTTTTTTTTTTTTATTGACTGTGGAGGTAACTGAGGCATCCGTCTAGGAAGCAGGCAGTGTGAGAGACCAACCATATTGCCTTTTCTCTCCTTATTACAGTTTAATTTTGTTGGGAAACTGCTGGGGCCCAGGGGCAATTCCATGAAAAGATTACAAGAGGAAACGGGAGCAAAGATGTCCATCCTCGGCAAGGGTTCAATGAGGGATAAAGGCAAGGTAAGATGACTGGCAACAACTCAATTTTTTCTCTGTGTACTGTATAAAATTAACGTTTTTCAATAATGCTTTGAGAATTGTTATTATTGACATTGATTTGTTTGTAACCATAAATGCCATATCTAAACCAGCATATTTTCAGATGTTAAATGTCTAAACTGCCTGCTTATGACAAATGCAAACTACCTGCCTTTGATTAGAGCTGCGTTAAACCATTTGTTGATTTTTGTCTATGAGAAACTAAAATTCTGCCGCATAAGAAAAAACAAATCTTGCTAATTATGACATAAAAAGACAAAATTATGATATTAAAAAGTCATTATGAGAAAAAAATTTATAGTTATGAGATTTTAAAAGAATTAAAAAGTCATACTTTTTATTAAAACATTTCGACTTATCTATAATTATGACTTAATATCAATCATTTCAAGTAATAATACCAAGTCATATTTTTTGGTAATAATTATTACTTTTTTATCTCATGACTTTAGCTTATAATTGTGTCTTAGTATGTCATAACTTTGACTTTTATCTTATAATTATGACCTATGTCAAATTTACATTTTACGTCATAATTATGATTAATCAAAGCATAATATTTTTTCCTTATTTGGAGGAAATGGGCTTCTATTAGCGTGTACATGCTGTGCACACTGCATTTATTCCAGAGCAGAGTGCTTTATCCCTTAAATCCTGTAAACCTTTCATTTCTGTGGGTCTAACAAGTATCAGAGCTGACAGAGCAAAGTGTGAGATGACGCTGACACTGAAGATCATTACCTGCCCTATATGCCCATACATAGAGGAAGAACTGCTGTTTTAGCATTTACTGACGTACAGATTCTTGAAAGGAGAAATATATATCACATACAATATCACAAATAAATAGTGCATGGACATGTGTAAAGTAGCACATGGCAGGACTAGCACAATAACTGAATGATATTTGCATAAAAGAACAGTTTACTCATTTCATTGTCAATGTTTTTTACCCATGAGTGAGTGGGTAAATGATTAAACATTGACTCACAAATTGTGTAATTTGGCTGAAAATAAATCCTGTTCTCTCTCATTCATCTTAAAAGCTTGAAATGGTTTGATTAGCACAGTTTTCTTTCTTGTGCTGACATATTTCCTATTGAAGAAAGTTGGGGACATATATAAGCTTTAGTTCGGACATTGTAATAAGGTGTCTGAGAGGGTGATGAAGATATATTGAGGATATATGCCTATTAGTGGAAATTTTTGATAATTTTCCTTTTAACACATTTTAAAACACATTGCATGTGTAAAAAGATAGTTTGTCAGCTTTTAGAAGTGAATTAGCAAATAGCAACATGGACTAAAAACTACAAAACTCAGATTTTGATTTCATAGGGCCTTTGAATGTTGATATGACAACTCCTCAGACTTCACAATAATCATGTTAACACCCTAACAGACTTATGTTTTCCTTTGGGAAAACAAAAAAACAGTGTTTTGAGGATCAAAAATATCTCTAGGTTATAAAGGAGCTGTTGAGACTACGATATGGATCTTTCTCAGTGGATCTACTTTAAACATGTGCTTTGGATTGAGCGGTGGTGAGTGAATTGTTTAGAAATGGCATTTTGTGATACAGCCAAACAGCTGGCCTAAGAGACATACTGGTCCTTTACCTAGCCAGAGTTTGTTCCAAATGTAATATTTCTCGGTTTGCTGCTCCTGTCATCTCATAATAGGCCATCCTGAATTCCACAGTTCAATAAATTGTTCATTGAATGTAATTGTATTGATTGTTACTCCATTGAATGAAAAACATTCATATCAAGCAAATATTAGTTTTCTTTCATGTGGTGTATGAAATAGAATAATGCAATAAGCAAAGCGAGGATGTGTGCTACAGTTAGGCACAATTGAAGCATGGACACTTGGCATATTATTATTGCATTCAGTTGATGTGCATATTTATTGTTGAATGTTGTCCAACCAAGAGCAATAGATAAGAATAAAACCGAAAAATCATTTTCTGAAAATGTGTGCGATCAGAAATGCATTTACAGTTACCTGAGATTAATTATTTACACAAAAGCGGCTTTGTCCTCATTTGGTCTCTGAAAAGTGTTCAGAACTTGTTAGAGGAATAAAAATGTATAGTGCACAGTGCACTGCAAACCCCTGTGTCATGTTCACATACCACCTGCAGTCTATTTTAACCAGGTGCCACAAGTACGTTTTAGCGCCATGATTCTTTTCAGCACAAAAAACTAATTTCTATATAAATTAAGCTCTATACAATGCACCAACTTTATATTTTTATCTCCTCTTTCCCATGCACACATACATACACGCATGTGTCTGTGTATTTGTAGCCTTGCGTTCATTTATACATTTGCATCGTTGCAATGTGCTCACAGCCCCAATTTTACCTTTATCTGATTTACATAATTCCTTAACTTAAGTGAATTGTGTGCTCAAGCAATGCAGATAGCATGCAAATAAAAGATGCTTTTAAGGCCGTAATCCTTTTTTAATGAATCCCCCCACAGACTTTAAACATATATTATGCATATTGTCTTCATTGCAATAACTTCATAGAAACAAACAAGACCAATGTCTTCTATTGTTAAATGCTAAAAATGTGTCCAAAGAAACAAATAAGACAGGAATATGCATTGTTGTTTTTTTTCTTCAAGTAACTCTTTGGGGAATTTCTACAAGCAGAGTGTTCATTTTTAAGTTTTATAAACAGACTTTTCACCGGAATTTCACACTCTTTTAACAATGCAGATGAACCGTGGTCTGAAATCTATTTAAATTTATGGCAGAACTCAAACAAGAGCCTGTTGGATTGTTTTAAATCCCAAAGGCAATCATTAATGCAAACATATTCCATTATAAAGAGTCACCTTGAGCTAGTACAAGTTTGTTATACATATGAAATTAAGAGTCTGCCTTGCATCTTTATGGCCATAGATTCGTCTGTGCAGTATTAGAGTCCTACTGAGGTCTTCATATAAAAGGCTCTCTACATCCAGGGTTTAGCAAAGCAAAGAATATTGCATTTGGAACAGTTCTCTGTGCAGGTAAATGAACAGCATGTGTCTGAGGGCAGCAATTTGGCGTAATTTCAGGTCATTACATTCACCACCATGCAAAAAGACATCTTATTCTGGGGATAGACACAGGTTATAGCAGAAAAATGTTTCTAAGAAAAAATCAAATCCAGTGTTTATGGTGGCCAACAGTTCTCATTTTAAGATTTAACTCTATAAGCTTGCGTTTGAATGTTTCAAAACTGAGCTCTTTAACTCCACAGGGGTACTCGATAACTGTCAAGCTTATAAGTGTCAGATTCGGTATTTGTACTTTACTGGGAATAAATATGAGGAACCCTTCATGTTGTCATATTTGAAGAGGATTCTACTGTGCTTAGACATACTTACTTGAGTGCCTTTTGAAATGCATCCTGGGAGACAGACCTACCTTTTAAAACAACAGAACATTTTCTTCATGGATTGACATCAAAGGAAAGTTAAAGCTTTCAGACTTGAAACAGAACAAATGTCATCTGACGAACAGTTTTCCAGAGGACTGGAAATGAGGAGGCAGACTTTTCACCATCTCCTGCCTCCTCTTCTGCCTGTCCATTTTTAAGTCAATCTGGAGACACCCACAGTGCCAACACCTACACGCAGATTTGTGTCTACTCACAAAATTACCGTCTGAACTATTGTATCCGCACAATTCGTCAGCTTGCATATACCAGAGGCCCACAAAATATGATTACGCCTCTCAGAGATGTTGTGAAAGCTTAAGTGTCACCTGACCTTTTGTCCATGCAAAGCATGATGGAAAAAGTGCTTGGGTCACTTTGACACGATAGAGAGATGGCATCGGTAAGTGTTTATTAAAGCTGAAGGGTCTACAAGGGCCCGTATCAGTGATCAGGCTTCTATGAATGGCCCCCTTCATCAAAGCCCTCCTGTCTTTAAGAAGAAGCCACAGCCGAACGGTAATCAACATAAAACAGAAATGTTGGCTGCCGTAATTACAAGCTTTCTAAAGTTTCAAGTTTCATGAAGAGCCACAGAACACCTTAAGCAATCAGAGAGAATTGAGAAACTGTGAAAACTGTGATACTTATGTGAAATATCACAGTTTTTCTGCTTTTCCAATGGCAGGATTTAATCAGAAAGGTGACAGTGTCAATTTATTTCTGACAAAAAGCCCTCAGACCGATTTAAGCGTAATGATTTGCATCCACGTACCCATTGTGTTACAGACTAAGGGTGTCAATAGGTTTCATTATTCACAAAAAAAAAGTCTTTGTGACATTTTGTCAGAATATATTACAAAAACATCATCTCAAAAAGAGCTTCTTTCATAATGGTACAATTCACCTAAAAATGACCATTTTGTCACCTTCATGTGGTTCCAAACCTGTATGACCTGAATGTGGACCAGTGTTCGTTTGTCCAGTCAATCAATCAAATGATGACAGAATTTTCATTTTTGGGTGAACTATCCCTTTAATGCCTTTCCAGTTCACTCTCAGTTCAAAATATGCATAATATGGTTAGGGGGGGGGGAGAAAAGCACTCTTTATTGAATTCATTAATGATATGATTAATTCTTCACACAGAATTCCTGACTTAATATTTTTCCATCTCTAGGAGGAAGAGCTGAGAAAAAGTGGAGAGGCGAAATACGCCCATTTGAGCAACGATCTTCATGTTTTAATTGAAGTTTTCGCACCACCTGGTGAAGCCTATTCCCGCATGAGCCATGCCCTGGAGGAGATTAAGAAATTCCTTGTTCCAGTAAGTTTATATACTTGAATTCCTTGAAAGAGATGGTGAGCTGGAAGCCAAGATGAGAGTACACTATGCTGAACTCTAGTGCTCTCCTGCAGGCATAAATTTGCCTATGTTTACTGCTAGGGAAAAAAGAGATTATAGAGTTAGGCATATGCTTAAATTAAATATATATATATATTATATATATTTAATTTATATATATATATATTATATATTATATTATATTATATTGGAGATTAGCCTAAAATCCAAAATTGGATGTTTAATATGTTTGTATTGGCTGAAAATGCTGCTAGTTTCTGATAATATATAAAAATAAATTAATTTCACCCTAGGTTATGAATTGTAGGATTTAATCAGAAAGATGCAGAAAGATACAGTGGCAAGAAAAAGTAAGAAAATAATAATTGTAACTAAATAAGAGGGATCATACAAAATGCATGTTATTTTTTATTTAGTACTGTCCTGAATAAGATATTTTACATCATTTTTTTTTTACATATAGTCCACAAGACAAAAAAATGCTGAAATTATTAAAATGACCCAGATCAAAAGTTTATGAACCATTGATTCTCAGTGCTGTGTGTCGTTACCTGGATGATCCACGGCTGTTTTTTTTGTTTTGTGATGGTTGTTCATGAGTCTCTTGTTTGTCTTGAGCAGCTAAACTGCCCAATGTTCTTCAGAAAAATCCTCCAGGTCCTGCACATTCTTCAGGTTTCCAGCATCTTTTTCATATTTGAACCCTCTCCAGCAATGACTGTACGATTTTTAAGATCAATCTTTTCACACTGAGGACAATTGAGGGACTCAAAAAGAACAACTAAAAAAGGTTCAAACATTCACTGATGCTCCAGAAGGAAACAATGCGCACAGAACGGAAAGGGCTTGAATGAAGCGTGTTTGGCTCTAGATAAAAATATTGGAGGATGTGGTGGCGAAAGATCATTACCGTAAATGACCCTGAGCAGGGCTGGACTGGGGCTAAAATTCGGCCCTGGCAAACCCAGCCCATCCGGCCCATGAGTTCCTCTTGAATGTTTTAACTGGGGTTAGGGCCTTAAATTGGAGTAAATAAATAAATCTATAGGACAGGGACAACTAATGATGGATATTATCGAATTTACTGCAAATGCAGATAACAAACGTAATATTGCACTTTTGTCACACAGAAATGCACTTGACAGTAAACCACTGATTTTGAGCTAGGATACATTAAAGTGAATTTACTGCTTTTAAAATCTGTCATCATTTACTCACTCTCATGTCGTTCCAAACCTGTATGAATTTCTCTCTTCCGTGAAACATAAAAGAAGATATTTAGAAGAATATTTGTAACCAAGCAGAGAAAGCAACTATTGACTACCATAGTATTTTGTTGATAGTTGCTCTCTCTGCTTGGTTACAAATGTTCTTCTGAATATCATCTTTTGTGTTCAGCAGAACAAAGAAACTCATACAGGTTTGGAACAACTTGAGGGTGAGTAAATGATGACAGAATTTTCATTTTTGGGTGAACTATCCCTTTAATGCATGTGATCCAGGCTTTAAAGCTGTTTTGTTGAATTATAATTTAATTACTCTACACTCTAAAAAAAAAAAAATGGTTCTTGGCTCGTAATGATAGGGGAACCTTTTTTAGTGCTATAGCACCAATTTTGGTGCTTCAGTGGTTGTGAAGAACCGCTGAAGAACCACTGAAACACCAAAATTGGTGCTATAGCACTAAAAAAGGTTTCCCTATCATTACGAGCCAAGAACCATTTTTGGTGCTATATAGAACCTTTTTTTTTTAGAGTGTAATGACATTTTAACTGAGTTTAACTGTAGGTCAGTTTCATTTAACTGTATGGGCATGGTAGTCACAGGTAAAATCATGCTTCTCATTGCCATAAGTATATGGTTTCGAAAATAAATAAATAAATAATAATAAACTATTGAATTTGGTTGTGCTAGAGTGACAAGTTTGTAGTTGTGTGTATTGCTGTTTTCCAATTTACCTCGTGATGTATTTACACGGTCGCGGCTGTTTTCAGCTGATTCACCACAGAACCTTTAATGTTCCCATATCACACGATTGTATAAAACAACATTCGGAGTCAAAGTGCCGGTTCATCACTTCATAGAGCAGCAGAAACGCAGCGCACGTTCGTCAGCGGCAGCGCTGTTGCGCGGATATTCGCCTTTTGCAGTTTCATGCGCCCAAATGTTTAAACAGCGCCTAATATGGACACAGGCTATGGAGGAGGGAAGGTCTCTCTCGCTTTGGCCTGTCATCAGAAGACAAACCAATGGGCCGCTGTCCCTGCATGATGGGCCAGTCCGTGGCAAAAAAATAAAAATAAAAATAAATAAATAACCTTGTATCGGCCCCAAAGTGCGTCGGCCCACCGGGAAAATGCCCGGTATGCCAGATTACCAGTCCAGCCCTGACCCTGAGCGCTTGGGGAGTGAACCTGTTCGTTGTTTTGATGCATTGCTCACTTTAAACTGTAGAAATTGTGAAACTGTAAAACAGAAAAGCCAAATTCTAAGGAACTGTGTGTGTCCATTTCAGGTAGGGTGCTGCCATAAAAGCAGCTGCATATGTAGACTGCTTATTAGGGTTTGAAGCTAATGTCTTGGCGTCTTTCCTTCTTTGAATATGTTTATACATTTATCTTTGTCAGAAAGCTTGATTCCTGTCAGAAATAAAAGGCATCTCAAGATGGTGCACTTTGAAGTGACTATCCAGGCAGTCATGTGAATTACAACATTCATGTGACATTACAAAATCACTACATGGCCCCGTTGTAATTAACGATTTTGCTAGGCCCCTTAATTCCAGTGAAAACAAACCTTAATGCTATGGCACACATGACATTCTAGTGAATTGTGTGCTTCTGACTTTGTTGCAATAGTTTCATAGGAAGCCCTTTTCTGTTTCAGCATCACAATGCCCTTGTGCACAAAGCAAAGTCTATTAAGAAATGTTTTACTGAGTGTAGTGTGGAAGGATTTGACTGACCTGCACCATGCTCAGATCTGAACACCTAACCTCTGGGATGAATTGGAACACAAGGCTGTGAGCCAGAACACCTCACTCAACATCATTACCTGCCATTGGTGATGCTCTTGTGTCTGGATGTGAGAAAATCCATGTTTCAACATCTGCTGGAATTATTCTCATACAACAAAGCCACACATAGATTACCTGTAGCTGATGAAATTGCTCTATGAATTGTGAAATTCCATTGAGTGAATTTTATAATTCCAGTTTAGCTATGGTTAACATGTCTTTCAAAAACAAACAAACAATACACCTTTGAAGCTTGTACTGATAGGCCCAAACCTTTGTTGATAAGGCCTACAGAAAGCCCATTATGTGAATACGATTATGCAACCTCACACATTGCCACAGAAAAAGAGTGAATCATGCAAAATTCAGCATCTTCAGTAGGTGTGAGTGGGTTATCCTCAGCGGGAGCACTGTACGTCTATTGACTGTAGTCTCATTAAGAAAGAAACTGGTTAGTTTTTGTAGGAGGAATTCTCCACATACCATTAATACATGAGATGATGCAAGGACTAAATTATAATAGTGACAAAAATGGACAAAAACAAGTTCTTTCTATTTGTTTTTGGCTTGACCGGCTGACTGGACGCAATTTGACCTGGTGTTTCTAAGACTCACTGTTTGTATCCCGAATCAATGCATTACCGCTGTTATTAAATATGATTCAGAACATAATTAGCTTCACCACGAGACACTCTACATAATGAATCCATCAGAATGCTCATTACATCTGATCAGTATGAAATACATTTCTGTCTGTCCGTGTGTTGCCCTAATTTCTCAAGGCAAGGAATGTAGTCAGACTGTGTAGGTGCTACGACATGGGCTTCCCTGGCAACTGGGAAAACCTCGCTAGCGCTGATCCAAGCACAAACGCCATGCACTTCCCCTCACTTACCCACACCTCCCCCCTTTCAATCTGGTATAGAAGCTATCAAAATTCCTAACACTGGGTCTTGGATTTCCTTGGTGATTGTCTCTGTAGCTACTAAGAGGATCTTCAGAGGACGGTGGGACCCCCCCCCCCCCCCCATTTCTTTTGCCACCATTAATTGTACTAATCCAGTAAGATATTTGTATGCACAAGGAGTCTGACGACAGCCAATATGATCCACGCAGAGATCTGATCTCATTATCATCGAGTCCATCTGGGATTACAAGAAGAAACACAAAAAACTGAGACAGACTAAATCCAGAAGAACTGCAGCAACGTCTCCAAGACACTTCCAAAGCTACAGTATACTGTGAAACGTTTTAGGCACTTGTGTAAAAATGTTGTTAAGCTAGGATGCTTTCAAAAAATAAAGTCATAAATAGATTTTATTTATCAATTAACTTATATTAAATAAAATCAATATTTGGTGTGACTAACTAAAGCGTTTAAAACAGCTTTTGTCCCAGGTACACTTGGTACATATAGTTTATCAGGTAGCTTTGGATGTAGGTTTCTTCAAGCGTCTTGGAGATATTGCCACAGTTCTTCTGGAACTGTCTGTCTCAGGTTTTTCTGTTTCTTCATGTAATCACTGATATTTGTCAATGATGATGAGAACAGAACTCTGCATGGATCATACCGGCTGTTGTCAGACTCCTGGTGCATACAAAAATCTCACTGGATTATTACAATTAATGGCAAAAGGAATGTTTGGAAATGTTAACTGATATTTCCTACTACCACACTACAGCAAAAGATATAAATAACTGGCTTAAAGCCTTTTTTGTTGGTGAAAATACTAATGTGCCTAAAGACTTTTGCGCAGTGCTGTATATTTTTTTCTTTTTCCATAATCACAGATATTTGTTAACAAATTTTTTTTTTAAGTTTGTTCTTCTGAACATGCAGTGTAATAGAGTATTAATATATTTTTATACTCTATTTCTAAATTTTCTCTACTCTTAATGTAACAATGTACAAGCATGTGCAGGATGTACAGAAGCAGCTCTAATGCAATCTTTATTGATTGTTGAGCATATCTCTGTGGAAAGGCCACTCTCCTTTAGCTGCCATGTCTGATATTTGCCTGTACACAGCAGTTGTGCCAAACAGGAAGGGAAATAAGTGGCTGGTGGAAATGAGGCTCCGTTTATCTGCCTGTGGCAGCGACATGATAATAAAATAAGCGCTATCCACTCTGTAATCGTCCTTGTGATTCAGGGCCCTGTCATGTTCAATCAAATGAGAGAGGGACTTTATAAATGCAGAAAGTGGAATTATTCTTTCACAACAATGCACTGATAGCTGATGTCAAACAAAGTTAATAAGCCAGTGCTCTATTTTTCTCCTGCCTCTATCATTCCTCTTACTCTAAATGAAAGATATGTGTGCATCACGGTACCTCATTTCTACACCATATTTTCAGTTGGAGTGCGTGTCATATGGTGCCGTTTTGTCAGTATGTATGCAAAACAGTTTCTTGTCCTCCACATTTGATTTTTTTTTAGTTTGAAGTCAGCAAAACTTTCTGGCTGTATATTTAACATTCCCTGCCAACGTTCTGGTTGTCTGGCAATGCATTTGAAGCTCTGTGCATCCAACGGGATCATTTCTTTTTGCAGTGGTTGAAGAGAAGCATGTCAGAGGAGGTGCACATACAACACCTTTACCTTAGTATATAAATGTATTTTTTATGGCAGTTTTTTTTTTTTCCTCCCACAGGATTACAATGATGAGATCAGGCAGGAGCAGCTTCGTGAGCTCTCCTATTTAAATGGTTCAGATGACCCAAGCCGAGGAAGAACCGCACGAGGACGTAGCTTACGTCTGACCTCCACAACCTCCACACGGTACAGTCATTTCACCTCACCACCACTCTGAAGAATCATAGAAACCTTGAAGGAATAACTCACCCAAATATGCATCATTTATTCATCTTCATGTCGTTCCAAAAATGTATGACGGAACACGAAACAAGAAATTTGGAAGATTTCTTAAAGATAGAAACATCTGATTTCATTTTTTAAAAAATTAGTGGTGGGCATAGATTAATTTTTTTAATCTAGATTAATCTCACTGTAATCTTGGAATTAATCTAGATTAAAATGGCTCATTTGAATTCTGCCGAAGGCATTCGGAGTATGTGTGCTCGTAAGTGATCGTTTGTCTTTTTGTAGTTTGAATAATAAATAACTTCTGTCCCTTTAAGACCTGATGCACGCATGGATCCCACTGTTCCTGTGAGCTGGTTATGACTGTCTTTACGTTAAAACTCACCAAGATGGGCATTGAGACATTTTTGAGTGTATTTGACCATTAATAAACTGGAAAAAGGAGCTCATTTTTGCACCTGTATGTCAGAGACGGCTTTATTGCGGTATGTGTGTGTGCGTTTCAGATGCGAGCGCGAAATCTGCGGGAATCAGTAGAATTAACGTTATGTGCAACCCCGCGCGAAATTCAGACCAGTCACACCAATACTAACACGCGGTCATGAGGAAAAATCCAGCAGAACACCCGTTCGCAATGTTCAGAGGATTAAACGGACTGAATGAGAGGAGGCGGGTGCGTGTCAACTCGCTGTTGGTCGGAGAGGAGAGGAGAGCGCAGCTGATATATCGATACTGTAGGAAATGAGTATCATATCGTTTCAGATATTTCAGTATCGATACATAGCGAAATATCGATATTTAACACTAGCAGGCATACACACAGGTTCGTTCTCTCGCCCCCACAGTGTAATTCGGCTAGGTATACATCCGCGCTAAAATATCAAGGTGAAAGTCATCATAGCTTGCGTAGTATAGACCCAGCTCCCAACCCAACTTTGAGAATAGATTAATGGCGATATTTTTTTTATCGCCCGATAAGAGTCTCACGTTAACGCAGCACAAAAAAAGTACAATAAAATATCATAAAAAAATATTCTCAATCAGTGTTTCTCATGAAACTGAAGCCATCCAAGTTAACCGCTTTGACTCTGACTGTTAACAACCCTAACAGACGCCCAGTTTTCACTCCCAAACATCTGCGCTCTGTTGGATCATGAAAGTGCCCTGAGGTTCAGTGTTATTAATCAGGTTAGCAGGTGAAGCTTTAATTGTTCTCATCAAAAGCATAACTTATATATACCATCATACATTATTTACACCATCTTTAATGTTTATTTCATCAATTCCACACTGCACTTGTTCTGGCTTGCTGCAGCCTGTGAAGATCCCTCTTGGATTCTCCCACAACAACGACAGCTTGCGTTACCTCAGGTAGTAATAATAGATTCAAAATATGATATTTCTGTTTCTGGCGGATACAGCTATAAAGTGCCTCTTCTCCTTGATGTGCTCCTTGTGGTGCCCTGAGAAGTCATTACCACAAATCAGCATGGCCAAAACAACACTGATGAGGCCATTAGTCTCTGTAGGATCTTTGGATTTGGATAGACCGAATGTGGATCTGGACAGACCGAGACATCTGCCATTCACCAACGTTGCCAACTCCATCTGCCATGTTGCAACTGTAACCAGGTCGAATAATACTCCAGAAACAGGCAACTTTACCCCTTGATTCATCCTAAAAACAGTAGCAGCACAACCGTAGATCAAAATAAAGCTGTCTCTCATCGTACTGAATGAAACAATGTGTTCTACAGTTTGGTTTTTGATGGCATGCTTCACTGCCACAGTTATAGTGTGTAACCAGAGCAGTGCTGTGAAACAAGGCAGTGCTGAGGCAGTGAATATTGCAATAGCTTTGAAAGCTCATGGTTCACAGGGCTTTAATAGGCTGTCTGTGATGAAAACACTAGCTAACAGCAGCTCACTATTATAGCACTGCAGCAAATGACTTCACACAAAATGCTAATTTTTCATCTGTAAACACTGGAGTTGTGCTGCACTAATTTTGCATAGTGCTGTCACTGCATGTAGTTCTGCAGAACAGTTAGAATACAGTAATGTCAAACAATTATGGATACATTTGGTGATAGACTACAGTCAAATTAGCACTTTTACCAAAGTGCCTAAGATAATGGCTACACTGTAAATTGCATATTCAGAAGAATCAAAATTGATACACATTAAGCTAAATGTACATAGGCACCAAGCTGTTTTGAATATGAAGTCAAGTTTGTTTAATGCCATTAAATTATTGACATTATTGGCATATTGGTTCATGGATACTAATACTAATATTTTTATGCAGAAACATTTTGTGCAAAAAAAAAAATCATATTCCATTTTCTTATGTTTTTAGAGGTCGAGGAGGGGCAGCTCCATCCGCTCCTCCTGGACGAGGGGCAGCAGCTCCCAGAGGAACTGTGGGTACGCGCACCTCCTCCACCACACCCACATTAGCCAGAGGAGTCTCTGCACCCCGGACCAGAGGAACTACAGGGACCCCTGGATACAGAGCCTCGCTACTGCAGGCCACACACAAATCATATGATGACTACGTAAGTGAAAATTCAGTGAAACATTTTTTTTTTTTTTTTGAGTGTTTACGTGTTTTAGTTAAATGGGGTGCATTCTTGGTGAACATTTGCTGATGTTATACTGTATATGACCAAAGTTGAGTTGATGTTTATTACTGAAAGTCTTGCTTATACAATCACACAAACACACGTACACACTCAAAAAACACCAAAAAAAACCTAACAAAATAGCCTTTCTATTTACCAAAGGTTGAATGAATCAGTGGAGACAGAACCCACTCTGACAGATTTAATGCCATAAGATGTTAGTCCACATGTTGACATACTGTAAAGGAAAGCTATGTGGTCCAAAAAAGAAAAGCATCTGCTCACTCCATTGGCCGTTATCTGAGGGTGGCGATGAGTTTGACTATCACTTTCACTATTATAATTATGATTATTATTATCATTATTATTACAAATGTTATTAAATAGTGGACAACACCTCCACATTGCAGACTTTTGCACCCAGGTGTGCACAAGGTTATTTTTGAGAATTCTCAGCCAAGTGAACGTCAAACTCCAACCTAATGAAAAAAGCAATATCTCATGGATTCGATTCCCTCTGAGCTTTTGCCTAATGCAAAAGTCCTATATGTGTAGCGCTGTGGCAGATTGGTCTGTCTGCATGGGGAAATGTTAGAGTACAGACTCATTACCAGCGTGAATTGAGTTCTGCTGGAGAGCCTCTGTATTACGGGAGACATGGAAAACGTGGACATATTTCTGTGAGTAATTGGGTCTTGGGTAGGCAGGTGGAAGAAAGTAGACTAAAAAATGAGTAGTTCACTAGGAGCACCTTTCAAAATCTAACCTTGCCCATCTTCGACCTCGAAAATGTCTCAATCCCTAGAAAATTTGAGAATTCCAATTGTTATTTGTGGTTAAACACGTGTATATCTTCATGTCTTTTTTAATTGTATATACAGTACATGATACACATAGAGAGAGAGATTTGAATCTGAAAATTGTATCTTGTATTACCTATTCACATTTCATTGATAAGAATAATTTTAGAGGATTCAATATCTTTCTGAATCTGAATCATATTACATTTGCCCGATTAAAAGTTATATTACAGTAAAGTGCAGTACAAATAACATTTATTATTATTATTATTATTATTAATATCAAACAATCATGGGAAGGTTTGATGCTGAATGCTGATATATAACTAGATAATGAATACACTGTTGATTTGCATAATCATAATAATCAAAATTCTTCTACATTAAGCTAAATTTACTAAGACCCAACCTGTTTTGAATATGAAGTTTTAAATATATGTTTTGAATGCATTAAATGATTGACATTGTAGGACAGTTGGTTTATATACTTTCTACTGTATTTTATTTAAATATAAATAAATAATGAATAAATATAACATATATTAAAAAGTATAATAGCCAAAAAATAGCCAAAGCCAGAACAAAACAGCATTACGGGAGGAAGCTATTTCAATATATTTCTGCTGTTCCATAAGCGCCATCTACAGTCAAAAGCCCTATTCGGATGGTAATTGTTTCTCATGAGGTCATAAGGTGTTTTCATCATTGACAAGGGCTAGTAGGTGATTTTATTGCCGCCCAAATCCAGAATGTCAGAGTTTTTCTCCCACCACCCGCGTTAAAATCCCTGTCCGAATTACCTACTGTTTTTTGACAAACACCAAGGTCATGTGGTCATTTAATTGCCGTCTGAATCCACATCTGACTTTTCAAGATGAGATCACTTCAAAATTCACTGTTTATATCCTTTTTGACCACAGCAGGCCACCGTATGGTTGCGCTTTGCTGTAATTTGGATGCATTTTAAAGATCTAGACTTTCATTACTGAAATGCTGGAAAGTATTTACAAGAGCAATATTTCATCACCGCTCAAAAAATAAAAAGAAGAAAAGCACGTAAACATTTGAAATGGGCTGTTATTACGGCAGCAATTATATATGTTAAATATAATATATGTGCAGGTCTTAAAAGCCTTCAAATTTATTTTTAAAAAGGTACATGTACAGGTGATTTAATAAATAATTTTGGATATTTTTAATGCCTAACAATTAACTTGTCCATATCTTTTCATTTAATTGGAAAATTCATGTATACAATATTATCTCTATATTTTGATGTTTTTAAAGTAATGATTTATAAAAAAGAACTAAAACTTGTGTGAAATAAATGTTAAAAGCAGGAATAAGAGCTGCAAACTTCATCTTGTACACCAGCCTCTTTCCTCATTGTATTTTGTATTTTAGTTGTCAGTATATGCTTTAGTGTAGACACAGGCAAAGTAGGTATTTGATATATTGGCAGTAACACACCCTCCTTTATCATATTTATTGTGCTTGATTTAAAATAAACGGTGCTTTAAAAAGTCCTTGAATCTGGTGTTCATAAAAGAGTGGGAACCCTGTGTAATATATAAATAATAAGCTTGGTAAAGTTGGAGAGGATTTTTGATTGATAAATAAAAAACTGCATTACAGAATAATGTCTACATCTGTGCAAAGGATATTTATCCAAACCCTTAAAATAATATGCACTACCAGTTATATTCTTTAATTAAATAGTCATTTATTCACTGGCTTAATGGACTATAAATGACTGATAATGTTGAGGAAAGAATATGATTGTGTGTGTGTGTGTGTGTGTGTGTGTGTGTGTGTGTGTGTGTGTGTGTGTGTGTGTGTGTGTGTGTGTGTGTGTGTGTGTGTGTGTGTGTGTGTGTGTGTGTGTGTGTGTGTGTGTGTGTGTGTGTGTGTGTGTGTGTGTGTGTGTGTGTGTGTGTGTGTGTGTGTGTGTGTGTGTGTGTGTGTGTGTGTGTGTGTGTGTGTGTGTGTGTGTGTATATACCCGTATATGTTTAATAGAAAGAGTCAGGCAGTTTTCTGATGGATTAGCTCTCTGCTTTTATACAAACTTTGGTGTCATCCACGTTGTATAAAATGAAAGACACATGAATATCCACTGTTGTTTGGTAATGTTCTGCTCTTTTTGTTGGTGAGCATTTGAATCCAGTTAATCACAGCTCTTATGTATATCAGCTGAGCCGTGCCAGACTGCCTCCTCCTCTCCCTCTCAGCACAACAGCTTTACTCAAAGATCACAAGTGCTTTCTCAAAGGGCTCTTCACTCTTCTACAAACCAGTCCAACAGTCGTCTATGAGCTAATGCCCCGTTTTTTCCCCCCACAAAATAAACAAACCTCTGAATGTGGCTTAGTAGAAAACTAGACGGATATCTGTGCTCTAACATTTTAAAATAATGTTTAAAGCTAAAGATTTGCAATTATCCAGTTTTTCTTATCTGTTGGCCATTGTTTGTATGTTGTTTGATGTTAAAATACGTTCTCCTATTCCATCTTAATATGCATTGCAGAGTGACCATAAGTCATTTGTAGGTGATTGTGTAGGATTATCTTGACCAGCCTAGCATAGAAACAGGGTCTTGACCAATGGTGTTAGATTGGGGTGGGGATATCTGCTTATCTTGATCAATCGCAGATGTGGAAAGCTGTTTGAGAGCAATAATTTTTTTTTTTTTCAATTATTTTGGATAACACTGGATAGTTTGGCTAGTTTGCTTATTGCCCTTGTCTTTTATCAGCTGAGGGGGTTTACTATGTATATATAAAATCCCTTGATGTTGTTCTTATTGCCTGACGAAGACCTTGTTTATTCGAAACATTGCTATTTTATTTAAGTTTCATGGGAGCTCAGCAGATAAAGAGGGTGCCTTTTTTCTTTCTTTTTTGACATTTTCTGACCAAGGACCTTCCCAATTTTGGATGTGGGCACACTACTCCAAATTTAAATGGATAATTCACCAAAAAAATTTCTTTATTTACTCACCCTTCAGTCCTTCCAAACCCATCAGAGTTCCGTCCATCTTTGAATCACAAACAATTATATTTTTAATGAAACCTTAGTGATTTCTGTCCCACTAAAATTTTACCCATTCCACCATGACACTTAAATTTTTTTATAAAGATATCCATATGAATTGAGCGGTTTAATCCAAGTCTTCTGAAGTCAAGAAAGCACGTTTGAGCATCCGTTTGCCATTATTAGGAAAATAAGTATTTGAACACCCAGCTATTTTGCAAGTTCTCCCACTTAGAAATCATGGAGGGGTCTGAAATTGTCATCGTAGGTGCATGTCCACTGTGAGAGACAGAATCTAAAAAAAAAATCCAGAAATCACAATGTATGATTTTTTTACTATTTATTTGTATGATACAGCTGCAAATAAGTATTTGAACACCTGTCTATCAGCTAGAATTCTGACCCTCAAAGACCTGTTAGTCTGCCTTTAAAATGTCCACCTCCACTCCATTTATTATCCTAAATTAGATGCACCTGTTTGAGGTCGTTAGCTGCATAAAGACACCTGTCCACCCCATACAATCAGTAAGAATCCAACTACTAACATGGCCAAGACCAAAGAGCTGTCCAAAGACACTAGAGACAAAATTGTACACCTCCACAAGGCTGGAAAGGGCTACGGGGAAATTGCCAAGCAGCTTGGTGGAAAAAAGGTCCACTGTTGGAGCAATCATTAGAAAATGGAAGAAGCTAAACATGACTGTCAATCTCCCTCGGACTGGGGCTCCATGCAAGATCTCACCTCGTGGGGTCTCAATGATCCTAAGAAAGGTGAGAAATCAGCCCAGAACTACACGGGAGGAGCTGGTCAATGACCTAAAAAGAGCTGGGACTACCTTTTCCAAGGTTACTGTTGGTAATACACTAAGACGTCATGGTTTGAAATCATGCATGGCACGGAAGGTTCCCCTGCTTAAACCAGCACATGTCCAGGCCCGTCTTAAGTTTGCCAATGACCATTTGGATGATCCAGAGGAGTCATGGGAGAAAGTCATGTGGTCAGATAAGACCAAAATATAACTTTTTGGTCATAATTCCACTAAACGTGTTTGGAGGAAGAAGAATGATGAGTACCATCCCAAGAACACCATCCCTACTGTGAAGCATGGGGGTGGTAGCATCATGCTTTGGGGGTGTTTTTCTGCACATGGGACGGGGCGACTGCACTGTATTAAGGAGAGGATGACCGGGGCCATGTATTGCGAGATTTTGGGGAACAACCTCCTTCCCTCAGTTAGAGCATTGAAGATGGGTCGAGGCTGGGTCTTCCAACATGACAATGGCCCGAAGCACACAGCCAGGATAACCAAGGAGTGGCTCTGTAAGAAGCATATCAAGGTTATGGCGTGGCCTAGCCAGTCTCCAGACCTAAACCCAATAGAGAATCTTTGGAGGGAGCTCAAACTCTGTGTTTCTCAGCGACAGGCCAGAAACCTGACTGATTTAGAGAAGATCTGTGTGGAGGAGTGGGCCAAAATCCCTCCTGCAGTGTGTGCAAACCTGGTGAAAAACTACAGGAAACTTTTGACCTCTGTAATTGCAAACAAAGGCTACTGTACCAAATATTAACATTGATTTTCTCAGGTGTTCAAATACTTATTTGCAGCTGAATCATACAAATAAATAGTTAAAAAAGCATACATTGTGATTTCTGGATATTTTTTTTTTAGATTATGTCTCTGATATATATATACATATATATATATATGTGTGTTTATATATGTATGTATATAATACATTGTGTTTGCATATGTATGTATATAATTTGTGTTTCGAAGATTAACAAAAGTCTTATGGGTTTGGGACGACATGGATGAGTAAATAATGACAGAATTTTCATTTTTGTGTTAAAGTAACCCTTTAAGTTAGGGACTACACTCCTGAAAACACCTTAGAATTTTAATTTTCCATCCATAATATACTGTTTTAAAGTATTAACTGTTCGAAAATCCAATTAAAAAGCATACAGTATGCGTTCTAAGGTCACAACCATCTCAGTGTGGATAAATAAATGAAAAGGGTCAATGACTTTGAAAGAAGCCTTTGAGTGTCTCGGATATCACAGTAAAGCTCTTAGACACACAATCACACACCACTTCATGTGGCAAGTGCCGATTCAACGTGCAAAATAGAATGTTGCGAAAAGGCTTCACTCGCACGGTTCTCACCGCGGCTGTAATTGTTTTTTAACAATGGGCTCGCTTACACCGCTGACTTGACATTTTTGAGGTGAACTAATTATTGAAATGGAATTCTTCATGCAGAACTCCCTCGTTTAATAAAACAGATGTACGACATACACCTCGAGAAGAAGTTTAATAATTTCCTGCTGAAGAGAAGTATGTGAAATGCCTAGAGGCTCTGCATATTATTTCAGGTCTGAGAGCTGCATAAAAAATAGGGAAAAGTAGCACTTGGGCTTTTGCTGTGGAAATATCATGAGCTATATAGCTTGCAGTGGTTAAATTGATGCGTACAGTGCATGCAAATATCAGGCCTTATGCTTTCTATGAGCAACTGCAACAGTATATTTACTGGTCAGTGATTACTGAATCAGAGCTCCTTGTCGTGCATAAATAACTCCTATTAAAAATTATTACAACATGATTCGCAAATGCAAAGTAGATTGCTCTGTTACACGAATTGCGGCTTCTGAAGGTTAGAAATAATAGCCTACTTGTCTGTCATCAGCTTGAATTAGTTCTTTTATTTGGGTGATTGTAAAAGTTTATGTAACAAATAAAAAGTGCTCCTATATTTATACTGTGAGATCTTTGGCAATAAACAGTCCTGGTTTATTACAAAGCTCCCTCCATACATTTCTGCTGCCACCTTCTTAGTACTGGCAAATCACTGTGCTTTTCAGGCAGATCCTATGCGTTCAGGATTCTCTAAATTGTTATTTTAGCTCTATAAATATTCATGTGGTTGTTCTTGAGTTGGTGGAAAGTGTTAACAATTCAGCAAGCTGTTATCATAAATGAATAGACATCAATTATTTGCATTTCCAGGTGGTAAGTAGTAAGATATTTTAATTCTGTGGAATAAATTAAATTAAAAACTGACTCCTGGTCACAGACAATAATCTTTGCTTAAAGAAAAGACTGTTCAGTGAAATCTGTTTTCTTGAAATCTTGTGCTCCTGAATATGTAATGATTTCTCCACATATGGAACAACACATGGTAATTGACATATTTGTATGAAAATGTATGGGGTACTCGGAGAGCAGCTGATTAGTGACATTCATGATCCAAGTTCATTTAATATACTACTTAATTGTGTGGTTATTTATTTCCTAAAGGTTGGTCGAGCGGTTTTGACTAGTGAATGTTTACCTTAATGCTATGAATCCAAACACAGTTTGACACCAATGATAAGAGCAAATACCAAAGCTCTAGTTGAGTCATTAAATAGTAAAACATGCTGTCTCTTCTGTACTCTGCTGCTTAAGATATGCATAGCACTCTATTAAGAGGCAATTTTAACAAACCGGTCAATTAGTGGGATAGGACAGAACCCTGACCCTATTAGCATGAGGAAAAACTAATGGAAGGATACTTGTTTTCATTCTCCTTATTCTTATAAACTGTGGTTAACTGAACATGCTTAGGCTTAGTCCACACGTACACAGGTTTTTTTATAAATAGAGTTTTTGTATCAAAATGACATGAAAACGCAAAAACACGCTATGAAGCGCTGTCAAGAGCATGCCAAACCAACAGGTGGCAATATAATAACCGTAAAGCCATGTTGGCCAATCAGAAGCCAGGAAAAAGGTTATTGCTGGTTTTGACGTAACAAGCCAAAATCTCCGGTTTCACTGTCCACACGACAACACTGCAACCAGAGTTTATAAAAATCTTCACCCTGTTTTCAAAAAAGTTTGGTTTCTGTGTCCGGATACTGCATTTGCGTGTGGACAAACAGCCAAACCGCATAGAAAAAGCGGTGCTTTTGAAAATACCTGTGGACACGTATTCGTGTGGACAGGGACTTAAAGGTAGGGTAGGCATTTTTTGGAGAGGCTAGCAATAGCACGCTAGCTCTGAAAGCATAAGATCCCACCCTCCCTTCAGAGAGCTGTGCCTAAAGCAATGCCTACTTCAAAACACATGACAGCAGGGAGCAAACAAAAGCATCACGGGAGACGGCGTTAAACTACCTCATGTCTCAAAGCACATAACATCCACCGTTTAAAGAGCACTGACCTGTACCACCTGACTGCTGCATATTCATTTTGGCGTTGATAGTGTTGCCACTGAAACGCATCAGTTCGAGTTACAAACCACTCGTATAACGTCGCAGGTTTCCATCTCTTCCAAATTGCAATAGTCCCTGTTGAAAAAACAGCATATGCTGGTTATTAGGTATGTTCTGAAGCATGGCAGCTGGTTTAAGCTGGTCCTTAGCTGCTCATGAGCTGGTTTAAACTGTTCAATTGCTGGTCCCAAGCTGGCCATAAGAAAATAGCTCCAGCACAGGACCAACTAAGGACCAGCCAAAACCAGCTCAAACCAGCTGCCATGCTTCAAATCATACCTAACCAGCATATGCTGTTTTTCAACAGGAGTTATGGCATAAAAGCAGCATAAGCAGGTTCAGGAACTGTAAACGGTGGCTGATGTTTCAGTTGTGGTGCTCGTGCTCAAAGCCTACCCTGCCTTTAATTCATCATTAAATCTCTTAGTCACTAAACACCATAATTTGAAATTTGCAGTTTTCCTTTAATATAAAATTGATGTGCATTAAAATCCAATTTTGATTATGTTTGAAAGAATGATGTGTCCTTTCAACATTTGCAACAATCAGAACAGACCATTAAATAGATGTACGGCCTGTTGGATGTGAGTATATTTCAGACTGCTTCATCCTGTCTGGCCTTAAGCCCATGTTTGCTCATACTTCAAACTGAAAATATTAGGCCTGAAAAATAGGTTGAGAAATAAGGGATAGACAAAGAGACTTCATTCAATAAGCAGACGGAGCCACAGCCAAAAAGCGCTTTCAACCATTCATTTCCTTTTGCTGCTCTCCAGTGAGGAATCATATTCAGTTGCCATCCCACACAGAGATCAGTCACTGTCAAGAGGTGTTGGTGGTTGTCAATTGATAATGAAGCTGAGTATTGAAGACCTTTGGCTGTCTGCTGTATTAATTACTTTTGCAGTGCTCTCTACCACTTGATTTATTTCCTGTTAGCTTGCTCAATAGGACCAGAGTTAATTGCTCTTTCAAATGAGTGTTGAAATGTAACGATCAAGCACCATTAACTAGAGCTTGCTCGAATTATGCGCAGTGGCTTGTAAGTGCATGGTAAAGTCAGAAAGGTCAGACACAAGGACCTTTTAAACAGCACTTTGTTAATATACTAAGTAATATCCTGGTCACACAATGTTTGCATAGATGTGCAAGGCCTCTGCATACTGTAAGATCTGAATGTGTTCATTGTAGTGTTTTGCCGCTTTAAAGGAATAGTTCACTCACCCTTTTTCTTTCTGGATCAAACAGTTCATTGAACAGATCATAACATGGCATGAGGGTGAGTAAATTATGAAAAAATGTTCATTTTTGGGTGAACTATTCTGTTCGTTCATTAAATGTCATAGCAGACAAAAAGGACACTTCTTCATTTTTCAAGAGTGTTGAAATGGAAGGTACTCCTGCTCTTGATGAAATGACCCTATTAAACGGGAAGGTCGGCCACTACCTCTCACTGTTCTGCTAAAATGTATTTCCTTAGAGAGCTGTTGGTATTAGTGTGATTGACATGTTCTGAAATATGTCATTAAATAGTAAAACATGCTGCCTCTTCTGTACTCTGCTGCTTAAGATATGCATTACACTCTGTCAAGAGGCAATGTTAACAAACTGGTCAATTAGTGGGAGAGGACAGAACCCTGACCCTATTAGCATGAGGAAAAACTAATAGAAGGAAAGTTGTGTGTTAGATCTCCTGAACAACTTAATCCCTGGCATAATCCATGACTTTCATTTAGTCTAATCCTTCTTCATACTCATAAAACCAGACTGTTGTGCAGAATTTTAATGTAAAGGGAATAGGCAGGGTCAAAATAGCTTTTTCAGGTTTTTCTGACAGGTTAGGCACAATAAAAATGGAAGCATTTTCAGTACGTCTACCTGAACAACAAAATGGAAACACAATACTGGATGTTATGAGTTAGCATTTATGAATTTTTGGGAGTTTATCCGGTATATTGTGTCATAGCTGTAATATTGCGTATTATTTAGCATGAATGTAACGCTGTGTCAACATCAGAAGCAAGGAACAGAATGATCAGTTGTATCATTTTTATTACTACACTACTCTATGGAATATGTCATTCTGATGGCATTTTGCTAGTTGAAGGGGGACTTGGAAAACCTCATGGTCCTTATGAAAGAATTTTGTTTGAGGAAAGATGAATTTTCATGCTGCATATATTTTACAGACCAAAAAGTCTGAAGTGTTTGGGTGAAACACACACACACGCACACGCACACGCACACGTGTTCATGTTTTATGGGGACTTTCCATAGACATAATGATTTTCATACTGTATATTCTATCGCCTAACCCTAAACCTACCCACCACAGAAAACGTTCTGCAATTTTACATTTTCAAAAAAACATAATTTAGTCTGAATTTTCCTCATGGGGTCCAAAAAATGTCTCCACACGTACAAGGATTTCAGCTATTGCCATCTTTGTGCATTGTAATGATAATAATTTCTCTCAATGTCAGTGATGGCTCTAAAAAAAGTTATAATAAGTGTATGGATGACACCAGTCATGTAGGATTATGAAGTTTTAATCTGTTTATTGTTTCTTTTGTCTGTAATATTGAATCGACCTAGGCATTGTCCATTTGTCTTCAGGCATGGCAAATGAGACAATTGTCTCTTACTGATCAATATTTTCTGTTGGACATGATTCAGCTGTGCCAGTCCACCACTCTGGGAGTATATTTATTAGAGAAATCCTTTGGCAGTGTAATTAAACATTGATTTTCCAACTCTAAACAATTAGAGCACTGCTTTGAGACAGATTCAGACCTCTTACGTCTCCCTCTGTGATTATTCTTTTGTGTTTCTGTGATTTCAGGGATACGATGATGGTTATGACGGGGAATATGATGATCAGAGTTATGAGGCCTATGATGACAACTACAGCAACCAGTCGAAAAGGTGCACATTTAATTTTGAATGACATTTTGTCACAACATGAGCTAATTAATGCGTATTTTCAGAATATTCCAAAATCTCTCATAAGAAATATTTTTTTTCTCCTACAGTGTCTCAGAATATTATGAATATGGACACGGCAATAATGACGAAACCTATAACAGTTATGGTAAGAAATGTATCTGATCTACAGTTCTGCTAAAGCATCATGACTTCCATTTCAAACTTTTTTCCCATTTAGCTCGATAGGAAACTATTAGGATTTTAGGTCAACCATTTTGAATGATGCACCACAAAGAGAAACATCCTCTTTGCATAGCAGTAGTTCGCGTAGCAGGCGGGCTGAAACTCAGTCATGGCACATTGCCCACACCAGTGAGAAACCTCTTTGCCTCATTCATTTTCCATATTGCTGTTAAATGTTTCAGAGCTAAAGGTAAGGAAAAACACCTTGCGGCATTCACCAGTTGTTAAATCACAGAGGCCCAGGACACAGCAGCTGCCATCTTACCTTACTAGTCTGCTTCAGGGCTGGGTTTTAAGATGCACTTGAAATCATGGACCAGAGCCAGTAGAGAGCTTCAGGCATTGCTGAGACTCACCAAGGGAGTCGGAATGGCCTTTCAGCCCATACTTTGCCTTTTGAATATGTGCCCTGTCTGGATTATATTTGATGCAGGATTCCCTCTGTTCTTGGCATAGACTGTTGTGTTCCACTGATGCCAGTTTCCCATTGTATATGTGCCTGCTCATCCATTTTGCATTGTGTCAAATTGTGCAGTGGAGTGTCTCTGTTAACAGGAATGATTTGATATTTTGCCACCTTTTGACTTGAGACCAAGATTGTATTTTGTGTTTTTCTTATTAGGCAGTTAGGATCATATGGATTTCCGCCTTTTAGAGTAAAATAAAAAAGGTGACTTTATATCTTACAATGAGAACTTTGTTGCATTTGTGACTTCATATTGCACAATGTGTCTTTAAGTCTCACAGATGCACCTTCATTTCTCCCAATTGTAACTTTGATTCTCAGCTGCAACCTTACATCTCGCACTGTACAAATAAAGTTATACTGTGAGATATAACACACAACACACTGTGAGACTATACTGTGTTATATCTCACAGTATAACTTTATTATTTGCAATATGATGTCTCATTATGTTTTTATATATTCATTGTGATTATTGATTATTTCTAGCAATGTGATTTTATATCGCAATTGTGACTTTATTTGTGACTATTTCTAGTAATTGTGAGTTTTATTTCTCACAATGTGACTGTAGATCAAAGTGTGACTTCTCGCCGTGTGACTTTATATCTCAAAATGTGATTTTTTTTTTCTCTCGAAGTATGAATATATATATCACAATGTGATTTTATTTCAAATATTTAAAGGGTTAGTTCACCTAAAAATTTTAATTCTGTCATTAATTACTCATGTCGTTTGAAACCTGTAAAACTTTTGTTCATCTTCGGAACACAAATTAAGATTTTTTCTTAACGAAATCTGAGAGCTTTCTGTCCCTCCGTTGACACAAATAGCACTTTCAAGCCCCAGGTTGTAAAGGTTGTAAAGACGTCATAAAAGTAATCCATGTGACTCCAGTGGTTTAACCTCAATTTTATGTAGCGCTTTGTTTGCGCAAAAAAAACAAAACAAAACATAATTTAACACTTAATTTACAAAATATGAATCTAACGTTCACATTACAACATCCTCATGTCAACACACATGCATCGTGGTGCTCTCATGAAGACGAGTTGGAGATTCATATTTTGTGAACAAAGTCGTAAATTATGTTTTTTTTTCGCAAACAAAGCACTCACATCGCTTCATAAAATTGAGGTTAAACCACTGGATTCACACGGATTATTTTAATGATGTATTTACTACCTGACAGAAAGCTTTCCGAAAGGATTTTACAGGGGCAGAAAGCTCTCAGATTTTATTAAAAAGATCTTCAATTGTGTTCCGAAGATTGTGAATGAATGTCTTACGGGTTTGGAACGACATGAGAGGGAGAAAATAATGACACAATTTTCTTTTTTGGGTAAAACTAACCCGTTATCTCACAATTACATGTTGTACTTTTTTTTTTTTACTCAGAGGCGGAAACAGGCTTCCATATGATCATTGTAAGTTGCCAAGATCAGAGATAGTTTTTCACAGTGAGAAGGATGTAAGGGAGAAACATATTAAGGATAATGTGAGTAAGGGAGGGCTGTTTGTGTGGTAGTGATCATTACACAGAATACTGGAATGTAAGGGATTTTGTCATGCTGTATAATGGTTTTTCCTCCTTTCTCTGTGAAACGGTAGTTAGCAACAATGAAGGTTAAGGTTCTTTGCCCTGAAGGCGGGCTGATTGTTTCCTCAATGGCCCAGCGATCACACTCAGAGAACCTAATGGAGCATCGGCTCCCGACACATACTGTATTTAAATGACAGCAGGGTCATACTGTGAGCTCAGCCAGGATTTCATGCCTCATCTGCTCAGCCTTTGGTAACTGATAATTAGGGCAAAGTGACATTGTATATTTCTGAAATCTATGATAATGGACCGAGGCAATATGATGTGCCTAAGATGAGATGTGGGAACGAAGCTCTAATTATTGAAATGTATGCGTAAGATGATCAGCTGGTGCTCAGTTTATCATTTTGTAATGCTTAGATAAAAAAAAAAAGCTATATCCATACATTGATGAATCGTCATAGCATTGCATTTCACCCTTTTAAAGAGGCTTCTCTATTTTGTAACATCTCACTTGTGTTCAATTCAAATGTTCTGTAAGATACTTTAAATGAAAATGTAATCATCTTACTTTTAGCAGAAGAGGACTGGATATCATCCCGGCCCAACCTCAAAGCTCCTGCATCAAGACTTAATCGAGGGGGCTACAGAGATCACCCCTATGGTAGATATTAAAGGTGCTCCAGATCATGTGACCTCCATACAATGCAAACCGTATTTATTAAATAATCTAAAAAGGGATTTTTAAGTAATAGGTCAACCATGTTTTTAAACTAACTTTGGGTGGGGTCCCTTCTTTTCTTATCTGAAACTGTTGACTTCTTTGTAAGATGCCATACGAACATTAGTTCTGGCCGGAATTTGGCAGTGTACTTTTGTCATTGAATGCTCCTTCCTTTAGTTTTCCATTGTTTGTCCCCCAAATGTAAAGCATGGAATTAGCTACACATTGTGCTTCCCTGATTTTGGGAATCTTTGCGTTAAGGAAAAAAATGTATGGCCACAGTGAAAAGACTCATTTTGTACATAACATCTTTCTTAATACTTCTTGATTTGATGATGGTAAATACTGAGTTTGTATATTTAATTTTGATATCAGTATTGGGTTTGAAAGCAATTGGCTATGTACGTAGCCACATCTAAGTGCTTTGCTTTGTGTGTAGCTTGTATTTGTACATAAAAATGTAATAAAAAGGATGTAAATCGCCTTGTGCAAGCTTCTCTAAATAGGTGATTATAATTGTTAAACTTGTGTTGCTATAATTTGTTAATAAGGAGGAGATCATTTTTGTAAAATTAGATTAGGTACTTGTCTCTAGTACTAAATGCCTGTTTGACCTAAGGAAATGGCTAATATGTTTTTTTATATATACAAAGAAAAGCCACAAAAAGGAACCGTAGAAACGTTGTCAAGTCATTTTGTGTAATAACAGATAAGCTACATTAATAGAATTAAACTTTGTTAAATAATTTTTAACATTAGCTCTAAATTGTTCATTGACTCTTGATTAGTCATTTAAATGTTTAACATGTTAATGGAAATCAACTGTTTAGATCAATAAATTGAATCTTTTTTAACACACTCTTTAAGCTTCAGCTTATTAAACAATAAGTCGGACTGACTTGTCTGCACTAACGTGACTCTGAGAATGATATGGAGATTCAGGAGGTAAGACGTCCCCATATTCCAATAAGATGTTCTAAGTGCCTTCAGCCTTTGGTGTTAACCACTGTAGCAAATGTGAATATGGCTGATATTCACACTCATATTTCATCACTCACAGGAGTGAATGGAATCCAGTTAAATTGCTTTATCTCTGCTACCTACAGTATATTTATTTTCTTCTGCTATTTATGTTAATGAACATTAGAAGGCTGCATTTGTGTTGTAATACCAATGCTTTTAAATATCAGCAGCACTATTGAAGGCCCCATAGAGACCTCAACTCTTTTTTGTGACTATTAGAACTGAATGCTGACGCGTTTTAAGACTTCGAAAGGATGACTAAACGTTAAGCAGGTAACCCTAATAATAACTCTAATGTTGCGAATGCCAGTCATAAATTAAGTTATTTATACTTCAAAAAGTAAACCTGCCCTCACTAACTCCCAAATAAATGCCTCGGCCCTCTAAATCCGCTAATAAAGTTAACTAGTGACACCAAAAATGACTTACTAACACATAAGAAAGAAAGAAAGAAACAATTAACCATCCATCTTTTAAAACAAGCTAAAACTGATCTTTAATACCTGACCAGCTAAACTAAGCTTTTTAACCAGAAACGCTGAAAAAGATGGTTGCTCTCAAATCATATTCAGCTCTGACAGCTTTTGTCCAGCCCCACAAATTGGTTTACTTTTTTGATAGTAACATATGCTTTGTCAAACTGTTTTCAGTCCATCTGTTAACCATGCATGCGAGTGTACGTTTGTTTTGACTTGTAGCCTCACTCATCGTCTCTTCTTCATTTGTGTATTATACTAATAGCACCTCAAAATCTGTATCTTAAATACGCTTTATCCTTTCAACAGGTACCAGTCTCTCTGTGAGCTGAGACGCAGTGGATTGAGTCAGACTGGGTAAGCTGCAAAAGTGTCTCTGCACGACAACAAATGCATTCAAATATAGTTTAGTTGTATTTGCTTTTTACTTGGGTTTATTGTAAACCTGCTTTGACTGAAGTCCATACAGTTTCCCAGCGTCCCGGGCTGTATAGGCAGGGAAACAAACCTGGTCAGATATGGAAGTCATTTATCATAAATCTTTCATGCTTCATCAGAAACACTGAAAGTATACCTACAAAAAATGTATTGGTTTTATACAGGTGTTTTACCTGTATTTAGAATTTTGTATTTCATTGCGTTCTATGTTAGGGTTAACGGAAATGTCCGTAAAATTACTGGACAATGTCCAAGTAATGAGCTGCAAGAATTTTTTCGTTATTTTACGGATTCATTTTTTACAGTGAAGGTTGTGTTTTAAGGGTTAACGGAAGTTTCTGTAAAATTACTGGATAATGTCTTGGCAAATTACCATTTGTTTTACAGTCTATACTGCAGAGCTGTCTTAGAGCAAGAGAAAACAGTAAAGCAAACAATTTGATTTCAGAGTTACTGTAGGAGCTTGTATTAATGTTTTGTTGTGACAGTACAATTAATAAGCCATTTAGCAAGAAGCAGAAACATCCCTTTAGGTTAGCTTGAAGACAGAATATCTCTCAATATGAAATAGGCTTGTGCAACTATGCACAGATTAATTGCACACACCACTAAAATATTAAAGAGTGATAGTATGACCTCGAGTGAAATGTGGCCTTCAGGAACATTTGGGTAATTAACCATTTTTGTATTAATTACAATGCAGGCGATCCCCACATGTGGAGCGTAACAGCAACAAGAGACTAATACACAGTGTTCTTTAGGATTCATTTGGTGTGTTTTTTTTCTTCTGCTAGAGCAATTATCTGCATTACAAAAAAATCAATTAACGCAACCTTTTCATTATTAATTTAAGCTTTTTCAAAGATTCAAATCTCGGAACTTCCAAATCTCCTAAATTAGTCATTGTATTAATTAGGACCATCGTCACATTATTTTGGTTCTCTTGATGGATGGAAGTCTTTTGTAGAGGTCAGCCGTGTTTTATAGTCTAATTAAGGACAAGACAGGGACATGCTCAAACAGATGCGTTTTTTACACAGAGAACCATTTGTAAAGCAACAAAGGATGATTAAATCGCTGATGCCTATCAGATGGCTTATTTTAGAATGGAAAGGTAATAGGAAACCATGAGAAGATGTTTTAGCTGCATTGACACTGCTGTAGTTTTTGATCGTTAATGGACTGCTTGAAATCAAATCTTTAGCTGCTGTATTTTATGTAATTTGTGTAAAATAGCATGTCAATAAATATAATAAAAATAGATTATGCATTATTTAAATCACATTTGTGGTGTTATTGTGATTTGTGGACAGGTAACTGAATGGCTTTAGGCTTGCTAATTAAAATGGGCAGTGTCTTCTAATCAGTGGCACACAGGTGCCGATTTTGCAGTAGTACCTGCGGCATGAACATGTCAGCAATGGATTTCGAAGCTTGGATGTATAGCTCATTTGTCCTGAAACACTGTTCCACAGTGTAAGAGAGAGCAGGAGGTCTGATATTTCGACTGCAAACATGAAGGTTTTAAAGGGTTCATGCCTCATATGTGCTATGAATCAATGAGACTTGTAACAAGTAACTGGAATTTTTAAGCTTTCTGTTAATCTGGTTTTGTGTGATACACAATGCATTTGTCTTTTTCTCTGTGGTGAGGAAGAATGCATTCACGATGACAATAACAGATTAATGTAGGATGTTTTCCGCTGAGAGACTGTAATTCACACACAAGACGCTCAATTTGCTGTCAAATACTAGTAGAATTTCCATCACTTGAAAATCACTGTTGTTTTCTGTGACAGTTGGTCATCACGTAGAGAGACCGAGATGGAGAGCCGTTTGAAGAAAAAGGCTTTAGACATTTCTTTTCGCATAGTGGGAGTTACTTGTTTGTGTAAAGCCGTGGCCCAAATAGCAACTTTTAATGTAGCCATGATATTAAAAACTAAGGGTACTTGCACAGCAATCCAATAACAAAAATGGTAATTGCTCTATAAACACCTTGCTTAGCTATTGGCAATTTTGTTTAGATCTATTTCAGTACATTTTACTAACCTCTACTTGTCTGAAGCCCTTTAGTGTTCTACATAACCATCAGTAGAATACGGGTAAAATATTTTTAATCAAACATATAAACATACAGATTTCATCATATTAAACACAAGGATGAGTTAAAATGATTTTGTCAGGCAGTGTGTGGTGGTCCTGTAATCTAATTCCTAAGGGTTTTTAACACAGCAGGAGAGCAAATAAACAAATGTTAAGGACATGGCTCTTAAGAGAAATCGACAAGCTCTGATTTCTAAGTAATGTTAGATGAGGAGTCTACTGGGCCTTTCATTTTTTCAAATGTACTCTTATTTTATATTATACCCGTGTGATGTTGATATCCCACAACGTCAGTGAAAGCCATTGTACGAGAATTAAAAAGACTTGTACAACTTGTGCATGAAAGGCTGTGCGAGCCTCACGGCCTAAGCCTCTTCAGAGGATCCTTTTGGAATGAACGTGGATAATGGAAAGAGACCAGTTAATCCAGCCTCCATTACTTTTCCATAATCAATGATCAGTGCAGACGATGTAGAGATTTGAGAATAAATCCACTAAATTCTTTTAAATGAAGCTTTTTTTTAAGCCTGGGAATGTTATGTGAGATGTAATCATTACCTACTTTAAACCATCGGACAGTCAGTGTGTGTAGGAGAGTGAAAGAAGATACAGGTTTTTCTTCAGTAGATCATGAATCATAAGCAGGGTATACAAATCTTTAACCAACTAAATATCTGAAACAACCTCATGATGTAGTTTGTGGCTAAGACACCTCTGAGGCGTTTTAGGCTATTAATTTTTTGACAACTACCAGAATGTTAGACAAAATACACTGGTCATATTCATGTTATCTGGAGGCAAGATTTTAGCCACAAATATTATCGCTGAGGAGTGTATGACTATCATCAGCTGCTTTCCCAACCCAAGTCCTCCCACGTATCCAGCTCTAGTCTCTGCCTTTTATGCTGCCAAGAGAAGGATATCTTTTCTCAGCCTCCCCTTAAACATTGTGTTTGTTTAACCTGAGTAACATCTCTTCCCTGCCGTTGCAGGCGCTTTGCAGACGATATGTGGAGCATATTGATAAAACCAATCAGTGAGAAGTGAGGGGGCTCCATCCCGTTTGGCTGAGGAAGTGCTTATAAGCAGTCTGTGTAGAGATGCTGTATGCCAGGTAAGTTATAGAGTATTGTTTATACTTGCCTTTTACAAGTGTACAGAAAGCTAACTGAAAAATAAGTAGACTGCCTTATATAGATAATGCAACGCTATCTCACTACCAATTCGTATATGTATTTTACAAGGTGGCTAATTCGTACGAATTTGTACGACATCACTCTTACAAACTGGTACGATTTGTCTAAACCCCAAGTTTAGGGGCGGTGTTAGGGGTAGGTCATTTGTACAAATTTAGCAAAAATCGAACAAATTTGCACAACCGAATTAGCCACCTTGTAAAATATGTATGAATTGCCGTGAGATCGGGCTGGATAATAGCAGTATTAATAGCCTACTGTATATCCGATTATACATCAGTTTATATAGTACCGGTCAAACATTATGTTTTTGAAATGAGTCTCCTTATCTCACCAAGGCTGCATTTATTTGATCAGAAATAGAGTAAAAACAGTAAAAAATGTGAAATTTTATTACAATTTAAATGAACTGGTTTCTGTTGTAATATATTTTAAAATGTCATGTATTCCTGTGATGGCAAAGCTGAATTTTCAACATCATTACTCCAGTCTTCACTGTCACATGATCTTTCTGAAATCATTGTAATATGCTGATTTAGGGCTAAAGAAACAGTCTTATTATTAAGATGTTAAACAGTTTGTGGAAACTGTGAGTGATGTTTTTTTCAGGATTCTTTAATTAATAGGAAGTTCAAAAGAACAGCAATTATTATACTTAGAACTTTTTTTGTAAAATGTAATAATTTAATACGTCTTTATGTATCAATTGAATGTGCCTTTGCAAAATAAAAGTATTACTTTTTTCTTTTTCTTTTAAATCTTACTTTCCCCAAACTTTTGAATAGCTGTGTATCATGATTTCAAAAAAACAAAAAGCAGCTATCTTTTCAACATTGATAATAATAAGAAATGATCTTGAATCAGAATTATTTCTGAAAGATCATGTGACACTGACAGCTTTGCCATTACAGGCATACATTAAATTTTAAAATATATTATAACAGAAACCAGTTCATTTAAATAATATTTTACAATATTACTGTTTTACTGTATTTTTTATCAAATAAATGCAGTCTTGGTGAGATTAAGAGACTAATTTCTAAAACATAAAAAAAAAAACAATGACAAATGTTTCAACATTTTTGACCGTTAGTGTATATATGAACTATAAATATAACTATATATAGCTATAAATATAAATTTTTAATCACAGTGAATAGGGAAGCCCACATCACAGTTATAACAATGAGGATATCATTGAAATCATTTTCAGAACTATTTTTTTCCAGCTGATGAAGGATAAAAACTTTGATAGCCAATCAGAATTCACCCAACTTTAAGTCGATGAAGCATTTAAAGTGACAAATGGCCACACCAATGTACAATAACGTTGTGTTAAATGCTCAAACTCAGGTGGATTCTGATTGGTTGTCAAAGTTTTTATCTTTCATCAGCTGGAAAAATCGTTCTGAAAGTGATTCCAATGATATTGTTCATCTGTGTCATTATCATTATAGAGTCTCAAAGAATTAGAACGATTATTAAAACTTTATAGTTATCGTCCTTGGCGTGGTCCTTTAGTTCCATTCTTCTGATTTGATTTGCCAAATGGCATTCCAAGAGGGCTAATAAACAACCCAACAGCCCTGGGACTTTGAAGCACTCCACTTGTCCATGTTCCAGTTAGACACTGTCATTCTGTGCAATAATAGTGCACATTTTTCAACAGCTCTTTCTGTAGGTTTCATAGATACGCCAATTGGAGTGAATCATTCATTAAACTGATATGTTCAACAACATTGATTCGTTCAGGAACAAAACAAGTGTCTGTCTTTAAGTGTGTCATTGAATCCTTCACTCAAATGATTAGTTCAAACTCTAACTATTTCAGTTGTCACAGCAAGAATAGACATATTGTGTGTAAAATGTGACTTACTCAATACTATCATCAACAATATTGAATTGTTTTAAAATATCACACTCGCAATCATTCTGTCGGTCTGAATATCAGCGCGACACGCGTCCGAATCACAGCTGTGCTTCGAAACCACAGCACTCTTGATTGTGTGATAATGAAATATTCTATTCAGCATGCTAGACACAATGTAATTATCCTTTAGTTTTTAATGAATCTCAATTAGCAGTAGTCCCACTCTTCTCATTATAGAGAACTTTCCTCTTCATTTAATAAACACTCCATACGCTTTAGGAAGACATGCATTTGTGGCTTATCTTGTCTCCTCCAGTGAAAATCACAATCCGCTAGTCCCTCCTGAACACAGCACCTGGAAAATGCAGCCATGTTTGCATAGCATCTGTTTATTTTTGGTGTTCGACTGATTAGTATTATAGGAGTATAATGGATTCCAGCGTTATTGGTGCTGTTTTGCAGGGCCGTGCAGAGACCGTTGGAGGGGCAGGTGCTCAAAGTATAAAAGGGGCACATGGAACAAGGCTTTTAATCGGGCTGTGCTCAAAATATCAATACAGCAATATATTGTGACGCATTCCTTTCTGATACGCGTTCCGATACGGATGTTTCTGTATTGATATGGTAGCAAATGCTTTGATGCAGTTTTGAAAAAGAAAGAGAATAAAAAAGACCATTTAAAGGTTAAAAGTAAAAAAAAAAAAATTATTGGCACCTATTAATAACTCTGGGATTAGAAACTGTTATACTTATGATTCAGTTATACAGAATAGTAAAGAACAGCTGTTATAGTAAACTGTGTAGGACATGGTCATTATTCAAAATCAACGTGGCCCGTTTCGTACAGTACAGAATAGTTTTATTTAATGCCATGTCAGTATCTGTGGCTATTTTCATGGCAAAAACTGAATTACAAATATACAAGAGTTACATTTATCCAATAAAAATAAAAACCAAGCAAACAAACAAAAAAATCACAGCAATCTTATACAAGATTTTTAACATTAACGTCTAAAAAATTTCTGGTAAAATCTTAAAATCTTAAATTCCTAAATAAATCCTTTAGTGGGTTTGCTGCCTTTGCTGTTGTTGTTGCTGCTGATGCTGCTGGAGTATATCTGAGACTATAGAAATTAAAACAAGCATATGAGATATATTAGCTGATTAAACAATTGTTATGTGACCATGACAAGATGTAAAGATTGCTGAAAGTGTTTGTAACTCGCTCACTGTGCTGCAACTGCTGCCAAGGCTGACTGCTACAAGAAGAGGGAGATGTTCATATAGGCTGCTGCACACCAAGAGCTGTGGAGAGAAAATAAGATATCAGATTCAGAAAAGCATCTGAGAAAGAAACAATAGGGGGAACGGATGAGGGCCATGGCAGGGGTAAGAGTGAAACAGAAAAATCTATATAGACAGTGATCATGATTTCATATATTGCATTGTGACTCTGAGATGTAGTTGGATTTTGATTATGTCTAATCAAAAATATAAATAAAGAAACTAAAATGTGTGTGTTCATTCTGTCGGCACCTACTAAAAATCACTAGTATACTAGAGTACTAGTAGCAATAATCTTACCAATAAGTGGAGGATGAGTTGTAGGCATTTATAACAGCAATTTCCTGTTGGCCATGTCCCTAAAAATGTCAATGACATCATTGTGATTTATTGGAATGTCCTTCTCAATTGCCAAAAGCAGAAGGTCGGACAATCTATCCTCTTTGCAAAGGCTGCGAAGTTTGGTTTTCACCAGCTTCAGTTTTGAGAAGGAACGTTCCACAGTTGCTGTCGATACCGGAAGTGTGCCATATGTCTTCAGCAGCTCAGTCATGTTCGGGAAAACTAGATGTGCATTGTTTTCCTTGACCACTGAAAGAATAGATGACACATTGACTGGTGGTGGGCATGAGTATGAAGTATGGAAGACCTTCAGTTCTGTCTGCAATTTGTCTTCCTCTTCAATGTTATAGAACTGGCACAGTTTCTTTACAGCTTGGAGTGCTGCAGTTGGAATGCTTGCGGTTTTCCAGTTTTCTGGGACTGCTAGGCAATGGAAGGCATGCAAGATTTCCCATATGAAATTATCTCCTCCTTTAAAGCGTCTCTGAAGCTCTTGTATCATTGTGTCCACAAAAACGTAATACACTTTAACACGGTAGTACTCCTGCAAAGTTGGGAAAGCATGGTCAGTCGTAGCTGATGTGGCAGAAAACTTGAACTTCTCTGGCACTTTCCTCCTCCTTGCTTGTCCAGGGACCTCAGATGGAGGATCCAGGCCCACTGATGCAGCCTTCTCTGTAGCCTGTTTATAAATGTTCTCAAACTCTTCTTCTGTTCTGCTGTAGGCCAGCCTCTTTAAAACTCCATCAACAATGCTGTATGCTGCAGCCAGGTCCATGTCTTTCTGCTGCAATGCATCAGATGCAACTGCAGTCACCTGGAAGATTGGACAGGTGATCTCCAGACACAAGAAGAACTCAAAATTAATGCTTTTTAGAAGGATCATTGCATCACCAGCTGAAGAATCTGGGGGATCTTGCTGTGTCATTTCCTCAAGGAACTGCATGACAGATGGGAGGACCTTCACCAGAGTTTTAAGTGCACTCTCTCTACAGGCCCACCGAGTATCTGACAGTTTCTTCAGCTCAAGAGGACGCTGATCGGGGTGCTCCCTCTTCTGCATTTCAATAAATGCAGAGTGTCGTTTTGATGAGTTGGCCATAAAAGTGTAAAGCTTTTCAACTAGATTGAAAAAGTTGACAAAACAGATATTTGACTTTGCGCTTTCTACCAATACCAGATTAAGGCAGTGTGCCTGACAGTGCACATACAAGGCCTTTGGATTTTGCCTTAGGATTCTGGACTGCAGTCCCTTATAGTGTCCACTCATGTTTGCAGCCCCATCATAACCTTGACCCCGGATGTTTTCTATTTTCAGGTGATTTTCTTCCAATAGAGCCATGACAAGATTTTCAAGAGCATCTCCGCTTGTTGACTGCACATTGCACACCTGAATGAATCGCTCCTTTATTTTCATGTTGTGTACATATCTCACAACAAAGGAAACCTGTTCAGTGTGGGACACATCTGTCGTTTCATCCAGAAGTATGGAAAAGATTTCGCTCTCTTGAATTTCTTCTCTGATGACACGTTTTACCGATATAGCCAAAGCTTTGATCAAGTCATTCTGGGTTCTGTTCGAGAGGAGCGAGACAAGAGGTCTTTTTTGGGTTGCCTGCTTCTCTTTTACTCCATCAAGGTGTAATTTAATTACACTGTCATATTTGCTGAACAACTCCACTAACTCTAAGAAATTCCCTTGATTTTGGCTTGATGAAGTCTCATCATCTCCCCTGAAAGACATGCCCTGTCTAGCCAGGAAAAGAACAATGGCAATCAAACGAGACAACACTTCTCTGTTGCTCTCCCTCTCTTTGTCTTTTGCAGCTTGTGACTCAAGGTCACCCACTTCAAAAGCTGCCTCCAGTAATTTTTTCTTGAAGGAGTTCCACCTCACCATACCACACATGTGAGCCTCTGAGGCACTGTGCTCTCTAATTTTTTCCAAAGCCTTCCTCCAGCGATTGAACCCTACAGTTTTCCAGTTAGTGTGACTCTTGTATCTTTCATCATTTAAAAAAAGACGGCAGCTGAAACAAAACATGGCATCAGTGCTAGGAGAATATTCTAGCCATGGGTTATTCTCATACCACTTCTTCTGAAATGACCGTCCCTCTACATTCTTTGGAAATGACAGTGTTGGTTGGCAGGGTCCAATATTGTCACACATTTGGATAAAGGCCTCATCATACTTTAAGTTGAATTGTAGGACGTGGGCAGGGTCAGTTGGGTGTTGTAGTCCATGTAGGTTTGAGAATATAGAGGGGTCTCTGGCTTCAGCCTCGGTCTCCTTGTTTGCTGTTCCCTGCACTGTTTCTGTCGCTTGTGTCTCTACATTTCCCTCGTTCTCTTCAGCCTCTGTCTCCTGGTTTGCTGTTCCCTGCACTGTTTCTGTCGCTTGTGTCTCTACATTTCCCTCGTTCTCTTCAGCCTCTGTCTCCTGGTTTGCTGTTCCCTGCACTGTTTCTGTCGCTTGTGTCTCTACATTTCCCTCGTTCTCTTCAGCCTCTGTCTCCTTGTTTGCTGTTCCCTGCACTGTTTCTGTCGCTTGTGTCTCTACATTTCCCTCTTTCTCTCCAGTCTCTAACTCCATCTCATCATCTGATCTATTACTTTCCACTCTCTGCCCATCTAGGAACAAGGCATAATTTCAGCATTAATATATTCTCAACCATCACTACTACCCTTGCACCTAATCAATAATACCTTCAGTATTGATACAAAACATTAAAGAACTGATACACTGCAATAAAGTAATTATTATTTCTGATGTACTTGATGTCTAAAATACCTTTGCAGTGTAAACAAATGGTAGGCTACATGCGTTATGCTTACCTGTTGTGCTGTTCGTAAACCAGCTAGATAGGGATCCACTGCCTTTTGCTGCCTCAAGGAGCTCCTTTTTTTTTTGTTTTATTCTCCTCTCTTTGCGAGGCATCTTTGCACTGCAGAACACACAAACAAAGGGACATTGCACACCTTTTCCTGAAATCTACTAGGGCCATATCTCATTTACTCTGCACTTTGATGTTAGGTCAGGTTCATTTTATATTGACATTGATATTTTTAAATGTATTATTTCCAGAGATATATTATTGAGTTTACAGGCTATAGTGATTTTGCTGTTGTAAACACTACTGTTACAGAAAAACATAGGTTTGTCATATTAAAATTAGTGCTGGGAATCGATTTAAACAAATTCTATAATTAATCAAATTTTTTCTGTAATTAATCACTATTAAAAAACATGGACGCTTTTAATATTTTGATATTGTAATAATTTCAGTTACTCTCCAAATTAATGTAGAAACAATTTAAAGACAGCATATTGTAAATATGTGTTGTATTGGCATCTTTTTATGAATGAATGTCTCTATGAAACATTATGACATTGCATTACAGTATAAATGAAAGCTACCAATTTCAACATTTATTAGGCTTTAAAAAAAACACTTAATTTAAGTGAACTTAAAACAATCTTTATATAATCCCATTATAATAAATGTTATATTTGCCTGTGGCCTTCCCTGTTAGACATATACAGAAAACGTAAACGTTAACATAACACCTTTCTGAACTGCACAAATAATAAACTAAATACAGATGAATTATCATTAAAGCTACACTTTTCTCTGTGATGAACATTATTGACATGAACATAATTGAATCCTGTTCTGAATTTATATATATTTTTTAATGATAATAAAAACAGATATAGGCTAATTCAGAGGACGAAAAATCAGTATATTACCAGTGTTGGAATACGTTTTTAAAATAAATACTGGAATAAAACTAATAGTTTAAAGTATAAACAGTTTTTAGTAAAATAACATAAAAAGACAAAACTGTGTAACTCTACGCCCGTGAAACTTTTCTCCCTCACAGCAAACTAATGTTAACGTTACTTCTACAGGCTACACATACAGGAAACAGCAATATAAACAACAGCTCCATGCTCTCTCCACGTCGTTCTTGTGAAATAATACAAAATAATAAGTAAACAAACACTTCGTTCGCTGAGAACAACACTTACCAGCAGCCGCGGTATTGAAGAATCCTCTCCTGTCAGTCCACTAGGCACTGGCGCGCGCGTGAGCGGCGCGTGAGAGATGAGGTCGTCGGGTGAAAGGTCATCATCATGTGATTCATTTTATTCACGGATAAATTATTATTCATTAATTTTACTAATAGTTAGATTGGGCAGGCCTTCACAAAAGGGCCTTTAATTACATATATATATATATATATATATATTAAAAAAAAATTTTTTTGCCTTGACAAAAAGGGCACTTTGGGCATCAAGGGGCAAAGAGGCAGGTGCTCAAGCACCCTCCGCCCCCCCCTCTGCACGTGCCTGCTGTTTTGGCAGACACATCGCACAGAGCCATTCTCATGCTGAGCTTATAACTGTGTGAGCCAGGGGCCACATTCCCAGAGTGCCTAGCGCCTGTTTGTGAATTCAGAGTGCAGCGAGCCTTGCTGTTTTCACCTGTTTTTGTGTAATCAATTTACCTCTTCATCTGTTTAATTCTTTGCAAATTACAGCTTTTTTAGGAAGTTAATGTTTCAAGGACATTTGAAAACAAGACAATGAGTGATTAATTAAAAATTGAGTGCAATCTTTGTGGAAAATTAAGGTTGTATCAAGGAGGTCAATAATAACTGAAATTGATCCATTAGCATCTCAAATGCAGTGGCATGTTCTGTAATGAAGTATAAATGATCAACTGTAGAGTACATGTTGCTTCCATCTTTTTTATTTTGTCAGAAAATGCAAATAATTTCAAAGTTGGCATGAAACCGAAGTCTTTTCTTCCCTGTTGTGACGTATATCCGAGTGTAGCGGCTTCTCGGACAAGAAAAATGCAGAGCGGGACTTGATTTTGTCCATCAGGAATTGATTGGAGTTTTTGGATCAATGGATCAATTGTTTGCTATTACTGTGATCTCACATGACATGAGTGACAGGTTGCCCTCACTCCAGCAAACATGTCGTTTTGATTAAAGATTACGAGGGCACGTGAGTTAAAAAAATAATAGCAATAATTGGGTTACACTTTATCTTGATAGTCTACTTTAGACATTCTGTTGACTATAAGTAATGTTGCACCTACATGTCACTAACTCTTATTAGATTATTAATAATCTAATCGACCAGGCAATTGCTAGTTTCATCCCGACGCAGTTATCATTTTGGGCGTGCTGGTCTGAAAGCGAGGTGTGTTCAGGCGCATTGTTGGCGTGTTGCTATTTTGAGGCAACTGAAAACGACTGCGCCATTGACCAACAAAAACCTGCAGTATTTATTGTTTGTTATTTAAAGGGCTCATTAGTAATATGCGCCTATAGGCGGGTATACAGCACGTGTACACTCTGCTTGTTACACACAAAGGGACACGCAGCAGCACACAGATATGCCAAATATAAAAAATAAAAGGATTACAATGTAAAAGATTATTATTGTGTACATAAAGATAAAAATGCCTACATGTCATATCAGAATTACCTATTTGCAGTAATGAGGAATGAAATTGGCTAATTATTTGACCAATCGTGGAAATACACACATGTATTTAAACTGACTCATCAGGTTGAGTGTGTCTATATTACGCCATGTAAATAGCAATCCGCCATGGTACAAGCGCAAATGGCTTTAAAAGGGAATGGGAGATGAGACTCTGATTGGTTTGTTGCATGTTACACCCATATCACCCATGACTCATTAAGAGACTATGGGTACAACCCTTTTGGACTGTGCACCTGGTACGCTGACCATTTTTTCCATCATTAAACTAGCAAAAGTGGATTTGGCACACCCCCGAAATGCACCTGCTTGCTTCAGACCATGCGCTCAGATCACTAAAATAGGGCCCAAAGTGTTACCTAATGATGTGCACGGATAAATCATTTATAATAAATACTGCAATTTTCCATAAAAATAAAATAATTGTCCATTTGATTTTTGACTTTAAACCTTTCCTTTTTTAAAGACTTTTTAGGTTAAAAAAGAACCAAGTATGGTTACGGCATCCCTAACATGTAAACCAGCCTAACCATGACCCCTTCATTTGAATAAGGTGCTCTATTGCTCATAATGCATAACACTTTTTGAATTCATGCTTCACTTGAACAAATTTCATTTAGCCTCATTTAGTTAATTTTTTATATTTTTTTATGCACCAAAAGCAGTGAAGATTGTGCTATGATTGAAGAGTCAATTAATGCAGTCGGACTGAAAATTCAGAGGTTTGACAGTGATACAATGACACCATCTGCTTGCAGGAGTGCACTTGCACTCTCTTATTCTCTGCCATTATGGTAACGCTATACACTTGGCAAGTCGACTGAGGGATTTGTTCTGGAAACCAAAGATAATTGCAGGGCTGTAGACAACAGCTTCCAACTGACAGACGTTTGTCAATGTAACTGTGCTTTCTCTAGGTCACTGCCAACATTGCTCGAGATGTGTTTCAGCCCACAGTGTTTGAGCTGTCTTGCTTGTAAGTGACAATGTTCTTCTATTGGGAAATGTTAGTAAAAAAAAAAGCAGAAGTGCAGAAGTGTACCAGAATTAATGCTGTTCAGAATCCATGACATATATGACTTTTCTCTCTCTTTTCTTTCCCCAACAGTGTTGAACTTCTCACTTCCATGGATCCCACAGCTCTTCAATAGAGCTGATCTCGACAGAACATCACTGCAGGGCACAGATGACCACTGCACATCCATCTTGTGTAAGTCACTGTACAGACACATGGTTTGTGACAGATGGGAAAGGACGGCATGAGAGGGCTTTAAGAAATGACAGTAAAATAAAACGAAAAAGCACAGGTACTGTCTGGTATGTTTTAATGTAGAATACAGCGCTGATCTATTTGTGTAAAATGAGCCTATTTTTTAGGAATTTTTGAGTGACACTAAGTTAAGATGCATGTTTTTATTGTCTTTTTCAGCCAAATGAAAGCTGAACAGTATCTTATGAGGCTGACCTCACTCCTGGATTGGCTCATTCAGACCACCACAGAAGGTCCAAGAAGATACCTTTCTTAAGCTGTATCACATCTAGTTTGAATTCTTCAGAGATTTAGTAATATAGTTTCAAAATTAACATGGCAACATAAGGCATGCCACATATTGTGGTGTAATAAAGGCTATGTTGATCTTAACATTGTTTTCAGGTTTAAATAACAGCTAAATCCTTTCTCATGCATAATGTTGTGCTGTAAGGTCTTACATTTATTGGTCATATATCCTCTTTTCGCTTAATCTTTTTATCCCACAGGACAAAAAAGGACATAATTGGATTAAATGGCTGTTGAAGATGGAGTATATTTTGTCTACGCGATGTCACCTCAACGATAGCTAAATGTGAGGATTTAACATGGTGCATTAAATCTTGATAGATATACAACTACATGCAAGCAAATACCTATAAATATCTTTATGCCACACAAACAGTTTTGCTTGTATTTTTGGGGTTATAGAAACAGCCACTGTGACATCTGTGAGCATATGACTCAGTTTGCTCTGCATTTTTCACTATACAGCACATATTACTCATCAGAACCTGTGCTTTAAAAGCCTGAGGCTTCACAAATTATTGAACAGTTAAACAAAACAAACGGTAAATTAATTTCACACAATATGCAGCCCAAAACTCTTATGACAAACACATATTCATATTAATGCTTTGAGTTTCTCAGCTGAATCTGCTTTGGCTTTTCTCCTTGCAATGACAATTTCAAAACATCCAATCATGTTTTTCTAAGTGGCATTTTAACACCGTCTTAAGTGCCCTTGAGGTTATCAGCACAGCTCAGGCAGAATTTTAAAATTCAATTTTCTTTTGACTACGAATGAAACAACATCTTTTTGAAGAACGTGGAAAGCCTGTAGGATTCAACGCATATTCCTGAAACCAATCAAAACTTTGTACAGAATCGTCTATAGGTTTGTCAAATATAAGATTTTGCATGCATTCCACTGATACAATAAAACTATAATTGTTTTTATAGCCATTTATAAACAAATCTTTTTAATCCTTTTATTTCTGAAACCAATTTCAAACCAGTTTACTGCCAATTTCACTCAACTGTTGTCAGCAAATCTACCAGTTCTCTCTGTCATCATCTCTCTGTTATGTGCTGATAGAGAGAATAATATTTTCTTTCATTTATTTTGATCACTTTGCAGACTAGGTAATATGACTGTACCAATAGTAGGACATATGAACTCATATGAAATGAGAACTCTTCATGAAAACACTACAGTAAGATAACATGTCCTATTAAAAAGTAAACACTGATAGCAGTTTTATACTTGACAGTACATAATAAAACTTTACAAAACACCAATGGATGATGTCTTATATAATCGTTATTTCATTTCTAGGGTACGTTGACATGACAGCGATGTACTAAAAACGGAAACGTTTTTTGAGTACAGACAACAATGTTGTCAAAACGATCCCTGTTCACACGGATCCGTGAAAACGACAAAAAATGCTGTATTGTGCATGCCAGGCAAGTAGTCGCCAATGCCGTTTTGTAAAGAAACACTACACGCCTATAGACTGGACATGTAATAAACATGCGCATGGAGTCAGTTTTCACAAATTAGCGGGGGGGTTTTTGTAGATTACACCGAGGCAATAACGGTATCGTTTTCAAAAACGTGCACTTTGAAACCCATTTTCAAAAGTTTGCGTTTTCAGGTCCCCAAAACACTGTTGTCATGCAAATAAATGTCCAAAACGCATACATTTTGCCATTTTTGTTGAAAATGGTGTCGTGTTAACGCCCCCCTAGACCTTGGGCTTTGGGCTGGGATCTTTTGCAACTGTTCCATCATGCATTGTTCTACTTCAACACTAATCGAACACACCTGAAACCCATCAGGCTTTACAGGTTCACATGGAAATCACTGGCAGGTGTGCTGGAGCAAGATGTACACTGAATGAAAGCAGATCCCAAGGCCTTATTTGGTATATGCAAATGCCTGTTTTCAGTACTTTCAATTTTGGATCAAAATTGTATCCAAAGGCGTAAACAATCAGCAGTTGTTAAAAACCCCTCATTCATTTTTTTTTATATTAATAGTTTGGAAAAAGCTGGGTTTTGTGTGCCAATTTGTATGAAACTGTTACATTCATGCGGCCCTCCACTTTCAAAATAATTAAAAGTAGAGTGAACTTTAGAATAGTGACATGGTTAACGTGCAAAGATATGGAAGATTATAGTAGACAATAATTGTTTACTCACATATAGGAATACCGAGAAAGAGGTACAAATACGGAATCGTTTTGCAATGAAAATAGAAATCTATTTTTAATGTCGTATTGAATGTATCTTCTAGGAACAGATTTTTGCACGCACCCAAGGACAGGGTAGCATGTATGAAGTGTAAAAGTCTTTCTGACAGGACTAGCTTTCTCACACGAATGCTTGAAAACACTGTGAGCTTGAGTTTGCCATCATTAAAGTGTGCAGCAGACCCTGATGTGACTTTCTCTGACGTTAATAAATGGTGTGCAGTGCCGTGCCAAGCACAAGCATGTCCCATCATTAGGCAGCGAGGCCCACCGCCGACATAAGGGCCAGATGTCACAGGGGTTCTTTCCTGCACAAATCTGTCCCCTGCAGCAGAGATGCGGACAAAACGCAAAGCCCCTGTCTTACGCCGCATCTAAAGGGCCGTCGCTGTGACAGTGAATAAGCGTGTCTGATATCTGGCATCTGGCAAGTTGGAGCTAACACATGGAAAAGGCTGCAGTGGAGCTTTGAGAGGTGCTCTGTCAACTGCAATGTTCAGGGATTTTCATCATGTCTGTATTATTACCGCAAGGGGGGAAATCTGTGTCTGAATGTCTAGTTATATTGCAGTGCATATTCACTGCTTAAATGGCTCAGCTGTATGCACTGCGGCCACCATTCATGAGTTTTCCAGTGTATAATATCATTTCACCTCTCATTTACTAATGTCCCATTCAAATAAATATTTAAAAGAAAATATATCACAGTGTAAAGCTCCTTAATCTACCTTATTATGAAACACAAAAAAATGTGTTATAAGAAATCATTATGCAACCACAAGCAGTGGTTAAAGTGGGATTTGGCAGGTGGGGGAACCCTCAAATTTTGTGTAGGTGCAACAGGAAAAAATGTCTCACTGTGGGACAACATATTGAGTATCGTGATATAGCAATACTTGAGTGTCACTGTGGCACCAAGTATCACAATACTTATTTACTTGATATTTTAATGGTTTTATTTTGGTCTATCTACATCTACAATGATACTATTGACAATACAATATCTGAGCACCACAATATGGAACACAACCTTGTTTTTCACAAAGTAAATTCAAACATAAAAAGGGGAAGTCCAAAACGGATTAAAATTTAACACACCAAAATGGCTGAAGACACAACTACAACAGAAATAAACCACAACCTAGATAGACCTATTGCAGTCAATGTCAAAATGCAGAATCAAAATTTGTTGCTGTATCATAAAACATAAGAAACAATAACAAGAACAAAACACCAATTTATGATGGTCCAAATATTGTGGCTATTCTCACATCCAATCTGAAATAGCTCCCATATTGACTGGTGCTGTGACTTGATTTGTTCTTTTAACTCCACCAGGCCCGGATTAAGAACACGTTGGGTATAACAAACCCAAGGGCCCCCATAGTAACCGATCTTTGTGCCACAACGATTTCTACCACAGAAATAATTAATATGGTACAACATGACGGAACATAATACATTTTAGTAAATACATTTTTGTTTCGCCATAATGAAGGTGAGAAGAGAGCAATGGGATACATTTAATCAGCTCTCAATATATATATTGCGTGTACAGTGAAAGAGAATGGAAGCTTTCCCTGAGATAAAACAACAGTGCACTAGATCAAACAGCATACGTCCTCCTCGATGGAGACAGGTAGTTTAAACAGTCAATGTCATTTGATGAGCTGTAGTCTTATCTCAAAACAGTCTATAATTAGAATTTCAATGATGAATTAATTTTTTGGGGGGTGGGGGCCTTGCTTGATTTGAGGATGCAAGGATGAGCTGACAGCTCAAACTGGTTCTCTCCTGCACACATTCTGACAGCATCAAATTCAAATCTGTCCTTTCAGGATATGTGCTACCAGCACAAATGTCAGCGATTTATAACTGTTGTGCTCAGTGTAAATTGTTATGTTCCAGACTGCCGCGTCCTATAAGTGTTTCACATCCCATCACACAGCAGGACTATTTCAAATGAACTAAAAGCAACAACAAAAAAAGTTATTAAAATGAAAACTTTAAATGGTGACCAGTTATGGTGGATTATACCAGGTCATTCCTATGATGCAGTCGAGACATTTTCATGTCTTCATCAAGTTTTAACTCTTTATACAATATTTAAAGATGGAAATCATATTAGTGAGTTTTCTTTCATTACAGTTGTAAATGACAGAATATGAAATGGCAATGTATTAAGAAATATTCCATGTGACTTCCGGGAGGCGTCATGTGAGAGTAAGACGCGTGCGAAGGCAGCTCTGTGATTTTTCATTGATATGTGAAGCAAAACTAAACAAAACTTTATTTTCACGTCATTAAGTTTAGAATACCCAGTTAAGATGCCAAATAAACCCCAAAAAACCGCGGAACAAACGACTGAGGTCCCGAAAGACGTCCAACAAGATGACTCCAGCGGCGAGGCTAGCACAGTGGCCAACAAGGCAGTGCTAGAGGGGATAGCTGCTTTACAATCAAATTTTCAACTATTCAAGTCGGAGGTAGTTAAGGCTATTGACAAGAAACTTGACCAGTTCTCGATCTCCATTAGAGCAGAGATAACTGCTCTCAAAAAAGAGACGGATGTCACGATCGCGGCTATGAAAAACAAGATGGACGACCAAGTTAAAACTATGGCGGAGCTCGAACGTGGCGCAACCTTTACCTCTGACACGGTCTCTCAGCTACAAAGAGATGTTGAAAAGCTAACAAACAGCGTCCTACAGCTCACAGATAAGTGTACGGATCTGGAAAGTCGCAGTAGACGGGGGGGGGGGGGGGGGCAATAAAACCACACCTGCCACAGCAGTCTAGTTCTCCCCGCCATCATGTTTAAAGCTTATGACACGCCCATCTCGGGAATTGGGGTATCAAAATTATTTCCGAACTTCCCAGTGGTAAACACGACATCAGAGGGCGTTCATGTGCAATTTTTACCTAGGAAACTCGTATTTACGATAATTCCGATAGCACGTGAAGGCAGCAATAATCTCTCTTCACGGAACTTTATGAATGGGCTAATTTACTTTAATATTAAAATATTTTTACAAGAGACACACTTTAAAAATGATTCTCATTCCAAGCTGAGAGCCAGGTGGATAGGTCAGTCTTTTCACTCTTCTTTTTCACTCTTCTTTTTCATCCAAGGCTAGAGGTACTGCTGTTTTAATAAGAAAAGGGGTTCCTTTTAAGCATAAGGCTTCGATTGCAGATAAGGAAGGGCGTTTTATCATAGTTGTGGGAGAAATATTTTCAACGCCTATAACCTTAGTCAACATCTAGGGACCAAATTTTGATGATCCACACTTTTTTAAAAACGTGTTTTCCCGGATTCCTGACGTGTCACTTACTAATTTAATTATAGGGGGGGATTTCAATTGCGTTATAGACCCATATTTAGATAGATCATCTGCTCAGCGTGCTCCCCCCTCTAAATCCAGGGACTTTCTAAACATGTACATTAAAAATTCGAATGTAGGTGATGTATGGAGACTAGCTAATCCAACGGGGAGAGACTACTCCTTTCATTCACAGGTACACAACGTCTATACCCGTATCGATTACTTTCTGGTTGACTTGAAGTTAATACCCTTTACGTTTAATGCCACCTATCATAATATTCTAATTTCAGACCATAGTCCAATTACATTTGCTCTAAAATGATCAGAAATGGTAAAAACTCAACCATTGTGGCGGGCAGACCCCTATCTACTAAAGGACACAAAATTCTGTGAGTACCTAAAGACACAGCTAGAGTTATTTTTTGAAACTAACGATCAACCGAACACCTCACCTTCTCTGTTATGGGACACCTTTAAAGCATATTTAAGGGGCTGTTTTATCTCCTTTAAGGGTGCAAAAAGCAAACAAAATACAGCTGCTTTAAAATCTTTAGAAAGACAGCTTAGTCAATTAGATAATGAGAATGCTACAAAACCTTCTTCAGAGCTGTATAAGAAAATATTAAATCTTAGATACCAATACAGCAAGATTATCAAAAGTTTTCAAGATCTTTAATGTTTATGAAACAAAAATATTTCGAATTTGGTGATAAGCCACACAAATTGTTATCTAGACAGCTACGAAAGCTGGAAAGTGATCGCACAATTCATCGGATCAAATCAGAATCTGGGTCTTACTTATTATCCCCTACCGAAATCAACAATCGGTTTAAACAATTTTATGAATCATTGTACACCAGTAATGCAACGGATGATTCCTCCATTATGGAGACTTTTTTAAACAGCTGTAATCTACCAAAGCTAGACCAAGAGGACAGAGAATTTCTTGGGACTGATTTAACATTAGATGAATTGAAGAACACTATAAAGTCACTTAAAGGAGGTAAATCCCCAGGCCCTGACGGGATCCCTTGCGAGGTATATAAAACATTTAACAATCTATTGGGGCCTTATATGCTTAGAATGTTCTCCCAGGCTCTGGAGGTGGGACAACTGCCTCAGTCGTTTAATGAAGCGGTAATCACAGTCCTACCTAAAAAGGGCAAAGATCCAGAGGAGGTCGGGGGGTATAGGCCAATTTCTCTCATTAATGTGGACCAAAAAATTTTAACTAAGACATTAGCCATCAGACTTAATACACTTTTAGGCAAACTAGTGAAACCTGACCAGACTGGCTTTGTTTCAGGTCGTAGTTCTTTTAATAATCTTTGTCGCTTGTTTAATATTTTATATTCTTCCCAGACCAATCAGTCCGACCTGGTGATTTTGTCCTTAGATGCTGAAAAGGCATTTGATCAGGTAGAGTGGCCTTACCTCTTCGCTTTGCTGCAGAAATTTCATGTAGGAAAGAAATTTATTGCTTGGCTTAAAATTCTTTATAAAAATCCTAGGGCACGTATACTCACAAATAGAATTATGTCACCATCCTTTGCTTTATTTAGGGGTACCCGACAAGGCTGCCCGCTCTCCCCGCTTCTTTTTGCTCTGGCCATTGAGCCTCTAGCGGAAGCCATCCGCTCTGATGAGAGAATTCATGGGCTTCGTACTCAAACCTCTATAAATAAAATTTCTTTATATGCAGACGATGTCTTATTATATGTGACTAAGCCTGCGTCTAGTATACCTGTAATCTTAAAAGTGATCGAGCAATATGGCTCATTCTCAGGCTATAGAATTAATCTAAATAAAAGCGAACTCATGCCAGTTGGGCTTAAAGATCTTTCACAAATTTACCCAATTCGGTTTAAAATAGCTAAGGAGAGATTTACTTATCTTGGAATTGTTGTAACTAGGAAGTTTAGCTCTTTACGAGAAGCCAACTATGCTCCCCTTTTAGAAAAATTGAAAAGAAATATTCAGTTTTGGAGGACTCTTCCCATTTCGCTAATAGGAAGAATAAATGCTATCAAAATGTTTTTTCTCCCACAACTATTATATTTGTTACAAAACATCCCTTTATTTCTTCCCAAATCCTTTTTTAAGCAACTGGACTCAACTATCTTACCCTTTATTTGGAATTATAAAAACCATAGAATTAAACAAATACATCTCTCAAAACCTAGAAATGTGGGGGGTCTTGCCTTTCCAGACTTCCGCTGCTATTACTGGGCAGTTAACCTCAGAATTATATCAATAATATTAAATGATAAAACTGGACAATTGGACTGGCTCGCTCCGATTAGAAAAAGATTAATGTACCCCCTATGATCTTGGTGCTGTGATTCTTTCACCAACAAGCTGTAAAAAAGAAATTTACAGAAGCAGCCCTGTCATTAGTAGTGTTATTCGTATTTGGAAACAAATCAGAACTCACTTTGGGGTGGAGACATTACCTTTATCAATGCCTATAGCTGACAATCCCTCTTTTATACCTTCCACGCTAGATAAAGGTTTTCAGCAATGGAGAGATGCAGGAATTCATGCTGTAAGTGATCTGTATCAAGATGGAACTTTTGTCTCCTTTGAAAAACTTCAGGAAAAATACAAACTGCATTGAAGTCATTTTTTTAGGTTCTTGCAAGTCAGGAACTACGTAAGATCCTTTAACGGGTTTGCAACAGTTAGTCCTTCTTGTTTTGACCCCTGTCTTAAGGACTATTTTGGTAAAGGGAAAATGATATCCTGCATTTACAACACCATCCAGGTCTCCCAATTACCTGCTACATCTTCAATAAAAAGTCTATGGGAGGAAGAATTAGGGTTAGAAATTTCAAATGACTTGTGGACGGATAGCCTGGAAGAGATTAATAGATGTTCTATAAACTCCAGATATTGCCTCATCCAGTTCAAAATCTTGCATAGACTACACTATTCTAAAACAAAATTATCCAGAATATTTCCAGGTATCTCTCCAAAATGTGACAAATGTAGGATGGCTGATGCAACCCTGCTTCACAGCTACGCATTATGTCTCAGCCTTCAAGACTTTTGGCGCAAGATTTTCAGTGTCATCTCTGAAATCACCAATCAATCTATTGAACCAGATGAGTTCTCTTTCATAGGTTCACTCGACGCTGCGTCACTTTAATGACGTAATGGGACGCCCTCTGGGTGTGCCGATTGTCTGAAGCCCTTATAGAATCACGCCAATTGATTGGCTGATGGCGCGCACGTCGCCCCACCTGACGTAGTCACCTATATTAGCGCGCGCGCCATCTGCTCCTCAGATTTCTCTGCCTTCACGAAGCGGCCATTTCATGCCCTTCGATTATCGATTTTTCTGGCCCAAAATTCTAGGATTCAGTCGATATTTACCTCAGCACTTCAGCGACCGCGGATTGTGGAACTTTGTTCTCCTTGTGGTGAAGTGCTATGGAATTCCGACGTTGCCCACCGCCGTGCACTCGCTTCATCACGAACGACGATCCCCACAGTAAGTGTGTTAAATGTCTGGGATTTCCTCACGCACGCGACGTGGTTCAGGGGTTCTCTAACAGTAAATACTGCGATAACCTCCTTCTCAAAACCCTTGAGCGAAGCTCAATCTTCTCGGTTGGATGAGAGATTCCTCAGCGGACCTAATTCTAGGCCTCCGCGGAGGAAGCTACCATTCTTCAGTGATCTACACAGTGAGATTTCTAGATCCTGGAAGCAGCCGTTCTCAGCCCGCCTAACTAACGCGGCAGCCGCTGATTTCACCAACCTCGTGGGTTTTGAGGAACAGGGCTATTCCGCTACTCCCGCGGTTGAGGACACGCTGGCCACTCACCTCGCGCCATCTTCAGCTCCCTCGTGGAAGTCCCGCCCCCTTCTTCCCACTAAGCCGTGTAGGACCACTTCTGCCCTGATTGGCAAATCCTACATGGCGGCTGGTCAGGCTGGCATGGCCCTTCATACTATGGCCATTCTCCAGGCATATCAGGCGGATGTATTGAAGGAAATGGACGAGGGCACCGGTTTGACACCAGAAGCTGTAAAGGAGCTTCGTAAAGCCACGGATTTGGCGTTACGGGCTACTAAACACACAGCTCGCGCTGTAGGGCGCTCTATGGCGGGCGCGGTGGCGGCGGAGCGCCACTTATGGCTCAATCTCACTGAGATTCGCGATAAGGAGAAAGTTTTCCTTATGGACGCTCCGATTTCCCAGTCCGGATTGTTTGGGGAGGCGGTTAATACTGTGGTTGAGAAGTTCAGATCTGCAAAATCCCAGTCTGCCACTCTTAAGCAGTTCATGCCGAGGAGAGCGAGGGATGCTCCTTCCCCCTCCCCCTCTCAGTCCAGAGATCGCCCCTCTTTCAAAAGAGAGTTTACCGCCCGGAGGAGCGACCAGAGTTATCCTCCACCCACCATGGTCTGGGGAGCTCGCGGTCGTCCATTTCCCCGTCAACGTCCTCACAGACGCATCGACCCAAAGCGGCCCAACAAACCTTCTGCTTCCGCCACTTCGAGTCGCTCCTGACCCTCCGGTCAGAAAAAGGGGAGCTGCAGTTCACGACCGGGGCTGGGTCAGACCGCGCAAGCGTTTCTGCCCGCCCCCCACCAGCTCTCCCTATCCAGCTCTGTCATTTCCGCCGCCCAGCGCGCTTCGGAATACAGAACCGACTCTATCCTCGCCTTTTCCGGCGCTGAAGGAAGGAGACTCTGTCTGCTTTCTCCCCTCACGTCTGATTGGCTCACCATCCGCCGCTCGTCCAGACGGAGACACATCCGGTCTTCTCCGGGAACCAGAGCGGCCCAGCCTTCCACTGCCTACTCCGCGCCAGGACGCCTCGTGCTCTCCTCTGCGGATGGCCACACCCCCCTCAGAGGTCCAGCTCGACACCCCAACTCAGGTATGTCCACCGCACCTCATCATACCTCCCACTTTGTCAAATTTCTTCCACGAGTGGAAGCTTTTGCCAGGGATATCATCCTGGGTCCTCCGCACGATTCAGTCAGGCTACACGCTTCAGTTCTGTCGCAACCCTCCTCGTTTCGACGGGGTCGCTCAGACGGTAGTAAACAGCGCCTCTCAGGCTTCTGTGCTACAACAAGAGCTCTCTTCTCTTCTCCTAAAGGGGGCAATAGAGGAAGTTCCGGCAACAGAGGAGAAATGTGGCTTCTTCAGCCGTTATTTCCTTGTTCCGAAGAAAGACGGCGGTCTGCGTCCCATCCTGGACCTCCGCCGCCTGAACTTCGCCCTCTACAAAGGGAAGTTCAAGATGCTAACGCTAAAGACTATCTTGTCTTAGATACGTGCGGAGGACTGGTTTGTCACTATAGACCTGAGAGATGCTTACTTCCATATTCAGGTTGCGAGATGACACAGGAAGTTTCTCAGGTTCGCCTTCAAAGGGAAGGCTTATCAATACAAAGTCCTTCCCTTCGGCCTTGCCCTGGCACCAAGGACGTTCACGAAGTGTATGGATGCTGCTCTGGCCCCGCTGAGGCTCCAGGGCATCCGTATTCTCAATTACCTGGACGACTGGCTCATTCTGGCCCACTCCAGGGAGTTAGCCTGTCATCACAGAGATGTCGTTCTTCGACACGTTCAATCTCTTGGCTTGAGAGTGAACACAGACAAGAGCGTTCTTACTCCGGCTCAGCAGACCACCTTCTTAGGTGTTCGTCTGGATTCCGTTCCGATGCAGGCCCGTTTGGCCCCTGCTCGGATTTCCAGTATCACAACATGCTTGGTCCACTTCAGGCTAGGCCATCATGTTTCTGTGGCTACATGTCGCAGGCTCCTGGGTCTCATGGCCGCAGCTTCCCCGGTGCTTTCCCTGGGACTGCTCCATATGAGGCCCTTCCTCTGGTGGATGAAACGCTCAGGGGCTCGGTCAACAGGATCGGCCCTTCGCCTATTGAAGGTGTCACGCGGCTGCTTTCGTGCCCTATCAATGTGGCGAGACCCTCTTTTTCTTCAGAAAGGGGTCAAGATGGGGGCTGTTTTCCGTCGCCAAATGGTTACGACGGACGCCTCTCTTACCGGCTGGGGTGCGGTATTCGAGGGCAGACCAGCCATGGGGATCTGGGAGGGGGAAGTTCTCTCCTGGCACATAAATTGCCTGGAGTTGAGAGCGGTATCCCTGGCCCTTCAGCATTTTCTCCCCTCACTCAGGGGGCATCATGTCATTGTCAGGACCGACAACATGGCAGTGGTGTCTCACGTAAATCGCCAGGGAGGATCACGGTCGCGCACCCTGGACAGGCATGCGCGCCGACTCCTCCTGTGGTCTCAGGACAAGTTTTTGTCCCTGAGAGCAGTCCATGTACCCGGAGTCTTAAACCTCGCTACAGATTATCTGTCGAGACAGAAGCTCCGGTCGGGGGAATGGATGCTGAACCCTCAAACTGTGTCACAGATTTGGGAGATGATCGGGAAAGCGGAAGTGGACCTCTTTGTCTCGAAGGAGTCGTCCCAGTGTCGGCTCTGGTTTTCTCTGAGCTCTCCGGCCCCGTTGGGGATAGATGCGTTCGCGCATCCATGGCCCAATCTGAAACTCTATGCGTTCCCGCCCATCAAGCTGATTCCGGCGGTTTTGTACAGAGTAAGGGAGAGTGGGGCCAGCCTCCTGCTGGTGGCTCCACACTGGCCATCCCAGACTTGGTTCTCGGAGATGGTTCTCCTCCTGGACTCCTCCCCATGGGAGATACCGGTCAGGAAGGACCTTTTGACACAACTTCAGGGCAGGATTTGGCACCCTCACCCGGAGATTTGGAAGTTGTGGGTATGGCCCATCAAGGGCCAACGACACTAAACGCTGGTCTTTCTGCGGACGTTCAGGAGATCATTGCTAATGCGAGAGCCCCCTCCACAAGGAAGCTCTATTCCTCCAAGTGGAGGGTCTTTGAGTCGTGGTGCTCGACTCATGCAGCAGATCCAGTTAACTGCCCGGTTGGTTCAGTTCTGGAGTTCCTGCAGGAGAAGTTTGCTGCTGGAGCAGCGGCCACCACCCTTCGGGTCTATGTCGCAGCTATAGCTGCTGGTAGGGAGTCGGACGAAATCCCTCTAGGCAAGCATAGACTGGTTTCATCTTTCATGCGAGGGGTTAGGCGCCTGAGACCAGCACGCTCCCCTGATATTCCCTCTTGGGACCTCTCCGTGGTCCTTGAAGGGCTAACTTTGGCTCCATTTGTGCCTTTGGAGTCAGCTCCTGAGCGAATTCTGACTCTCAAAGTTGCTCTTTTGTTAGCTCTGTCTTCTTTGAAACGAGTGGGCGATCTACAGGCTCTCTCTGTTAACGGGACCTGTATGGATTTTGCCCCTGGCCTAGTCAAGGTTACCTTAAGACCTAGGCCGGGTTATGTGCCCAAAGTTTTGTCCACGTCATTTCGCTCTCAGGTTATTACTCTTCACTCCTTTCACCCCCACTCCGTTTGACTCGGAGGAAGACGAGAAACTTCATTTGCTTTGCCCAGTTCGAGCGTTGAAGTGTTATGTTGACCGTTCAGACGGCTGGAGGAAATCTAACCAGCTGTTGGTGTGCTTCGGTGCTGGTCGCCGCGGGCTTGCCGCTTCGAAGCAAAGGGTTTCCCATTGGGTGACAGAGGCTATTTCCTTAGCTTATGAGGTGCGTGGTTTACCTTCACCTCTTGATATTAGAGCGCATTCTACCAGAGGTGTGGCTTCCTCTCAAGCACTTTTTAGAGGGGCTCTTTTGGAAGATATTTGTGTGGCGGCAGGTTGGTCCTCTCCGCACACTTTTGTGAGATTCTATAGTTTGGATCTCGACATGGCTCCGGGTTCGCATGTCCTGTCTGCTTAACCTAGTCATGCAGGTTATCTGGTGTTCTTTGAGCCAGATACGGCAGCGCTTTAGCTTGGCGTGTTTGGTATATCGTTCCCATTACGTCATTAAAGTGACGCAGCATCGAGTGAACCTATGAAAGAGAACGTCTCAGGTTACTTGCGTAACCTATGTTCTCTGAGTAGGGAACGAGACGCTGCGTACGCTGCCAAGCTCCTCGCGCTGCTGACAGGCTTTCCTCTTCGGCAGAGAAATCTGAGGAGCAGATGGCGCGCGCGCTAATATAGGTGACTACGTCAGGTGGGGCGACGTGCGCGCCATCAGCCAATCAATTGGCGTGATTCTATAAGGGCTTCAGACAATCGGCACACCCAGAGGGCGTCCCATTACATCATTAAAGTGACGCAGCGTCTCGTTCCCTACTCAGAGAACATAGGTTACGCAAGTAACCTGAGACGTTTTTAATTGTGTTTGGTGTTTCAAGACATGAGCTTGGTTTGTCAAAGTGACAAAAACAATTTCTTTCCTATGGACTTTTAACTGCCAAAAAGCTTGTCTTAACATTCTGGAAAAATAAATTGCCACCTCCTTTCCAGCTTTGGCTTGACGAACTCACAAATACACTTCATCTTGAACGTATATGGCTTTTTCTAAGGAACAAGAGACAACAGTTTGTAAAAACTTGGGAACCCTTTATAAAGTATTTAGGGGGAGGAGACCTGGAGGAAAGGGAAGCTGACTTGATTTGAGTCGGATCTAATAAATAAACAATAGTAATTAACATTTCTCCCTATGTGGTGCGTATCAGGCAGATGGAGGGGTGGGTGGGTGGTTTAGAGAGCTTTGTTTAAGAGTTTTCTGTATGTCAGAATAGGTGCATATGTTAGCATGTATGTACTACAGATATACTTAGGTGGCATGTGCATGTATGTGTTATGTGAATGTTATCTATGCTTGTATGTGTAGTTGTGTACATATGCATGTAAAATTGATATATAGTCAATACCTGCAGAAAAATTATAACTTTGTTAGATTCTGTGTACATAAGGAAAATATGGAGGATCTTGAGATTTGATTCCTGTTCAATTTATCTGTACTCAATATATTTCTCCAATAAAAAAAAAAAATATTCCATGTGTTTCCTCATTTTATCCTTTCTCTAAATGTTTATTATTTAGAATATTGTTTTAATTGATAATCAATTTAATTTTCCATCTCGTTAGTCTTGTGTAATATTCAACAAAACTAACAAAAGCCACTTAATGGCATCATCCCTCAGGAAGTGACATCCTTTTAGTGGGAAAACAGCACAAGCCTTGTTATATAGACTTGGTCGGCATTACTGGGAACGCCAACAAAAACGTCATATTCGCCATATGCCTTGGGGGAAAACAAGCCATTAGAATGAATGCATGTAGACATTGTTAGACGCTTTATCTTTACTCTTTGTAATGATTACGATTTATTTTTGCTTGGTGCAGTCCCGAAAAGTTGCCATGTGGGGTTCTGCACCTCTAGTAAGTTATCTGAAGTTTTGATTGAAAATCTTTATTGGCCACACATGTGGAAAATCATCTTTATTCTCACAAAAAAAAACATACAGTTGACTACAATAAAGTAAAACAAACATACCTAAAATGCAAAAGTTACATACTCCATACATTACAAACGCATAAAACTTATTACACTAAGACCATAAATACAATTACTAGGAATATTACTAAAAATAAGCACCCTTAGTTTCATAATACACAGACATAAGTCATTTATTTAATAAAATAATAGCAGATGGTATGAAGGATTTCTTAAAAATATTTATTTTTGCTATGGGTACCCTATATCGTCTGCCTGATGGGAGTTTTTCAAATTCATAATGGAGAGGGTGAGTAGGGTCCTGAGTTATTTGTAGAGCTTTCCTCCTGGACTGATTTGTGCAGATTTCCCCGAGTTGCCTCTGGGGGTGCAAGATAATCTTATTGGCTGTATTAATAATCTTTGTGAGCTTGCTTTTACTTCTAGCCCCCAAGTTTCCACACCAGCAAGTAATGTTATATGAAATAATACTTTCCAGCAAACTGGTATAGACCATCCCCAAGATTGTCTTACTCACATTAAAACTGTTTAATTTCCTTAAAATAAAAAATCTTTGGAGTGCTTTTTTATAGATGTAGTCTGTATGCTCATTAAAAGTAAGACTACAATCTAGGATGATCCCTAAAAATTTGAAGCTATTAACAGTCTCAACATGTTGGCCCCCAATTATAACCGGCTGATGTATAGATGGTAAATGGTAAATGGACTGCATTTATATAGCGATTTTAACAGACCTACGGCCATCCAAAGCGCTTTTACATTTGCCTCACATTCACCCATTCATACACTCATTCACACACCGACGGCGGTGTCAGCCATGCAAGGCGCCATCCAGCTCGTCGGGAGCAGCTGGGGTTAGGTGTCTTGCTCATGGACACCTCGGCACTTGGTCAGGTGGAACCGGGGATCGAACCACCAACCTTCCAGTTTGTAGACAACCTACATGAACCACTGAGCCACTGCCGCCCCTGCATCTAGAAGGACCTAGATGGTCCTTCCCTATTAACAATCAGTTCCTTAGTTTTACTAGTATTTTAGAGTAAAGATAAAGCGTCTAACAAGGTCTACGTGCATTCATTCTAATGGTTTGTTTTCCCCCTCAGCATATGGCGAATATGACGTTTTTGTGGGCGTTCCCAGTAATGATTTCTGTGATTTTTGTAATGATAGTTTGTTTCTCTCGCTTTAAAACTTCCCATCCCATTTGATAAAGATTCTGAAATGGTTCTAATATCAAAACTATTTAAAAAATCGAAATAATCTTCAAGTAGACTAATTCAGTGCCTCACTGAACAACTTTAGATCTTTTTCCATCATCGTAAGCATTCATTTTCTTGTCACTGTGTAAATAACTACATTATAATAAAGATAAAAATAAACCTTATGTGATGCTTTGTGTGATGCTTTGGGCAATGTTCTGCCTGCCATCCATGTGGATGTTACTTTGACACGTACTACCTACCTAAGCATTGTTGCAGGCCCCTCCTCGCAACTTACAGGACTTAAAGGATCTGCTGCTAACATCTTGGTGCAAGATACCACAGCACACCTTCAGGGGTCTAGTGGAGTCCATGCCTCGACGGGTCAGGGCTGTTTTGGCAGCAAAAGAATATTGAATGCTAGTTAGCTATTTTGCCACAAGCTTATATGTGTCTAAATATCAAATACAGACATCAGAGCCTTAGCATTTCCTCCTCAAAATCTCATGAAGCTCTTTCAAACTCTAATGCATTTATCTTCTCTAATAGCGATCTACTCCGCCTTTTTTCCATTCGAGTTAATCAAATAAATGAATTAGTAAGTAGGTGTCAAACCCAGGACAGAGATTTGTTTTAAAAATGCATATAGCATTTATTATATCAGAGTTGTGTTAAATCGCTTTTGAACACGCAAGGTTTTTTTACAACAACACTTCCCTCATCCTTTAAAAACCCCAAAGCATATAAAACATGTTTAACATCATCCATTATTAATATAGTCTTGCTTTTTTTTTTTACATGATGATAAAACCCACAAATGGCAGACATGAATTATGATTTGTTTTTAGAGCCGCCACAATATGGCCTTCCAACAACACGTTGCTTGCAAATTGTTCATATGGAGAGCACTTCTGAGCTGTTAGCACATGAAGGCAAACCTTCTCTGGTTTATGGTGACAGCTGCTAAAAATAGGCTGTTAAAATCTCACTGTAGTCAAGGACACTCCAGTGATTTACATAAAAGCAGAACTTCAAACATGTCACTGACAAGGGTAATTTTATAAATTTCCAAGAATTTTTGGCTCTCACCTTCTTACCAGCGATGCACTTTTCTGTGGGAAGAAGATAAAAATTGAAAAAGAGCTCGGTGTGTGTTCCAGCACACTGGCTAACTTTTAAGACTCACTGTTATCTTCCAAACCCATAGGTAAAGTTTCCTGAATGGAATATTTTATAACACATTTAGGAAAGCTGCATGTGAAAATGCTTTTTCCTGAGGTATACTCTGCTTCATGTCTGAAGTGAGAAGAACCTTGAAATGAGATTCAGTGAGATCTTCGCCAGCTGTTCATCATTAAGGATTCTTTCTCATATGCAGCAACACCACATGAATTAACACTCACACACGTAAGCATCACATATTAACATGCCTTTATCCGTCGCTAATTAAAAGCTTATATTGACAGCAGTTTACTTGTCCGGCGAGATTGTTTTCTCTTGTGTCAGTATATTTAAATAAACCATCAACGGTAGGCTACTGAACTTCAAGGGCATCCATTATGACGCATAGGCCAATCCAGTTATAATAAAAATGTTATAAATTAAAAGTATTGTTCTTGGACGCTGAAATATCAAGAATGCAAAATAGACACGCTACAAAATGTGTTTCACTGTGTTCAGGTTTGACTGTATTAAAGTTAATGGAAAAACTGACACTTCAAATCAACATTTCAAACAAAAAAAATATCTAAGCCTTGACAAAAAGTAGTTTTTGAGAATGTCTAAATATCTATCCAAATCCACTACCTAATAAAAGTAAATTTTTATGTCTAAAAACATCTATAGAATTTACAAGCCTCTTTATATAGCGTTACACCACATCATTACATATGTTTTTCTTTTTTACTCCCACCAGATGACACTACTCTTTCGTCAATAAAAAAAGGCATTGTCTCTGTTTTAACATGAAATACAGCTTTAAAGGCTTAGTTCACCCAAAAATAAAAATTCTGTCATTAATTACTTACCCTCATGTCGTTCGACACCCATATAACGACTTATAGAGTGATGACCGATTTCAAAACACAGCATCATGAAGCTTCGAAGTGTTATGAATCAGTGAGTCGATTCAGCGGTTTGGATCGCCAAAGTCACGTGATTTCAGCAGTTTGACATGCGATCCGATTCATGATTCGACTTGACTGATTCATAACGCTTCGAAGCTTCATGATGCAGTGTTTTGAAATCGTTCATCACTATATAAGTCATTATTTAGGTTTTTTTTGCGCACTAAAACTATTCTCGTCGCTTCATAAAGTTATTTTAGAACCACTGTAGTGAGATGGAGTTTGTAACAACATCTTTAGTACCTTTTATGGGTCTTGAGAGTGTAAAGTGCATTGTGCCAATGGAGGCCTTTCAGAGCCATCGGATTTCAACTAAAATATCTTCATTTGTGTTCCGAAGATGAACGGAGGTCTTACTGGTGTCGAACAACATGAGGGCCAGTAATTAATGACAGAATTTTCATTTTTGGGTGAACTAACCCTTTAATTGAACAAAACCAAAAAGGATTATTTAAATTGGATTTCAATTAAATTTTCAAAGGGATTTAAAAAAAAACATAATTATTGCATAAATATTCATAACGTAAAATTCCCTCAAAATAAAAAATATTATTGGAAAAAAATATTTTACAGTGCATTGATTTTACTGAAAATAATAAAAAAGTTACATTTCAGGTGTTCGGTCACTTTTGACCGCAAACAACATAAGTGACTCCCAAATGAACAATACCAGAGAGTTCATACACTCTAAAAAAAAAAAAAAAGGTTCTATATGGCACCAAAAGTGGTTCTTCGTCGTAATTATAGAGGAACCACTTTTGGTGCTATATAGCACCAAATCTTAACATGTTATGTATAGTTAGCGGTGCTATATCACCTTAGTCAAAGAACCGCTGAAGAACCGCTTAAGAATCACTGAAGCACCAAAATTGGTGCTATATAGCACTTAAAAAGGTTCCCCTATGATTACGAGCCAAGAACCATTTTTGGTGCCATATAGAACCTTTTTTTTAGAGTGTATAAATGATTATATGTTTATAAATTCCTGAATCCTAAAATAAATAAAATGGATAATGCTGGATGAGTTTAACTGACATCTGTGTTTTAGCAAGTTATCCAGGCTGTCTCAATCAGTTTGTGTGTTCACCCATCTAGTTGTTCTGCAGTTGTGTATTAGAAAATCAGCCTTATGGCCAGCAGTGATGTTTAAGCAAAATTCTATAAAACCTTATTTAAAAACACCTTGCAGTGACCCCTCCGTCAGCACTTTTCAATTCCAAGTCTAGGCATCTCCGATTCATTCTGCAGTCTCGAGGCCGGCCAGTCCAGCTCTAGAGCAGGTAAGCCGTTTTATTATGCCCACCGTTGCACATCTACAAAAGAGGCCATGCATAGTTTTTCTTTCATGTGATCTTTACAATAACACCCGACCCATTATCCGACAGCAGCAATAATTAAATTCTGAAACGTGCCTATAGAGGGCTGCAGTGATGACATATTTTTGGGGAAGATAGCATCACCCTGATCCTCTCGACAAAAACCCTATAGGATTTTTCCATTGCACTTTTCTTTTGGATTATTTGAAGCATAAATACAATCGCCATCAGTAAAAAGCTAGACTTTATACTAGTAAAGACTTGAATTATAATGACTTTAAACAGTGAATAATTACTTAAATACATCACGGTTTTTCTATGACTTGTAATTTAGAGCATGAGACCAATTTTATGGAGCTTAATAGACATGGTCACTATGAACTATCATACTGTATATTAAAGGGACATGAAGATTGTTCAAAAAATCTTTTGTGTTCAGCAGAAAATATAAAAGCAAAAGGGTTTGGAACATACCCTCTTAGTAAATAATGACAGATACTCTCCCTTTAATGTGAAGAGTCAGTAGTCTTAAAGTCTGTAGAGAGACATTTCAGATTAAGATGTTTGACAGAAGCATCAAAAAACAGTGATTTAAGCGTGAGATTTGGGTGCATGAGCCAAGCCTTCACCAAAAACGACCGTGCAGTGACAGCACTGTGGAGCTCCTCTCAACATTTCAACATTGTCACAGCTAAAAGTGTGTTTCACCATAACTGGGTTTGATCCTAATGCCAACGGACTGCTGTGTCAAAACATAGAGGGCAAATTCATTCAAGAGATATGTAGAAGGGTACTAAATAATGATTTCATCAGGTCTTTAAAATGAAGGTGCTTTTCCCTCTGCAGCATAGCGTTACACACTTGAGTTCTGGCTGGAAGGATCAAAACACATGACAGCATGATGTATACTCCCCATGTCACCGCGCAAAGAGTTCACAATCCATCACAGTGACGTGTCCTCTGATACACCAAGCACCCTTTGCTTACGGTTTGGCAGGTGGGATTGTTGGATTCCTGCGCTGAAACCGCTTAAGGGGGCAACATATTTTACGGAACAATCAATTATCTCTTGTTAATCTTGTGTACCAATAGAGTAGTATTGCATCCTTCAAATCTCCAAAGAGTCTTTAGTTTTATCATATTTATAAAAGACAGATACGCTGTACCGATTCTTCCAGAAAACACCTGAGCTCGTGTAGGCGTGCAGTGGGCGGAGCTAAAGACTCCTGAACGTGCACACAATACATCCTCGCATTATCCCTGGATAACTTTTGATTTGTTGTTTACATTATATGCACTTATGCGCGGATTGCCAAAAAAACAGACATTTGATGCGGCTTCACTCACTGCCTGTGGTTTCGACTTGTGACCGAGAACAAACAAAGACACTTGCAGAACTCCTTAGCTGCTCCGAAAAAACAAACTGCATCCACTGTTTCCTTAGCACTGGGTTATTTGGGAAGCTGGACAAGGTTATCTTTCTCTCACAACCAGAAACACACTTCTTTAGTGACATTGTTGATTTTGTGGTCTAAAAACAAAATGACAGCGCTGCCGACAGCTCCCCTAACCCGAACGAAGCTCATTGATGGGCGTGCTCTTGCTTTCGCTCTGGATGATGTAAGCACACGCTCATCTGGGAGAAGTGCCCATAAAAGTAATTCCACTCTTTATGACATCATACAAGGCCATACTCCAAAAAAAACTTTCCAAAACTTGTTTGACAGAAATCATACGTCTAACTCTTTAACAGTGTAAATAAGTCAGAATGCAAGAAACATTTGCATTAGACCCCCCCCCCCCTCACCCCATTAACAATGTACAAAAGGCTGAAAATGTGAGATGTATTTTAACATAATCCTTTTTAATGACACCAACACTGCTGAATAGAAGCAAGTAAATGGGTCATGAACAAAGCTGATTTGACACACGTCAGTAGTCATTACAAATGTTGACATGTCATTTAGGTTCACTTTGAGTTATTTGTGTACGCATTCATGTAATTTGCTTAGAGACCACAGCGCTTTGAATATGATATGAAGCAATATGCACACACATAGAGAAAAGAGCACCCATGTCAGTCAGGAGAACCGTCCGCAACTACAGACATGAAAAACTGTAGTTAAGCAGAAATGCATTTCCAGAGGGTTTCAAAAAGATGAAGACAAAGGCCTCATATAGTATAGATAAATTCCTTAAAGCAGTCTCTTCTCTTTTTTTTCGAAGGGATTTGTTTGGAAACCATTTCGGAAAGCCGCTGGCGATGGTAGTCCCATGCCACAGTCCAGATATCAGCAGATTATTACTTGCTCCGCCGAGCTGCTTTTGTTGATATGTGGAAATTCCCAGAGGGCAAGAGCCATAAGCTGTTGAAGTCGATTATGAGCTTGCATTGACCTCACCTTATCAATGTGGCAAGGCCTGCAGCAGTGTTTGCTTGGCTTTTGTCTCTTGTGAAAACACTGCACCTCAATTTCTGCAAGGAACAGAAGTGAAATCTCAGGGACATCCAGAGAGAGACACTTTGACAATTTAGAACTCTTTTCTCCTTTCCATTTGCTCATGGACTTCAGATCTGAAAAAAAAAAACATTTTTTACTGAAACTTGCATCATACAAATGAGCAACAGGTCAGGGAGTTTTCTTTGAATGATGAAACTAAGTGGCTATCCTTCATGAATCTCTCAAATTTTTTCAACTTTAATCGAATCTGAAGAGCCAAACACAATGAAAAAATGGTGCTATATGGCACTAAAAGTGGTTCTTGCATGGCTCGTAATCATAGGGGAACCTCTTTTAGTGCTGTATAGCACCAATGGTGCTTCAGTGGTTCTTCAGCGGTTCTTCATCGATTCTTTGGCTGAGGTGCTAAATAGCACCGCTACCATATACAGAACATGTTAAGATATGGTGCTATATAGCACCAAAAGTGGTTCCCCTATGATTACGACCAAGAAGCACTTTTAGTGCTATATAGCACCATTTTTTTTTAGAGTGAAGCTTTCAAATCAAAGGACAAATATTTGTCACATAACTGATGTAAATAACCAGAAATTCCAGTGAATGCACTGGAGGTGGTTGTGATTTCAAAACAGCCCCTATACCCTCAAATAGGGCATTATTTGAAGGGACAGCCATTTGTAGTGGTGTCCAAAACCACAGTGGATGTTATTGAGTGCCCTCATTGAATCCCACATTGCACCGCGATAACGAGTGTACAGCCGATGTACGTTCAACGGCTGTTCGAATTTGTCCTTCAAGTGAACTGTATAAGTGGATTAACAGGGAATAGTGATTGAGGGTTTAGAGGGCGATTCCGGATTCAGCCCTTGAGGAGGTGTTGTCCTTACAAAAAACAATGTTTTTTTTAGTTATTTGTGCTCCTAGAGTGAGAGATTGCGCTCTTGGCATATCCCTCATTTTGTGTCGTAATTTCTCAGCATACCTCTTATTTTAAACTTGGAATCCATGGAGAAATTTCTCCATAAAAGCTAAAAGAACACCTGCAAAGATGAACAATTAGCTCCTTTGGGGAGCTCATATTGTGAAAAAACTTGAGAGTTGTGCGAGACCCGGCCATGGGAATAATCGACTCATTTTGAACCGAGCGAATGGAACTCAATTGACCGGTAATCTTTTCTGCTTGAACTGTCTTCTTGACATTACCAATATTATTCATCTAGCAATGTCAAGAGGACAATTACCGCCATGAGTGAAACTGGGCTCTGTTATCCGAACCGCTGATGATGACTTGTAAGGACTTGTGAGAAAAGTGAGAAGAAATTGAACATATGCTATGCAAATTGCAAAATCACAATCAGAGATTCTGACAGAAAGAGGGATGTGGATAAGTGCAGAAAAAATATACAGATGTCAGGCTGCTGTCTGTCAAAAAAGATAATGATATAAAGGTTTTTCTTAGCTGTTATACATTTTCATCAGCTCAATGTAAAGTGTTACCCAGGAGGATGAGCTTTTCTTTAGCTAGCCAGGTTCCTCATTATAATTCTCCATAACCGCGCCGCTGGAGTCCTTGAGTCGACACAGAACACATGTCAGGACAGGAGTGATAAAGGCCACCTCCCAGAGAACGTGAGCATGAGATCCAGGGAGAGACGATGTTCAGTTCGGCATATACACCACAGACGGTGCACAGGAACATTTGCTCTTCAACAAAAACATATGAATGACTGGCTGATATTTGATCCGCTAGACTCACGTGCTTCATTCAATGCATATTTAAGGACATTTTCCCCTCAACAATATTTAAATGAGAAAAAGATTTATTCACTATATGTATTCGTATTTTAAACTATACACAAGACTGTCTGCACATGTTCCCATGGTAACGAGAAAAGGATAATGAAGGAAAACAATTCAGATACAGCTTCTGATATTTTAAATTAAAGGCAAGAATAAAGCAATAGGGTTCCTTCATACGACAATTGTCATTCCCACATGGCAGTTATAAAGATGAGCTCACTTCAACCAACAGACAGTTCAGTTACATAAAGCAGTGAGGTTATTTAGTAATGGCATTAGTAGGTATAGCACTAGTCTGCAGACTGACAGCATGAGCTGCATTAATAGGCTACAATCTACAATTTAATTAGTAAGTCTGTCAATCAACCTATACAAATATGGAATTTGTCAATCTACTTTCTAGCGCTTGTTTCATGAAGCTAGCTGCAGTTTTTTACAGTCACGAGTCACAAGTGATTGATACTAATTTTCTTTGCGTTTTCTGTTTGCTTTTTTTATTTTGCAATTTACTTTGACGTCTATAGATGGAGCACGTTTCTCCGAGACGAGACAAGGGGACAAAATCCAAATGTCGTTATTTATCTTGTTAATTGGAGCACTGGCACTCTTGTGCAGTGTCTGTAATGCTGCTTTAATTGGTTGTTGTAAAGGTCATGAAGGTGATGTTCTCCATCTGTAATATTAGTAATGCAGCTTTCAAATCAACAGCAGTTAATGACGATTTGGTGTATATTGCAATATGCTTTCTCAAATCTGTATTCCTCACACTCACAATGTCTGTTTCCAAAACTTTTCTCAAAATGTCTTGTACTTATTTGTTGGAATCTGTAGACTTAAACAGCAAACTTAAAGAAACAGTCTGGTTCGATTCAACATCTCAATTTCTGGGATAATGTTGATTACCTTGTAAAAAAATAAATTGGACTTGTCCCTCATTTTCTTTAAATTAAAAATATTTAACTCTTTCCCTGCCATTGACGGAAATTTCCATCATTCGTGAGAAAACACTTCTCCGCCATTGACAGAAACTTTCAGCTTTCAGAGTTTTCACTGTTATACGGTAGGGGGTGCTATTACACACGTTCTGAAAGAGTACTGAATATCCTGATCAAAACAAGTGCGAAGATGACGCAGAAACAAGCGATATATGTGATCATATGCATATGTAAAACACAATCAAAATAATCAAAAATGTTGGCGGTGGCTGGCAATTAAAAAAAAAAAACGCTGATGGGTTGAGGTGGTTGTGAGGCACTTACAATGGAACTAAATGGGGTCAAATTTTGGAGGCTTTCAAAGTTTTTTACTTTTATTCTCAGCACTCATTCACCTGTTAAAACTTTTTAAACTCGTAAAGTTCTTTTTACCGTAGTTTTAAGGTTTTAAGCATTGTTATCAAGGCAGTCTGTATATAACTAAAATCACGTTAACATGCATAATGTTTACGGATTACCCACATTCACTTATAAAATAGTTTTTTATTACACTATAAAATATATTACACTATAAAATAGTCCTTGAGGGGAGAATTAGGTTGATATAGAAGCAGAAATCATTTCAGTCAGTGTACAGTCTCTACACCGACTGATCAGGCATAACATTATGACCTAATATTGTGTTGGGCCCCCTTTTGCTGCCAAAACAGCCCTGACCCGTCGAGGTATAGACTCCACTAGACCCCTGAAGGTGTGCTGTGGTATCTGGCACCAAGATGTTAGCAGCATATCCTTTAAGTCCTGTAAATTGTGAGGTGGGGTCTCCATGGATTGGACTTGTTTGTTCAGCACATCCCACAGATGCTTGATTGGATTGAGATCTGGGGAATTTGGAAGCCAAGTCAACACCTCAAACTTCTCCTGAACCATTTTTGCTTTGTGGTAGGGCGCATTATCCTGCTGAAAGAGGCCACAGCCACCAGGTAATACCGTTTCTATGAAAAGGTGTACATGGTCTCCAACAATGCTTAGGTAGGTGGTAGCCTACGTGTCAAAGTAACATCCACATGAATGGCAGGACCCATGGTTTCCAGCAGAATTGCCCAAAGCATCACACTACCTCCACCGGCTTGCATTCTTCCCATAGTGCATCCTGCTGCCATGTGTTCCATTTTACATTTATTAATTTAGCAGACGCTTTTATCCAACGGAAGAATACAGGAAGCGATCCGTCATGGTAAGCGATGCACACGCACCCGGCCATCCACGTGATGTAAAAGAAATCTTACCCCATTGCTACATGGTCCAGTTCTGATGCTCATGTGCCCACTGTTGGCGCTTTCGGTGGTGGACAGGGGTCAGCATGGGCACCTTGACTGGTCTGCGGCTATGCAGCCCCATTGGCAACAAACTGTGATGCACTGTGTTTTCTGACACCTTTCTATCAGAACCAGCATTAACTTCTTGAGCACTTTGAGCTATACAATAGTATGTCTGTTTGATCAGACCACACGGGCCAGCCTTCTCTCCCCACGTGCATCAATGAGCCTTGGCCGTCCATGACCCTGTCGCGGGTTCACCACTGTTCCTTCCTTGGGCCATTTTTGATAGATACTGACTAGATACTGATAGGAACACCCCACAAGAGCTGCAGTTTTGGAGATGCTCTGACCCAGTCGTCTAGCCATCACAATTTGGATCTTGTCAAACTCGCTCAAATCCTTACGCTTGTCCATTTTTCCTGCTTCTAACACATCAAATTTGAGGACAGAATGTTCACTTGCTGCCTAAAATATCCCACCCACTAACAGGTGCCGTGATGAAGAGATAATATTCACTTCACCTGTGAATTTATTCACTTCACCTGTCATATGCCAGATCGGTGTATACCTGTTGGTTAGATGGGCTAATTAAGGTTTTTTTTTTTTTAAATATATGAAAACACCAAGAGGAACATACAACAATTAATATATCACAACACATGCTCTCAGATGCCACCTCCAAGCTGTTGTTTCAACACAAGTAAATAAAAATTACATATATATATATATATATATTACACTATTGTATCCTGTGATTTTAATATCAAAGCTGCCAGTAGGATGTCTGATGGCCTTCATTTAACGGAGGATTTGGACATGTTTATGAGCGTTCCATCATGTTTTACATGTCATAACAAAATTAGCTGGAGATGTTCAGAATGTTTGCAATGCGCACTGCAATCAGATTCCTTCACAGAGATAAACAAGTACCCAGAAAGGAAAAGCGGTTTTAAACCCGCTGTTTACTTTGTTAAAGGTCTGAGAGGAAAGGAAAAAAAAGCAATCACACCTCCATCTGATGGTTGCCATTTCTTTAAGACTTATGTTGTGATGTATTAATTTACGGCCACAACAAGCTCAACGCTGAGCTCTGAACATATGAGCACTGATTTCCTTCTTTTTTTCTTTTAATCTATCAATGTCACAGGGCGCACTGTGGGATTATGGGTAACTGGGTCTCCACACGGCCTCCTGGTGCTTATCTCTGCTCCACTTAAGTCGAGCTGACTCCCCGGCTCTGTGTCGGGTTCAAACAGACACAGACACAGGCATCCCCCAAATCCCAGCCGATGAAAAGAGAACGAGGAAGGCACTCAGCCAGTTGATTGTCAGTGCCATTATGTCTTCCCAGCATCCTCTGAGGACTCCACTCTTGAAATTCACTCTATTAAAGAGCCTTTCCGCCCTCCATTTTCTTCCTTTTGATATGTCACACTCTGATGTAGACCTGTTTTGATACATGTGATGGTATTCACTTCACTGAAAGCTAATTTTCTATGCTGGTGTTTTGGATGGCAACGTTCTGTGGAGAGAAAGCATCTATGTACAGTTGTTTGAACTGGGCTGAATGGTTTTAAAAGCAGATTATCATCAGGGTGGGAATAATTCAAACGAACGTGCATCACACACGGCTAAGCATCGAGGACAGACAGGCCGCTGCTACGCCGCCTGCTCTTGCACTGCTATTTCTGTGTGCGTCACATCATATTCCAATTAAAATTAATTACATGTCCAAAAGTGAATCTTTAGGGAAAAGCCACTAACGGCAAAATTAAATCAATTTTACGTGTCCTTTCTTGAGCTGCGCAACTCCAGCGGTTACAAGTGAAAGGAACTTACCTTTGTGTGGCTTTGTATTGCTGACAGACTGTAACAAATTAGCGCATTTTCATTCAGTTTAATGACAAAATATGGCAAAGGTAAAAGAAGAAAAAAGGAGTTCATTTGAATCTAACGTCTGCAAACATTGGAGAGCAATATGGCGCGGGGGAGCAAAAACAGAATGGATTTAGTGAACAAAAAATTATTCTGAGGTAGAAAATTTATTTCACTTGTGGGTTATAATTTGATTTGCGATCAGGTTCATGGATGTTAAAGGACCTATACGGTATCACCTGAATCAGCAGATGCTCTTGTTTGATTTGATATATAGCCTAACACTTACTTAATTCTTTGGAAGCCCATTTGCTTCCACACCCTAAAAAATGCTGGGTTAAAAATAACCCAAGTTGGGTTGAAAATCCAGAAAATTGTTTAACCCAGCATTTGGGTTGTTTAATGGGTTAAATGTTTGCTTAAAACAACCCAATTGCTGGGTTAAAACAACCCCATTGCTGGGTTAGTCCAATTTCAACCCAACTTGGGTTATTTTTTACCCAGCATTTTTTAGAGTGCAACCCACTAAGACTGAACATAGGAAAAAAATAATTGTGACAACACGCATTGTGTTTTCATGTTTTATGGGGACGTTCCATAGACATGATGATTTTTATACTGTTCAAACTGTATATTATATCCCCTACACTAACCCTACCCCTGAACCCATCACAGAAAACTTTCTGCATTTTTACATTTTCAACAAAAAAAAAATCACTAGTTTCCTCATGGGGACCAAAAAATGTCCCCACAAGGTCAAGGATTTAGGATTTTGCCGTCTTTGTGGGGACATTCACTCTTACACTCTAAAAAGTGCTGGGTTAAAAACAACCCAAGTTGGCTTGAAAATGGACTAACCCAGCAATTGGGTTGTTTTAACCCAGCAAATGGGTTGTTTTAACCCAGCGGTTGGGTTAAATGTTTGCTTAAAACAACCCAATTGCTGAGTTAAAACAACCCATTTGCTGGGTTAAAACAACCCAATTGCCAGCCTTTTTTAGAGTACATTAAAAATAAGGTGGATATAGTAAATATAACCGGTTGTGCTTTCCCCAATAATGAAAACAAACCGAACCTTTTGATTCCTCTCCAATCTCTGTTCCAGATGTCGTCTCCTTCTGCAGGTTTAATGGGTTCTGACAGCAGCGCTGCAGGTGAGGCTTACTGAAATGAGAGAGTTAGGGAGTGAAGTTAATCAAATGTGCTGGGTAGGTCATATGGTTGAGAGGTTAATGAAGCGAACCCCGGCGGAATAATGAACAGTTTACATACAGCCTCGAGAAGTCCACTCCCACTTTTACTACCAGGCATTTTTTTAAAGCGCCGTGCTGCCCGCTCTAATTTTGTCAAGAGGACTTCAGTGCTATCAGCGTTTCATGCAATTTGAGAGTGACAATGACATTTTTGGTCCTTGGACTGTTCTCAATCAATTAGCACTTTGCTCAATTTAGCAGGCAGAAGAGGAAGACAGCAGCACTGCACTGTGGGCAGACATGGGCTACATGAAGATGCTCCTGCAGTCCTGTATATAAGTATCCTGTATACTTTTATTCAGCAAGGACACGTTAAATTGATCCGAAGTGACAGTAAAGACTTCATTATAAGAAATCTTACAGATTCTGGTACGGTTGAACGGTAGTGTGTAAGAATAAGTATAAGTATAAGGAAGAAAGGAAGGACAGAAGGAAGGAAGGAAGACATTTTAGAAAGTGTAAAATGATTGAAAGAAAATTATAGAAAACAAAAATAATTTATAGAACAAAATAAAAGAAATGTTAGATTTAAGTATGAATGAATGGATGAATGAATAAATGAATGTAGATTAAAAGAAAGAAAGAAAGAAAGAAAGAAAGAAAGAAAGAAAGAAAGAAAGAAAGAAAGAAAGAAAGAAAGAAAGAAAGAAAGAAAGAAAGAAAGAAAGAAAGAAAGAAAGAAAGAAAGACATTTTGGAAAGTGTAAAATGATTGAAAGACAATTAAAGAAAACAGAAATAATTTATAGAACAAAAGAAAATAAATTATATAATTAATTTAAGTATATGAATGAATGAATGATTAAAAGAAGAAAGAAAGAACAAAAGAAACAAAGAACGAAAGACAGAAAGAAACAGAAAGAAAGACATTTTAGAAAGTGTAAAATGATAAAAAGAAAGAAAGAACGAAAGAAAGAAAGACACAGACAGAAAGATAAACATTTTAGAAAGTGTAAAATGATTAAAAGAAAGAAAGACATTTTAGAAAGGGCAAAATGATTAAAAGAAAGAAAGATATTTTAGAAATTAAAATGATTAAAAGAAAAAAAGAGACAGGCAGACAGAAAGAAATACATTTTATAAAGTATAAAATGATTAAAAGAAAGCAAGAAAGAAAGACATTTTAGAAAGTGTAAAATAATTAAAAGAAAGCAAGAAAGAAAGACATTTTAGAAAGTGTAAAATGATTAAAAGAAGGCAAGAAAGAAATACATTTTAGAAATTAAATGATTAAAAGAGAGAACGGAAGACAGTTTAGAAAGTGTAAAATTATTAAAAGAAAGAAATACATTTTTAGAAAGTAAAATGATTAAAAGAAAGACATTTTAGAAAGTGTAAAATTATTAAAAGAAATAAAGAAATAAATACATTTTAGAAAGTGTAAAATGATTAAAAGAAAGAAAGAAAGACATTTTTAGAAAGTAAAAGAATTAAAAGAAAGAAAGACATTTTAGAAAGAGCAAAATTATTAAAAGAAAGAAAGACAGACAGAAAGAAAGACATTTTAAAAAAGTGTAAAATGATTAAAAGAAAGAAAGAAAGAAAGAAAGAAAGAAAGAAAGAAAGAAAGAAAGAAAGAAAGAAAGAAAGAAAGAAAGAAAGAAAGAAAGAAAGAAAGAAAGACATTTTGGAAAGTGTAAAATGATTGAAAGACAATTAGAGAAAACAGAAATAATTTATAGAACAAGAGAAAATAAATTATATAATTAATTTAAGTATATGAATGAATTAATGATTAAAAAGAAGAAAGAACAAAAGAAAGAAAGAACGAAAGACAGAAAGAAACAGAAAGAGACATTTTAGAAAGTGTAAAATGATAAAAAGAAAGAAAGAACGAAAGAAAGAAAGACACAGACAGAAAGATAGACATTTTAGAAAGTGTAAAATTATTAAAAGAAAGAAAGACATTTTAGAAAAGTGTAAAATGATTAAAAGAAAGAAAGAAAGAAAGACAGACAGACAGAAAGAAAGACATTTTAGAAAGTGTAAAATGATTAAAAGAAAAAGACAAAAAGAAAGAAAGCTGATTAAAAGAAAGAGAGCAGGGTTGATTTGTCATCAGGTGAAGCAGCAGCAGCAGATGATCTTGCAGTAGGACACACAGTACGAGTCATTAATCTGAATGCAGGAGCACAAACATCTGTTTTGGTAGTGAGGATTAAGGCTGTGCTCTTTGGCTGGAGCAGTTCTTCATTTCTTTATCCTCTGTGTTAAATCACAGCAGTGTGTCTCTACAGCCCAGAGCAGAGTCTAAAGGTGAGCAGAATGTATGAGAAATGTTATTGGTCCATTGGGCTTGAAGTGATCGTCTTCAGAGCGGCTCACAGGCACTGTTTACTCTGGGTCACTGAAGGGTTTCACTGCCTTAGTTATGCATGCAGTTGCTGATGCTAGTAAAACACTTTATTTGAGTAAAACACTATCAAATCAAGCATGGGCCATTGCTGTGTGTTTATTACTTGCGTTTTAAAAGTCCCTGCTAGTTGCTATTAACCAAAAATGGCTTTTGCCTTTACTTAGTTCTTAGAATGCTTCTTCTTTCGTGACCTCCTCTTACGTTGCTTCTCAACTACTGACATGCAGTATGTTCTTTGCAATATATACTGACAGCTTGATCTATTTTTTGCAACATCCTCTCTGCCTTGCCTGAAATTTTGGAGACACTGGAAATTGTGCTGGGTCACACTCTTTAGTTTGGGTAACACATATTCACAATTAACTAAGACTTTTGCCTCAATAAACTCCTAATTTACTGCTTATTAATAGTGAGTAAGGTTAAATTTAGGTATGGCGTAGGATGAAGGGATGTATAAGGTCATGCAGAATAAGGCATTAATATTTGCTTTATGAGTACTAATAAACAGCCAATATGCAAGCAAGCTAATAAGCAACGAGTTAATAGCGAGAATTGGTGCCCTGCTCCTCTGGTACTGTTCAATGCTCTTCTTCATAATAGAGGAACAGCCTCAAGTTGAAATATGCCACTATGGGCTTTTTCAGGCTATAGGACAACTGCAAAAATGATTTCCTCCATTGAAAAAGCTATTGTCTTTTATTCAATTGGACTTTATTGGAATTGTAGATGCACGTATTGTGCATAGGTATTGTATAGGGATGAGCATTCTGAATAGGGATGGAAAATGTATATTATATACATACAGGGCTTGACATTAACTTTTTTTGCTCAACAGCCACTGTCAGAATTTTCACTGACCAAAATGTTGTTGGGAAATGTGTTGTTGTCTATATGTAAATGAGCACTGTACACTCAGCTCTGATAAGGTAGAGCTCCTTAATCTAGACAGAGAAACACTAACAGTTGCTTGTCTGAATTATTATTTTTTTTGTTGGTGTAAATATAATCTCAAATATTATCTCTGTAAATGTATTCTCAAGCAATATTCTCTCATCAGTGTTCTATCAGCTATGACACATTTAAATCATATTTTGTGTATGAGCCCAAACAGTATCCTAGTGAAATGCATATCCATATTTTCATATGATTTGACTGTTTATTTTATTAAATATCAAAAATCCAAAAGGTGTGCATCATACCTGACACCCAGATGAACACTTTAAAGTCTGTTTTAGAAATGTGTTAAATGTATATAGTACCAATGGTCCCTAAATTGGCAAATATCGAACGTCAAACCAACTTTATCCCAGTCATATCAGATGCCCTATGGTTCTGCTGTTTGTTTGAAACTATTTTCGCTGGGGGGGGGGGGGGGGGGACAGTCAACCACTGTTTGATGAATGAATCTCCTGTACATCGCACGTTCATCTCTGCTTTAGTGCAGATTTCAGCGAGTGAGAGAGCACTCTGAACAAAACTCTGGCTGATCTGAACGCCTCTGATTATTAGACATTGCATTCATAAACTCAATAGAAACACGTGTGATTGATTATGAGCAACGTGATTATAACAGATGGCTTTTGAGAAGACTATAATAAGTTCAACCACCAAAGGAGCTAGTGGGAGTGACTGTTACAAGCCCTGTATATAGGCTATATATATATAAATTGGCAGCCCCCTATCAAGCCCCCTGACATCACATTCGAATTTGATTTACAAGTTGAAGACCACAGTCATATGAATTTCATCTCATTTTAATGAGGCTACATTCAAATTTGAAATGCAATTCTGCTTCTGTTTGCTTCAAATTTAGTAATTAAACCAAATTAAAGGTAGGCCTACTCACATTTCAGGCCATGCAACATGCGATACAGCTGGCAATTTTTTAACATGTTGTTTCAATTTAAAGCTTAAAAAATATGCTTTTTTGAGGCCTGAATCGTATTGGTTTTAAAGTGATGACTTTGTTCCCAAAATTGCATTTTTAGTAGCTGGGTCTGATTTCGCCTGGAATATCCTTGAAGTAATATGTAAGTAATGAATAAGCACAACCGTCTCTGTTATTGCAGAGAACTTTCAGAATTCTTTTTTTTTTTCAGACATTACACTTCACCTGAGGCCAACCTTTGATTTGATGCAGAGAACAGACAAGGCATTGTCACATTAATGCATGCAAAACCGAAAGTTGGAGAGTAATTCCAGTTTCAGTTCCTGTTACAAACCTATGTATGTTTTGTAACACATTTGCATAATGGCAGCCTGTGGTCTTAATTGGCTGCTTGCGAACAACGTCTACTCCCTCCCTCAAACACTGTTGTTGTAGCAGAGATAAGGTGGAGTTTGGTTTGTGTTGTCGACATGTCGAGAAGACACTGTTTTCTGTGCCTCGAAAGCAAATCCACTTTGTATGCACTTCTGAAATATAATGAGAATTTATACAGTAAAAAATGTATTTATTTATTTACAGGGACAGTGCATATTAATGAACATTTCTGTCAATATGCCAGAGTTAGCCAAAAGGCTATTTCTCACCTGCAGTCCCTAGACAGATGTCATCCTAAAAGAGAGTAAAAAAGTTACATTTTACATAACAATATAACAATTACAATACAATTTTAAAAAGCACTAAGTTAAGATGTACAATAAAAACACATCCGACCAACAACAGACAAACAGCAGAAAAATACATGAGCACATACACACAACGCAAGAATCAAACAGGAGGCAGCGAAACAGGTCTAGTATTGGGCTAATTTTGACAGCTCTGATTTTCAATTAACCATTTCTTTAACTGAATCTTAAATGTACTATATGTGGTTACGTTTCTAAAGTATATGGGGGTTAGGTTCCACTCAGTAGCAGCTCGAACAAAAAAAGCGGTTTGGCCAAATACACTTTTCCTAAAAGGAATAATGCAATCTCCCCTCGCTGCACGTCTGGTTCTGCTATAATCAGCTGTTCGAATATTGACAAACTGGCGTGGAGGAGGGGATGATAGACCATGAATAATTTTATAGAAAAGACATAAATCTGCAAATTTGTGTTTTTGTAATATTGGACAATGATGAGAAATGCATGGTTTCTTATCCAATATTTTTACAGTTTGTTTGTAAAGTGATTGAAGAGGTTTCTGAGATGTGACACTAGCTTGTGACCAAATGGGTAAACAATAAGTCATATGTCAGAAGATCATAGAGTGCATGTACATTTTTGCTGCCTGTGTGGACATTTGATGGCGAATGTGTCTAAAGTTACTGAGGTTGAATTTGATTCGATTACAGACCAAATTCAACCTCAGTAACTTTAGACACATTCGCCATCAAATGTCCACACAGGCAGCAAAAATGTACATGCACTCTATGATCTTCTGACATATGACTTATTGTTTACCCATTTGGTCACAAGCTAGTGTCACATCTCTGAAACCTACTTTAAAGGGGACTACATAAATGATAATGGATGAATGATAATGGATACAGTAAACCGCCATTGTTACTGTTCGTATCACTGTGTATACAAGTGGTGAGGAAGCCTCCGGAGATGAAGATTATGGTAATGGATGTTTTGTGTCCAACACGTGCTATAAGAGGTAGACCAATCACAGCAGACTGAGCCATATGACCAATCAGAGCAGAGTCGTCTCTCGGAAGGGGGGGGGGGGGTAAATTCTTTATTGAGCTGTTTCAGATATACTGCAAGAAAATCAGTGATGCTGTAGTGTATATTATGAGAAAATAAAAAAATATTTTGACCTTGTATTCATGTAAACTTATTGTAAGAGGCCAAAATAAAATTAGGAACCAATACAATAGCATAATAGGGGCACTTTAAAGGGTTACTTCAGCGATTTAGCTTTAAGCTTTGTATCAGTAGAAACCCGGTAGTATATTCAAATTATGGTACTTTTCCCCCTCATATCCCCCTGAGACGAGAGAATTATGCATTTTATTTCTGGAAAAAATCCTTTGATGACACCAATATCGTCATTTTGCATCATCGGAGGATTTTTTGGCCAGAGGCTGGAGACTACAGCCTGTAGAAGGAGCTGTTCCGCATGTTTTCAACCTGCCCATAGGGGTGGGATCTCACTCACAGAATGTAAATGCGCACGACCGCTCGGATCGGGCATTAATAACGGAGCGGTGTGGAGCAAAGTGAGTGTTTCAACTTTTCAATGAATTCCTATGAAAGTTAAGCTTCCATAGGCATGATCTGAAAACGCGCCACACTGGACACGAGCTGTGAATGACTGCCACGCTTACCTCAGCTCTTCGCTCTTGTGATGAATGAAATCTGACTCCTGCTGCATTTCTGCTGTGCCTTTCGTTCGGCTCACTCACACTTTATTGAAAAGACACGTTCAGTTTTTAATTGTAGCGTCTGTTCTCTGAATGTAATTATTGTTATTACTATGAATATCAAAACGACGGTAGGGGCGGGGCCATGGTGGGCAAGTGACATAACCAGTAGCCGTGGCTTTGGGAGTGGCCTCGTATTTCACATTTCTACTACATAAATGACCCAGTTTAAATACACATTCATCTTCCCAGCGCTGAAGTACCCCTTTAAAGCATATAGATTGTAATTTCAGTTTAAAGCAAGCTAATGTTTGGTTTATTGGACTAGAACTGCAGGAAACATGCAAAAACCTGTTTGTTTGTGCGGCACCGAATGAAAAATAGTTAAAACCAAGACTCCCATGGGAGAAGTGTGTCTTGTGCAGGGCTGGTTTTGAGATGACGCGTAAACTAAACCCCATGAGAAAGAAAGATGAGGGAAAGAAAGACAAACACAGCGAGAGAAAGGAAAAGCACATGCTCCTGATGAATGGGGAAACACGGAGTAGCTCATTTGTTTTCTTGTTCCTGCAGCTACAGCAGGCCATCTTTGGGGATTCAGGCCCGTGGCAGAAACCCCCAACTCTCTCAACGTAACGTCACAGTGCTACTGGCACACAACTTATTAGAGGTATTTGAGGCATATACAACTGGCATAATGATGCTAGTCTGCAATGAATTACCAGTGTCTATCTCTGAGCCTGCAAGACAAATTTAGAAAGAAACGTGTGGGAGGATAGAGAGAGGAGACCACTGCCAGCCTGATGCATCGTGGGTGTCAGGGGTTGTGGTGGATGCTTGGCTGTTTGTTTTCTTTCCTAAGAATACACGCTGCGCCCTATTGACCTCTGCTCACGCCACTCTGCACAAAATCCGCAGAACATAAAGGCTTATGGATGAGGGAATCTAATTACATCCCCTGATTATTTTATTGCAGGAGTAATTTCAGCCATAAATCTCATTGGAAAACTTTGAAATGCACCTCTGAGGTTTCTGAAATCTGCACTACCATTAAGAAACAAACTACCGTCAGAATCCCAATCGTTCCGTTCAACTCAATTTACGACTTCCCTGTCATTTTGAAACTAATTATTTCATCATTAGCATATCTGAGCCTATAATTGGCCGTTAGCTGTCTATTAAATGTTGCACATGAACATTATCTGTGATGAAAAATAACGGCTAAATATCCTTCGTCACTCATTGCCCAAAATAATTTCAAATTTTTATGCTGCTCGTCATCAGGAATGCCTGTTCAGTATGTGAACAACAATAAATTACAATGATAATTAACGCAATTAACAATTCTAAACACAAGCTATAGAATGTAAATTTGTCACTGTACATCATAACACTGCAGACAGTTTCAGACCTAAATGCCACGTTATATAAAAGCACATTTTACATAAGCTTTTGTGACATGAGCCTATCAGATAACCTTCATTTCTAATTAATCTTATATTCGGAGATATAAATAAAATATAATAAATACAATTAAAGCAATAAGACATAGAGTAACAAGACATTCTGTTTAGTATGCAAGCTAATATACAGTAGTGTATGCATGTAATGACACACTCTGTGAGTCTATTCAGATAAATACATTTTCAAATTGACTGCTGAGGCTGCATGCAATAAAAGGTAATTTCAAAGGTCTCCATAGTTAAAAATAAACCGAATCAGGAAAAATGATAGACATATAAAAAGAACACCACGAACCTAGACCAACAAACGAGTCTAAAAAATTATCACACTAGCCCAGAAGCCCATGACCCCTTCTGAACAGGATGATCACTTCTTGTCCAACGGCACCATTACTTAAATGTCTGAGCAGGAGAGGTAAGAGATTGCCTTCTCAAATTGGTATATTCTTGTTTCTGAAACACAGTGAAACTCAGTGAATTTTTAGCACAAGTTATTATAACAATGAATATTCATTGAGAAATGTTGACTTTTTTTCTTCAAACATTCTCTTCACAAAAGGCGAAAGTGCCAAAAACAGCCTGGTTAAAAGTAATATTGAGAAAATGTCCCATTTAAAACTGATGAACTCATCGTCCCGGATGTCATGAAAAATTGAGTGTGTTACTTGGAGGTGCCGGGAGGGAGTTGGAAGGAACGAGGCAGTAGCTCAGAGCTCTCCCATTAGACGTATAAGTGACTCATTTACAGCAGTACAGGTTACTGACACTCTCCTCTTCTGTCTCGACCACTCATTTGTATCCTCTGAGACATAAAAGGGGAGAAAAAAAATCCAGGCCGTTAATAAGTTCCCAATGCCCCTGTCTCCCAAGTTCATTTGCATTTTTGGAACGAGAAAAAAAAGAAAAAAAACCCCCTGTGATACACAAAGAGGACTGAAGTATTACCAAGGCTTCAAACTCCCACTGGTTTTTCTTTGTCAGGGAAAAAAGCGAGCCACCATAATGGCCTACTTCCTACATGACTACATGCATTCCTATATGACTACATGCATGTTTCTATTTTGAAGAAATAGAAACAAGAGCAGCTGAGAGTCAAGAAATCCTCAGGTTGACGATGACCAGAATTGCTGGTGTATTGTTAAATCATTTTGTTTGATTTAGTACAGTTGTTTGCAGTTGGAGAAGGATTTTGCTGAAGTTTGGACGACCATAATGTACTGTAGCTGCGATTTAAATTTTTTCTGAAAGTCTTTATACAACACCTAAAATTAAGCACTCTGCTAAAAATATAATATAAACGAATTAATAATATATTAATAAATTAAGTTTAAGATTAAAGTCTGGGTCTGTTTTTCTATGGTAAAACAAAATCTATACATAAAAGGCATTTGAAAAGTAGCTAAATAACCAATAAAGGTATGGTAAAACATTTCTAAGACCGATTTAATGTGATCGTATAAAAAAAAAAAAAAGTCAACTCCTAATAAGTGCACAAAGTTAAAGAAATGGCTAAATATTCTTTTACACTATTTGTAAAAAATGCACTTCAAATAACAAGAGGAAAAGGAGATGCATCTAAGGATGGTTGGTTTTGTGCGAAACCTTCAGTTGCGCTTCATTTGATGGAGGTCACACATCTTGAAGTCTGGCCTTGTGAATTCTACTCCTCCTTTACTCCATAATTCATTATAATTTCAGTAATATTTTTCAAAGACAAGGAGTGCCATGGGAGATGGTGAACTTTGCCATTCCACGTATCTCCGCCCTTCTAAACAAACACACTTTCACCCCCTTTCTTGGCAGGCAGTGCAATAATCTATCAGTCCAGGCCTAGATTAAAAAAAGAAACACATGACAAGGTCAAAAACTAATTTTCAGACACAGTTGGGCTCCAAATAGAGATGCATAATCTGTTTGCGCAGCGCTAAAGTTTGTCTGCTATTTGTCCGTTGAGCTGAAGTGCGCTTTGAAGGGAAAAGGTCATGACATTGTACAATTAATAAATTGGGGCGACTGTAAATTTGCACTTTTCTCCCTCATGAGGGTTTGAACTGCCCATCCGGTGGGATGGCGCCACATTAGCACGAGCTAGTGTGATTAATGAGTATGGATGGCCACGGCACTGTGGTTTTGAGAGACGTGGTATTTGAGAGAGAGAAAAAACAAACCTCTCGCCAACGTCTTGGTGCTCATTTTAAATGGAATGTTTAAATACGGGTAAACGCAATCATGCATTTGTTGACATTCTTGGACAGGGACTTGGACAATGATTGCAAAGCATGTTTGAGAGCTAGTTGGCATGCAAGAGAATCAAGTCCCAAAGCTCCAGCCTGACAAAATCAATTTATGAAGAGCATCTCAATGCACTATATTTAGTAGACCATCTCCCATGCGATACGGGGGTCTGATAAATGTCTTTGGGTCAGAGGCGTCAAGCAAACTTCGGGGACCATTTAATTTGTGTAAGACTAGTCAGTCAGTCAATGCAATTTTAAAACAACGCACATGAAAATAAAACCAATACGTACGGTCGAAAGCAGGAATTTTCAGAAGCCGCTGTAAAGCCTTGTCCATATTATAGACTTGATGAAAAATGACCCCCTCTGGGCTGCTATTCAGCATTAGAAATCCAAAGGAAATCACTATAGCTTGTCTTCACGGAAGACTGAGACTTCGAAATGAATAAATGGGTTTTGATTCACCTTCTGTTTGGATTTTGTTAAGCAGAACAATACCTTCTGAAATCTACATGCTTGTAAACAGAATGTTATCACTTCTCCAGTTTTCTAATGGGAAGATCACACATTTTGTGCTTGAAGGAACCCATTAATCTCCATGCATGGATTTTGCAATCTAACGTTGTTTCTTTAAGACCTCAGATGGAATAAGCTGATATGATAAGTAGAGAACCAGTTGCTCCTCTTTGACATTGATTTACAATGTTTTCATCACACCATCTTAACATTAAATGTACAATCAGTTTTATATAGCAGGACAGCAGGAATCACGAACGAATGAGTAATGACGGAAAAGATCCTAATATGACACGGCTGCCATGCTTGCATTTCATTCAATTCTAAATGTGCGTTCTTATTTCACAAGTACACATTGATCAAGTTAGTGTTTTTCAGCTACTGTACACAGCTGCTTATTACAATACCTGCATCTCTGCCCAATAACTGTAATGGAAATACATTTGCATCCAAGGATAATGACATCAAACACCACTACATTAAAATTCATAATGCGCTACATACAGTAAATCAAAGTAAATGGATATTCTTTGGGCATGTGTTTGTTTTGAGGCAGTGAGATGATTGAAAGAAAGAGAAGGCCATGCACTGATCACTCTTCAGGAGGAAACAGATTAGAGAGAAGCGTGTAATATGCAGCTTAGTAAGACCATGTAATTTAAACCGCTCCATTGTAGTCACGTAGCTGGAAAGTTTTCCGACTTTGAATGGATTCCTCTATTGCCGGACTTTGATATCACTTGTTTATTCCACAGCTCTCTGGAATACCGACTGACCAAGTGTGACATTCGCGGTCAGATGCTGACACTCACGGCAATTCATATTTTATGTCCATGAATTTATTTATTTCACAAGTAGACATATTAAGTGAGATTCACTTCAGGGTCTGAATTTATTTTGCAATAATGACGACTTACATTTTATTGCTTTATAGCATGCAAAAATATGAAATTTGGTCATACTCTAGTGGTTGTACTGTAAATATGATGTTCTAAAATAAGAAAAGATGAACAATTTTGGACTGCAGCACTGTCATTTCATAAAAATGTATTTTGATGGTCCCTTTTGCAAATTCTGTTAACTTGTCAAAGAGTATTAGTAGACTGTCTGCTTAATATCTGCTAACTCTTTATGGTGATGGTCCTTCAACAGACATTCTACCGACTATAAGTAACTTTGTGAGTACATGTACATTGACACTCACATAAGTACATGTGAAGTTATTATAAGCCAAACCCTACCAGTCTACTCATACTCTACTAACACTGTAATGAGAGTTAGTAGACATGTAGGTGCAACGTGAATGTGTTAAAGGGACCATCAAAATAAAGTAACCATCATTTGTATTTACGCGCAATAACTGTAACTTGCTCAAGGCATCTACAGTGGTTCTGATGTAACCTTCAGCCCTTTAATGCCTAGACTCTATGAATGGTTAAGACATCATTACGGATGAGGAAATGGGCTACAATACATTTAAGCTCGTTCCAAAGATTTAGAATCATCATCCATGTGCTGTGCAGATCAGAGCATCACACCTAACCCACCACCCCCAACGCCAGCAACGAGAACTGCTGGCAGAGGCTCTAGACAGACTGGCTTTCCACCAGCAGTGCAGGCTGTCACTGTCACAGGCATTGTCAAAGACATGATCAAATACTCTTCCACTCTGCTGCCTGAAACACACACACACACACACACACACACACACACACACACACACACACACACACACACACACACACACACACACACACACACACACACACACACACACACACACACACACACACACACACACACACACACACACACACACACACACACACACACACCCCTCTTCCCAGCTCCCACATACATTGAGACAAACTGTCAAAGAACCAAAGATTAGTAGATGCAACTCACAGCACACATTGTTATGCATGGATTCTGAGCAGAGAAAAAGGTGAATAAATTTATGGGGAACCACAAGAAGAGAAAGAACATCAGCAGGATGCGTACAATACATTCAAGACCGGAAAATGCACCAGAGGCCCGTGCTAATTAGTCAATGTCCAGACAGATTAGGTACAAGTTGGAGTGTAGAAATGGCTGCAGGATATTTCACATCAGTTTAATAGATCCCCACCCCCCCTCACAAATCTAACACATATACAGCATATATGGATATATTTGGCCTCAGATCCGACAAGGCAGGATTCGTCTATAAATTTCATGCACTAGTAAAAGCAATTTAGCTGTGAAAATACACCAATGTAATGAGGACAAAAAATGGGCCTGAATCTGTCATCTGAAAATTTCTGTGTTTGTTCGTGGGGGGGGGTTTCTCCTTCCATACCCAGAAACTGTAGATAAGGAAAACAGTGCCAAATACCTTCCAGCCCATTCTGGAAATGTTTACACACCCATATTTATTATTCATAGATCTAGGACGGTTTCTCTCGAACGACAAAAACACAAAAACCTACATGATAAACTGCTGTACCCTTTTCCGAATATCCTATACTAAAGCACAGTGACTCAAAACACTTCTGTACAAATACCGATCTCTACACTTCATCTTTAACACCAAGGTAGAATGCCTGAGAATACCAAATTATTCCCTCTAGGCCACAAACAACTTCCAAAAAGTGCTTATCTATGACATTTCAAGCTTACTTTCCGCAAGATTAGAGGTAGAGAAATTACACTTTGAGTCGATAAAAGCTACCACAAAGAGTCCTACACATCAAGATAAGGGAGGCTGCTGCAGACAGATCTCAGGAAACCATAGAGGGCTTTGTCCATGAAAACAACAGAATACAAAATAATATTTTAAATGATGGAGCCACAGTTAGAGGCTTCGAGGTCATGAGGTCAAAGTAAACGGCTGCACAGACTGAAGGTTATCATTACAGTGTTACAGCCTTCTTGAGCAGGAGAAAAGAAAAAGGTATTTAAAAAAAAAAAAAAAAAAGCCTTTTCAAATGATATAACACAACATGAGATTCCACTAAATCTACATTAATATTTAAATATTTCTACACTTGACAAAACCCCTGAGGCTTAAAGAGAGATGTGTTTTCCAACCTTTTCGTCTCACGTAACACCACAGTCCTGTCAGTATGGCTCAAGTACCCCGTCATCAACAGAAACATCTCTTAACTGATATCATGCTCAATATTATATTTTATTCATTTTGATTGATTTAAACAAAACAAGCACAGCGGTGACTCACCAAGTACATTCTTTTCCTTTTAATAAAACACCAGAACTAGTTTGTCTAATCACAAGTTTTGACAGTTTTGGATGCAGGGATAAACTTTTTCAAGAAAGAAAGACAGTGAATTTATTTACAGTAATTTCTGTTCAGAAAAGCGAAACAAAATTCTTGGTAAGTACCGCCACAACTTTTGGATATTAATGGGACAGTGCACCCAAATATCTGTCATCATTTATATTTAATGTCCGTTTTCTACTGGAGTAAGAAAGTCATACAGGTGTTGGGGACAACAGTTTAGGACCCAAGACCAGTTGTGAAGAATGAAGACCAAGAGTCAGAAATGCGATTAATTAAAGAAAAATATATTGAAAGGTTCGCAGTTTCATCAGCAGAAGCCAGCTTCAAGTCTTACAAGGGGTTTGTAGGCCGCGCTCTCTGCATATACAATTTCTCAACACAATTATACTCTTTTCAAGGTTTAGCTACGTCATCACTGCAGGTTGAATGATTCTGATTGGCTAAGAGAAAATAGTCATATTTCCATTGATCAACTGTAGATGCTGGAACCCAGGAATTAGACCCGTTGTGACTTTCCAGGTTGTGAATAGGCGCCAGCTTATCTGGAACAACTAGTCCGTCAATCTCCCTAGGATGCCCATTGTCCACCTACTGATCTGTAACAAAGAATACTAGCGCACATACATAGATACACAGCTTCTTCAACGTTGGAGTTGGTCGAGCTCTAGCTCTGACCAGAAACTTTCCCAAAACATACTGATAACATGTACTTTCTCTCAGTAAGAGGTACAGACAATATTCATCTTATACTCTAGGGTTGGAAGATGCAAAGAAAAATAGAAGCTAATAAATATAAAATATAATAAAAAAAATATATAAATAATATAGTTGCAAGAAGCAATACCGGGGCCAAGTGCAAATTAGAAGACAAGACATGCCAAAATGGCTGGGAGTGCCAGATAAACGGCAGCAATGAGATGATTTTAGGAAAAAATGCTGAAAAATGCATTGTAGTATATGGGAATTTCATGTTTTGCTCTATTATAGCGCCACCAAGAGGCACAATCCTACATCCTTTTTATGTGCCCTCGGAGTGAGCCCATACATGTGTGTGTCAACTTTGGTGAAAATATCTCATTTTGTTTTGGAGTTATAGACATTTATATGAAAAAAAAACATGTAAAAAATGACTAACACCTGACTTTGATTGGATTTTACTCCCACTTACTATCAATATCTTGACATTTGGGTATTAATATTACACTATCGACCTATGTTTCCAAACTTCTGACGCTGGTTTCGTCTCGATCGGACTTGCGGTTTCGAAGATATCAGCGAATATTTTTAAAGCGCTAAATTACAATGCTGCAAAAACCATAGCCCGAAGCCTGGCAAGTATGGTATCGTTGGACTCGGCAACGATTCAGGAGACAAAAAAAGTTACTCCCATGAAAATAAGTCAATCACACCCAAAGTTATAAGCATTTGGGGGAAAATATTTTTCCACTGGGTGGCGCTGTTTCTAAACTTCTTGGGCTCCTTCAGGGCATCGTGCTGATGACCCATACCGAGTTTCGTAACAATCCATTCATGCCTTCATAAAATACAGCATTTTAGCACATAATTCAAAATGTCCGACAGCCAAAATGGCCGACATGGTAAAATTTGATATCAGTCGACTCGGCATGACATCCCGAATCTAACAAGACAACTTTTAGGTATAAGGTATAAGCAAAAATATCAATTTTATGGTTCAAAAGTTATTAGCATAAACATGAGTGCAACTTTGGACAGGTGGTGGCGCTAGAGGGATTGAGTTAGAGACTCAAAATTTGCTAAAGTGACAGTTGGGACTATCCTCTATCTGTGTGCCAAATTTCATAACTTTCGGTGCTTGGCCCCTAATAAATAAATGCGAATAATTATATAAATCTAGTGTTACAGTAAAAAGGAATGAAACCAAATACACACTTTAGAGAACATATGAAAAGAAGAATAAACAATCAAACTAGAATAAATCATTTGTGTATATTGAAGAGGCAGTGGATTTCAGAATCCACACCTTCACAGGTTTGGAATGACATAAGGGTGGGTAAATGATGGCAGAATTTTTATTTTGGGGTAAATTATCCCTTTAAAGCTATTGAGATAAAGGTTAAAGAAACATTTGTAAAAGATTCAGTAGATTTTTTACTTGTGTTCCAAATGTGTAAAGCTAGGGAACTTCTGTTACCCCATGCAGCCAACTGCATCTGTCCCAGTCTCAAGCTGGCCATTCTCAGATATTAACCTCATGAAAGACTGACAAATGGAACTAATTACCATCCTGTGGCATGAGACCTCTTGGTGTCCACAGAGAAGGACCGCACGCTCTGCACCCTTCAACTCATCAAGGTCATGTTTTATATAAACCACTGGGCAGGGCTCATTACAGAACGTTCCCTATCAAATACAGCACGTCTGTCGCTAATGCACCCACATGAGTGACAATTCACTTAAATACCTACCTAAAAATGCAAAAGCATAGGAGAAAGAATGTGCTTCAAAAAAATTTGCATAAAAATTACATTTCATCCTATACACTACACTACATAGTAAATAGCATTTAAACCATTTATCTCACTTTCCCTAGATAAATGGACAGAAATGATCCTTACATGCAGGCGGGTAAAAAGCATCATCGCTTTAAGGACGGACAGGCATGTCACTGAATACATTAGGCTTTCTCTTCCTCCACCAAATGCACTATCCTCAACTGGCCTCACTTCCATAAAGCAATTGAAGCATATTATGTGCAGAATATATACTTGGGTACATTCACCATTCGGAATTAAAACTAAAAATGTCTTTTAAATGTAAAGTTGAAATGAGGTTGCAAACAGGATGTAAAAATGTATTCATATACACTGCTGTAACTATTTTCTTTTCTATAAACATATTAAAGGGGTCATGAACTGACTTTTTAATTTTCTTATACTGTTGTCTGAGGTCAACTTATGACGTTTGTGTGGTTTTTACATTAAAAAACATCATAATGAATAAGTAATAGGCTATTTTCTACCCTGGTTTTGAGCCTCTCTCATTGAACGCTCAGTTTTTATGGGCTTGCCTCACTAAAGGCTTGGACGTAAACACCCACTGCTATGATTGGATAAGCTTTGCATAATATTACGGCTCCCCTGTGAGAACACGTGAGGAATTGTTTTGAAAGCGTGTGGGAAAACGGCAACCGGAATGATTCACCCACAGGGCTCGCAAAATGTCTTTATCAAACAAACACAATGATTTATCTCGTCCACCCGAAATTAATTGGAATGTTATTTTTGATTACTTGGCCCACCCGATCGGTGAATATAACAGTAAACCGTGCATCACTAACACACACACGAGCCTCACTGCAGAGTCAGACAAATCAAAACATGATCAAAACTCACGCAATAAGTATTTTTCCTTCAAATATCAAGTCAAGAAAGTGAACAGTGCACACCAAGAAAGGAATGTTATTTCACTATTTAAGCCCATTGGGCAGGCCATACATTTTGGTAGCCCATCTGGAAAACACATAGCCCCAGGACGTTGGGCTTAGCGAGCCCTGGCCAAGTCTGATCACGAAACGCAGCACAATGAACCAACAACACCTCAAATAAAGGATTCTCTAGCCTGTGACAGCGTGCTAAGGTATGTTCAGTTAGACACATAATCAATAGATATCAAACGATCTGTAACAATGCAATGCTGTCACATACAGTATATTAAAAAACAAAAAAAAATTTTTAATCATATTACTTGCTTCAATCATTCATGTAATCTCATCCTGTCTGCAAATCCAGTCTCTTGTTTACAAACGAATCCGTGGTGAAATGAAGGAACTAATCAGGCGTACTTCTTCTATTGAGGCGGTGTTTTACCACATTCTGACGTCACAGCTTGGCACATTGAGATTGAGCGTTTGCTGGGCCTGGTGTCAATAAAAGCTTTTCTTTTACTAACAAGGACGTTTTCAGCTCCGAAACTTACAGGATATTATTATATCACGATGAACTTTTATATATCAAAGGCTGAATGAAAAGTTGATTTCTCAATTCATGACCCCGTTAAACACCATATACAAACATGTTATATACTATTCAGAAATTTGGGGTCAGTAAGATTTATTTATTTTTAATTCAGCAAGGATGTATTAAAGGGATAGTTCACCCAAAAATTAAATTCTATCATCATTTGCTCAACCTCAAGTTGTCCAAACCTGTATGAAATGCTTTCTTCTGCTGAATAAACTTTGAAGAACATGGGTAACCAAACAGTTGATGGGCCCCATTGACTTCCATAAAATGGAAATATATATATATACTATGGAAGTCAATGGGGCCCATCAACTATCTGGTTATCCCGAAATTCTTCAAAATATATAATTTTGTGTTCAGTAGAAGAAAGAAATTCATACATGTTTGGAACAACTTGAGGGAGAGTAAATGATGACAATTTTCCTTTTTGAGTGAACTATCCCTATAAATTGACAGTAAAGACATTTATATTGTTAGATTAACTGAAAGAAACTTTTAAAAAAAATTGAAAAATCTTATTGACCCCAAACATTAGACTGGGTAAACCCAGCCTGATCTGCCAGCGATTTGATTCAGCTCGGCAACTCAGTCTGGAAACCCGTACATTCACTTCTACTGCTCCTGTTACACTTTTGCAGGAACCAATCACAGACTGTCTTATCCACCTGGCCCACTATTGGAGGGATTATCACGATGACGGATAGAGAAGCGATGGGTCGTTGCCTGTTGATCACGCCTCTTGTGGTCTGATTGGTTGAAGGACTATCCAATTGCATACAGAGTCATTTAATTTATGCACGTTTATGCTCGCATGTGCAGTAGAAAATACAGAGCAGACTCCCCAGACCAATGTTCAATCTTAAATTGAGCTTGGTCTGGTGATATCCAGACAACTATGGTGGACAGTTTTGCAGCAAAATGAAAATATATTTTTGAATTAATTGTTTTGACAGTATTAAAGGGTTAGTTCACCCAAAAATGAAAATTATGTCATTAATTACTCACCCTCATGTCGTTCGACACCCGTAAGACCTCCGTTCATATTCGGAACACAAATGAAGATATTTTTGTTGAAAGCTGATGGCTGAGAAAGGCTTCAGATAGGCCTCCATTGGCATTCAGTACATTTACACTCCCAAGACGCATAAAAGGCACTTAAAACGTCGTTACAAAGTCCATCTCACCACAGTGACTCTACAATAATTTTACGATGCGACGACAATAGTTTTTGTGCGCAAAAAAAAAATCAAATTAACACCTTTATCCAACTTGTTCTTGTCTTCCGTTTGTGCCTCCACGACGCATGCGCGACAATATTACGCAGATCCAGCGTTCGGACACATGACCCAGAAGCGATTTGTTTACAAGCAGAGGAAGACGCGCGTATCTAAGCTGTTGAATTCTACATTGATCGTGCTTTAGGTCTCGGCGTAGTCTCAAAATCAGGCTAAAGTGTGCATTTCATGGATTCCCGAACGCTGGCGCTACGTCATATTCTCGCGCATGCGTCGTGGAGGCACACACGGAAGACAATAACAAGTTGGATAAAGGTGTTATTTAGATTTTTTTTTGCGCATAAAAACTATTGTCGTCGCATCGTAAAATTATTGTAGAGTCACTGTGGTGAGATGGACTTTGTAACGACATTTTAAGTGCCTTTTATGGGTCTTGGGAGTGTAAATGTACTGAATGCCAATGGAGGCCTATCTGAAGCCTTTCTCAGCCATCAGCTTTCAACAAAAATATCTTCATTTGTGTTCCGAATATGAGGCCTTACGGGTGTCGAACGACATGAGGGTGAGTAATTAATGACAGACTTTTAATTTGTTTTTAGTTTGGGTGAACTAACCCTTTAATGCATCTAATAAGCAGAGAAAAAAAAAGGATTCTATATATTAGAAAATAAATAGGCAATAATTAGTCAGAATTAATGACACAATTTTATTTCTTTCTTTTGCTGCGTGATTGTTGAATTCAACATCCCGTGGAAAATTCCAACACAACAATGAACAATTTGGAATTTAGGTCAAACTTGCTATAATAAGGCTAATGACAGCAATCGAAAGCAGCATCAGTGCACTGGTGTAAGGAGGGTATCGCTTTGGCAAATGCAGTCAAGCTCTACCAAATATAAAACATGATGGTCTCTTGCTGTCAATACCCCAGCTGTGCACTGCTTATATCCAGATGCATATTATTTTGCACTAATCCCTTGTCTGTCAAGCTCCATTTTTAAACTCCGAAGCTAATTTAATTCCGCTAGTGTGACGTGGTGAAGGATTGAAGCAAAGCCGGCAGTGCAGCTCCACTGTCACAACATGCTTCGTAGCCCAACACTATGGCCTGAGGTTAGATAAAATGAACCTCATATCCAGTCAGTCTGTCATCAAGCATGGAAATGAAATTTCTTTTGCTTCCTTCATTCAACATCATTATTATTGTTTAAGACTGTGAATGCAGCAATACTAACGTTTCAAAGCTTGAGATGTTATATTGCCTGCAATTCAAAATGAAAGGGGTAGAGATGTTACACTATTAATAGTTACATTTCGAGAAACACTGAACTATTCTTTTAAAAGCAGATTGTTGGTTTCACCTAAGAGACCATTACTTCAGGATGGAGAAACCACGGGACGCTTTAGGGATTCATATATATACACAGTATATATATATATATATATATATATATATATATATATATATATATATATATATATATATATATATATATATATATATATATATATATATATATTAACAACCCATAATAAAGAAGTGCTCACACATTTGGAGAATAACAATGGGGCTGAAACCATATGCACACTCAAAGGTAAGAGCATTCATTAAATTTGTCCCTTAATGGTACTATTACTTGTCTTTGCCCTACCAAGGGGACGCATTTGCATTCACAATGCAGGTCTAACTCCACGGTGCCTCTAATTGCCTCTAAATTTAGCATGTTGGTTTGTCCAGGGTACACGGTAAGAAAGAGAAGGCAAGAACGAAACCATTACGGAGGGAGCAAGAAGTAAGGCAATATGAGGAGGAGGGTTTTGATCATTCAAAGGGCATATTTCAATGTTCAAGGACGTTTTTAGAAGAAAACAATGTGACACTGCATAGCAACGGCACCGCCACAACAGACATTTCGAAACATTTTTGCGCCATGCAAAGAACAAATGCTGCTCCACTTAATGACGCTTGACATTCAAAATAAATGTTCATTTCAAGCGCAATTATGTTTAAGAGTCAGAAGTGAGGATGAAGGGTTTACAGATAGCTTTAATGCGAGCGCTGAATGGAAAGCACCTCCTGTGAGGCCAAAATCAACATCCTTCATGTCCTTGAGGATTTTGCTGTAATAGAATATAACTCCGCTTTGCTTCCTCCTTCAGCGTGATGAGCAAGAAAGAGGAATCAAGGTTTTTCATTTCCCAAATAATCCATTTCACATTCAGATTTGTCATTTAAATGAGAAAAGTGCAGCTGGTTCAGTCTGAAAAACAAGTATTTGGTCCCTAAATTTCACCCACCTCATCTCATCTGTCTACTGTATTGTTTTTATTTTCTACACGGACGATCAAATGCAGCAGTACATTGTGGCCAATTGAGCGGCGGCATACTTTTGACACTAGATTCATTTTTGTCTCTGTTGTTCAACTGGTACAGCATAGCGCTAACACCCCCAAGGTCATGGGTTTGATTCTCAGGGAATGCATCATGATAAAATGTACAGCTTGTATATAAAAAGTAACACCTGATTAAAGCATCTGCAAACGAAATGGAAAAGTACATTCTTAGATTCCCTTTTGGAGAAATACATTACCATTGAAAGGCATGGGACCTGTACATTTTAGTCTATTATGCTCACCAAGGCTGCATTTATTCAGTCAAAAATATGGTAGAATAGCATTATTGTGAACCGTTTTCCATTTTATATTTTTTCAAATATAATTTCTTCTTGTGACGGCAAAGCTGAATTTTCAGCATCATAGTCTTCAGTGTCACATGTTCCTCCAGAAATCTTTTAGATATGGTGATTTGTTGCTGAAGAAACATTTTCTAATTATTATCAATCACAGTTGTGCTGCTTAATAGTTTTGTGGAAGCCATGGTACTTTAAGGATTTTTTTCATTTTTATTGAAAGTTAAAAAGAACAGCATTTATTTATTATATAATTGTCTTTACCATGACTTTTAATTAACATGATACATCCTTTATAAATAAATGTATTAATTTATTAAACACAAAAATCTTCTGACTCCCAAACTTTTGAACAATAATGTGTCACGTCATCACTGTACCAGCGGGACGAAAGAGACTAAATAGGTTGAGACGAGTTATCAGAGCTGGTTATAACTAAAATAAAAAGTAAAGACATAAAATGCTTTTATGAAAAGTGAAAATGTATTTTATTAATTTTTATAAAAACGTGTAATTCATCATCGAAAAGAACAACCAGAGCAAAGTTTTTGAACATTGGAAACAATTTGTATCAAATACAGTGAATGCCAGTAAGGGCTCTATATGGTCTATTCGTCTCAGATTTGAAAGTTTTACAAAATCATTCATCCTGGAAGAAGGAATCTAAATCCCCCATCTCCTCATGGGCCTCTTTGGAGTTTGCCTGAGATGGACGGGATACGTTTGGTGGATTTTCTTGGCTTCTTTGTGACACCTCAACTTCTTTCTTGACGTCCCGGCCTCCGCCCAGAAGTTTCTGACTCTCAGTGAAGTACTGGTTCGGGTGATTAAGAGAAAACCCAGCATCCTCCACCTGTAACAAGCAACAGAGTTCAGTAAGCAAATGACTAGAGTTGCTTTTGTGTAATAATGTGCATTTGTTTTTTTAAGCCAAGTTTAAATAACTGCATTGAACCTGGAACATTTAAAGGGGTACAGAGGGAAATTTAGGCAGGTAGCTTTTTTAATTGCTCCTTTCTTTCAGCCTTGTTTATGGCAAAGCCTCTCACTGATGGATCCCTGAAAGCTGCACTGCATTCAGAACGCTGCACAATCCATTTGTTTCTAAGTGCAGAGGATATGGCTGTTTAATTATGCCTCAATCACAGCACGCCCCTGATACTCCTCATGAATCAAAGTTTCAAACCCATCTCTCTGAATCGAGTGCACAGGGGTCCCTGCGGTAGTTAAGCTGTGGACAGAAAGATCCATTACACGGATCCATCTCAGAGTTAACACATTACAGTGGACTACCCTCGCCCAGCGACTCTGTGCCAAATGAAATATGCATAAACATGAAACAATCCCAGCCGAGGCCTAGAGACGGATCAATCCGGCGGATGCGCAACAAGCTCTCCTCCATCCAAAGTCCAAAGCCTCTCTCGGCTCCCCTCCTCCTTTTCATTATTCTCTCTATTGTTTGATTTATTGCGTTTGTGTAAATATTTCATCAGAGAAGTATTACATTTTGACCTTTAAATAAATGCTGCCAGGGAGGGAGGAATGCGAGCGTCTATTTGTTATGTGTCGCGGATGTGAAAGAGGAGGGCACATATGGCAGTGATTAAAGTCTCCTACGCTTGAGTCCAACAAGCGTGTTTTTGCGGCATCGCGTATCAGATGCAGAGAAGGCGAGGTGGTGCGGATCCACGGATGCCCCAACAAGAATGTTTTATTGTGCCTGTTAACGTCAGAGGTTTCTTCATTCACCTACCCTAAAATATGAGTCATCAATTTCAGAGATGTGATTTTCATTGGGGTGGGGGGGTGGGGGGCAGTTTATCTTTCAAATCCTGTTATTGCAGGCTGTTCATCAGGAAGGCCATCTTATTCATTTTCCCGCATCATAAGCCGTTCGCACTGTTTGGCTCGGGGCTATTAGTCATCAGCAATGACCCTAGTCCCGAGCGCCCCGGGGCCACGAGCTAAATGATGCCCTTGGACTGCAAAGGCGCTGCCGTTTCACCGGGAGCCATTAAAAGCCATTATATCCTATCAATGACACTTTGAGTGCATTACGGCATTAAAAGAGGGGTGGCGCAGACACAAACACTGTTATAAAGCTTTCTTATTGAAGGAATAAATCTAGAGGTGCAAGAGATTAGAAATTTATACACACGCTCTTTGATTTACTCATCTCGACATTGAGCTAAAGCATCAACAGCAAGTGCTTACGGAGGTGTGTGACTTTTACCACACAGTGTTATTATTAAAGAAAACTAAAACTAAAATAATGAAATCTGACATAACTGACTCAAATTAACTCGTTTACTACTGTTCAAACTTTTTTTTTTTTTAAAGAAATCTTTTATTCAGCAAGGATTAAATTGATCAAAAGTGAGAGTAAGTACATTTATAAGTTTACAAAAGATTTCCATTTCAAACAAATGCTGTTCTTTTAACATTTTTATTCATAAAAAAAATCTGGGGAAAGATTTTCACATTTTCCACAAAAAAAAATGCAGCTTTGCCGTCACAGGAATAAATGTAATGTTAAAATATATTAAAATAGAAAACAGCTATTTTAAATCTTAATAGACCATTTGGGTGTTCGCAAAAAGCTGTTTTGTGGGCGGAGTCTACCTCGTGGCAAAAAATGACAATTCTGCATGGAAGCCACGGAATAAAAAAATAAAAAAAAAACCTCACAATTCTGAAAAGAAAAGTCACCCCCCCCCCCCCCTCGGCAATTTAGAGTTATACAGTAAAGTCTGAATTTATAGATGTTATACGTATAAATGTTATCGATGTAAATGTTAGAGGTTTAAATTTTATTTCATGCTGTAACTGTAAGACTAATACATTATGCCCCGTTTGAACTGCATATATGAATATTATCTAGATCTATTGATTACATCAAATTGATGCTTTAATAGTAGACTAATCATCACAACTTTCATCAGTCCAGTCTGCTGCTTTCAACTATAAATGTCTGTGTTTAGCTTCAAAGGGAAGCTTAAAAAAAAGCATTTTTTGTTGCATTTTTGCATTCCAATATATTATTTGGCCAATAATTAATTTTAGTTTGGCACTAGATAACACTGGACTGTTATTTGAAATGTAATGCCATTCAAAAAAATTCTATGATACCATCTAGTAGTGCATTAATTTTGGAAGCCCTAAAATATCTATACTAAAAACAAAAAACTAAAATAAAATAAAAAATAAATAAACTAACAATAAATTAATGAAAATAAATAACCTAAAATTAGTGAAAAGTAAAATTTTTTTTAATAAAACCTAAAAAAATAAATAAAAACCTTAGATAGTTAGAAAAGGCTTCATCATGAATTTACTTGTTAATAAAGCTTCCCAGTTTAAAATCCATAGTAACACATTGCTGACAAACATCTGAAAGGTTTACCAATCTTTCTCATATCCAAGACTGTCTCTTCCCCCTCTTCATATTAACCTGTCACCTAGCAGATAGCGTCTGTTTGCATGGCATTGGTGTGTGCACATTTTCATTCTCAACCTGACAGCTGGGCTGCTTTTTTAGCCCACGGACAGGGCACAGGTGTCACACAGGTAATCTTGACTGACATAGCTCTGAAATATTTCTATCTGCCTGGCAAAAAAATAAATAAAATACAGAAAGGTTGCTGCCAGAGTCATATCCACCCCCTCCAATTTAAAAATAGGAAGAAGAAATAAGAAGAAATCTATTAGATAACCATTTAAATAGAGCTGTAATCATTTGCTTTCTCAACCAGCTCTGACACACAAATCCACCGCTATTATGCCCCTGTCAAAAGAAAGCATATTAAAACTGCAAATCCCAAAGTCCAATCTTAAAGGGCAATCCAAATAGAAAAAAGCAAAGATTCAGCACATTTATCATTTGATTTTATATACGAGTTTTCTCCCTTACCTTGACTATAATATTAGCCTCAAACACGCTGGGAAAATATTAATGACCTTGAATGGACAATGTTAATCTAGCCTTCACCAAAAAGCTTTAGATGATATCATTTGTACATGTTTTGAAGTCTTAACTCTTTGATGCGTGATTTATTAAATCAGAAAAGCAACGTTTTTGTATGTTTCTGCGGACGCACTTTATATTAGGTGGCCTTAACTACTATGTACTAACATTTTAATTAATCATTTGAGACAATGCACTTATTGTGTACATGCATCTTTTAACATTGTACTTACATTTTTAAAAATATCTGCATGTAATTACATCTGTAATTAGTTTCTGTAGTTACATTTAGAATTACACTGTTGACACTTCCCATACACCTTACCTTACATTGTACTTAATTTTTGATGTAAGTACATATTAGTTAAGACCACCTCATATTAAGTGGGGCCTTTTCTTCTTACTTACAAAAAAATAAAAATAATTCTCAGTCTTCAATAATTCTCAGTTACTTCTGTAACTATTTGATAGAATTACACATTTGTCCAATGCAATAAAAGACAACTGTAGATACTCCGGAGATTCTTGGTCAGGGCTCGAAATTACTTCAAAAAGTTAGGAGCACCAGCAACAGGCCAAACTGGTCTTTCTTAAACCAAAAATATCTGTAGCTATTTGAAATTAGAGGCACCAGTGCATTTTAATTATGATCCAAACAAAGATGCTACACACATAGCATAAGCAGTTTTTTTTTTAAATTTAAATTAGATATAATTATAGGATTTAAAGTAAAAACAGAATGGTCTGACTTTGGATTTGTGAAATTATTCTACATAAGACACCTGCACAAAACAAAAACAGCAGACGGACTGAATGAAAATGCAAATTCACTCTATGACAATACAGGGTTCTTGCAGGTTTCAGTAAGTCAAATTTAAGACCTTTTTAAGACATTTTAAGACCATAAAGATTGAAATTTAAGACCTATACGACGCATTACCAAAATTATTTAAATCACAGAAATTAAAAAAAAATAATAATAATTTTATTTCAATGAATTAAATCATTGAAAAAGCATTAATTTAATTTACAGATAAAGCAATGACATTGGTAACCCTCCACAGCCAACAACGTGCCAAATGCCCAAAACCTTAGGCCCAAAATGAAAACAGGCAAAAACAAACTTGCCCTCGAATAGAATAGATATAGACAAAACAGCATATTAATAGCCAAATAGAGATTGAACAGGCTACCCCAAACTGTGATTATTCTGGTTAAAATGCGTTTTTTGTTGTTGTTGTTTTTTTACAAATGAAAAATGTAGGCATATAATATTTTATATATTAATGTTTATATATTAATGAGACTAATAATAATTATTATATTCGATAAAAACAAATATTTAACAAAATTTGAAATATTACAATAACATGTTAATTTCATAAAACATTTTAATAGAGTATTTAAGAATAAATATAACAATATAATAATATTAATAATAATAACATTTATATTTCACAGAAAACTGCTGGGTTACCTGTTAATATGCAGACAGCATATGACTAAAAATCATTAGAAAGGTCTAAGGATTTATTGTAAAAAATAAAAAATAAATGAAATTGTGCTTTTCATCTGTCAATTTCTTAAAGTCTATGTATTTAACATGAAATATGAGCCTCTTATGCATCCACTGTGGGGAAAAAACTGTACATTGGAGAAAAACATGGATTGTCATATAAATTTATTTAGAGAGAAGTATTATTTTTCTTATTTGTTACCGAAACGTTACATTCATACTGGAAGCCAGAGGGCGCCATTGAGCAGAAACTCCACATTTGCCTCAGAGAAGTAATCGTTAGCCCTAAAGTGAAGCTAGCGATGTAGGATAAACAGAAGATAGAAACGCTTTGACTGATGAAACGAAGACAAAAAACACGACTGCATCAAGATTTGGTGTATTTGAGTTCTTCAAGCCTTCACTTTTTTCATAATAATAAGGTATCCACTGCTGATTGAGTGCAGACTTTATCACTGTATAGAATAATATAAAACAACGCATGTCTGCCTCATTCTGTCCAACAAAATACAACGCTATTAAACGTAGACGTACTTTGCGGGCAGGTAATTGCCTTTATCACGGGATTTGTAGTTTTATCACCGCATACGTGTACCAACACCAATATCCCCCAGAAAGAACTACAACACACCGAACGAACGCTCTGAGGGCGGCGCAGCAAAGACTCTAGAGCGCCGCTTTGTAGTTTTACGATTCGATACCATTTCACTACTGTGTAACGTTAATAACTTTCTGCGGCCAGCGTTTCTGGAAATGAACAAGGATAAAACCTTTTATTTTTTTAGACCTAACTGAATGAAATTTAAGACCTCGGATGAAAATCTGGCCGTTTTGAAGACATTTTAAGGCCTTAAATAAAAGAATATAAATTTTAGACATTTTAAGACCCTGCGGGAACCCTGCAATAGAGTTGTTCCATTGTTCATGGAACAACAGCGATATAGCGTTTCTTTGGGTACCTCAAAGCAGCCTCAAAGTCATTAATAAATTACAACAATTTATGCTTCACTAGGAATAACAGTCCATTTCATCATGGTTACTGTACTGAAATAAGATATCCTTTATGCGGGCGACAAATGCAACCTCCGGAGGATGCAGCCTTTGAAATGAGACACAGCTAGAGTTGTCCTCTTTGCTTGAAGGCCTGAGTATACTTAATTTTCTGTGTTCCGCTCCGTCTCACACACAGTTGAGTGCGCAAGCCTTTCAAAGTATACTCCTTATCCAGTGAGTGCAGAAAGGCGCGTTTGCAGGAAGACTCGTATCTAGTGGACTTTGTTTTTAAGCGCACATTCACTCGCACATGTGCTGTCGTACATGCACTGTCCGCGGGGACACAAAAATTGGGCTGCACATGGACAGTTGACCCTCTTGATAACGAAAATTACATCACATGGACAGTGCGCGGACTGCTGCGGAACGCAGACGGCCGAAGTTTTGGCTTGAAGCACATTCTGTCTCTGGCCTATAAATGTACTGTTTACAGACTTTGTAATATTTTCACACAAATGACCTTACAGGAAATTATTGCAATACAGTTTGTGTGCAAGTCCGGAACAGAGATCGCCCAAAATAAAACTAAAAACCGTTAGCTGATTGTGTGTTTGTAGAAAAAAAGAGTCCGGTTACGATTTATGACTGTTGACGGTGCATCTCTAGAAAACAGGTCACACCACAATAATTATTTGCACTCGCACAAATCCTCCCAAATATATTTTGAGGTCGCAGACTACATTTCGGGAGCATATGCGACTAAAATGGAGGCAATTTCAAGCCTTGTTGGTGCATCAGCACTTATCAGCAATGCTGAATTGATGTTATAAATAAAGGAACACTATGACATAAAGGCCCTGTCCAAAATGCCACCCTAAGCCCTCAAATGTCAAATGGGACAACCTACGGGATTGTGCAAATTCACATCAAGTGCCCCATTTGGGACAGAGCCAAAACAGACCGTCATACAGAATTATGGCTAAGGATCAAATGTAATCACCCATGTTGTTCATAAATAGTTTAAGAAAAAAAAAAAAGAAGGTCTATCCATTGTAGTGGTGGACACCATGAATCAGAGGGATAATGAATCTTAAAATCGCTTTGCAAAACATAAATAATTAATATTTTATTAGAGGTCAGCTAATGGCAGATGTGATTACAATGGTCGGGCTCGGTAAAGACTTTTCAGGGCTGTCCCTGAGCTGACAAAAGCAGGTCCAATTACAACAGGCCAAAATGAAAAGCATCCTTACACTGTGTGTCAGCTCAAAGTACTTCTGGCAGGCCAGCTGATAGTGCATTCCCTTGACCAGCTCCAGAACCTGTGAAAAAACAGAGAGAAAGAGAGGAAATTGGTGAGTGATTGGGAGTTTGAAAGCAATAGGAAAAAAGTGGGAAAAGGCCACAGTGATAATGAAACAAAAGAGTCTTAGTTATTAATAATACATTTACATGTATACTCCAAAAAGGTATCTGCTTACATTATTAAAGACAAAATATTCAGTATATACTTGGCTCCACAAAGCAGGGAAAAGCATCTGCTATTAACGTGCGTTTCATATCCAGAGAGTACATTTTATTTACACCTTCATTCTAATGTGTCTCTAGCATGATTAGATCCAGATCAGCACAAAATGGAAAACGCCATTCACAACAGGCTTTTAATGTGGTCATGTGTCATCCGACTGCGCGACAAAGGGGGCCAAAATGTCAAATCAATATCTAAGCAGTCTTTGATGAGCAATAAAGATGAATAAGACTGTTAACAATGCATTGTGATATTTTCGCTGAGATAGCACACGTTTATGAGGTTTCAGGTGAGAGACCGAGGCAAAATGCCATCAAAGAGAGAGGTGGTTAGTCTGCTTCTCTTTCCTTCCCTTTTGCTCAGACCTCGCCCTCAGGTGATGCTTTTAACACTGTGTATTCCCTGTAGTAAAGTGTGGCATTCCACCTTAGCTAACATCGGCAAGAGCAGAAATACATAATACATGGATTTAAAGGTGAGAGACAACACCATCCAACACCTAACTCGAAGCTCTGGAGACGAACGCTACTGGGAAGCAATGGTAAAATATACAGCAAGACACCAGCTAGGGGTTCAACGCATGCTGTGAAAAACATAAAATCACTGGTTTACATATTGCCCGCGGATAACAGAGCCAAGAACAGCTAATAACATGCATTGCACATTTAAAAAAGCACTCTTTTGACTAGTGGCAATTTGTGAGTTTGTCTTAAAACATTTTTTTTTCCCAGGTAGCTAAAGATAAGTTTTGCATATTTAGCTAGCTGCTATGATTGGCTGACAATAAAAAACTAAATTTTTTTCAGTTCAAAATCTAAATTTAAAATATCAAAATAAACAATTTAAAAAAACAGAGCACGTTGCCAAATAGATTTAAAATTTTTAATAAAATAATTTATCGGGGAATGTTTTCCACTAAAATTGGCATCAAATTAATTTAAATAAATGAATTGTAATTAACAAATTTATGTTACAAACATTTAAATAACAGGGGATAAAACATGGTTTTGATCAAAATAAGAGTAAATATTTTTTTTTTTAAGTATTTTGACACTTGAATGGGTATTGCTTATTGTAATGCCAGGAAATGGCGACCAGTGAGTGTTTTTAAAAAAAAAGTGTTCGTCATTGAATCATTCATTTAAAAAAATTATTCACAAACAGATTCATCCAATAACGAAAAAAGTCGTGATGAATGAGACATCGAGTCCATTGAAATAATTTTTTATTTTGTTCAAATTAATAATAAATAGATATAAAATTTTGTCAGAACCTCTAGATAGCATGTTATTTTGTTTAATTGTCTTTTTTTTCTCTTCAGAATCGTGGGAGAAACATTATATTATAAAAAAATGGCACACGGCATCCTTGAATATTTCTTAGCGATAATACAAATGAGTCGCTGAATCAGAGTTTTGAAACGTTTTATTGAATTGATTCTCATAAATGACTTGAACTTAGAGCACCCTCCTTGAAAATTAAGTTTTCTTGAAAAGAAACATTTTAACACTTGGTGTGTCAAGGAAAGATAATGAATGGCTTTTCAATGGTCAAAAAAGCACATTAAAATTGCAATAATCATGATGTTACTTAATTTATTATTTCTAGTAAAATCATTGTTGATATAACATGAATATTCAATACATCGCCTATGTATCGTCCTACTACCTATGCAAATAATCATCACACTACAAATGTAATTCCTTGAATGTAAATCTTGGAACTTGAAGCTGCATCATAAACACGCATTGAATTTGTTCTGACGGCTTTATCATACCTGTCACTTAGTAACTTAATACCAAACGATCAGACAGCCACAACATAAGACTATAATCTTAGGGGATTTTTAAGTATTAAGAGGTGGCATAAAAAATATTGGGATTAAATTCATAACATGCATGCAACGCATGAACTCTACATGTTCTCGCTGTTTTTTGCACTGTTAGAACTGTTGGAACTGTGAACCAAACATGCAATCCTTTAATCTGCACTTCCTGAGGTATGAGCCATGCCGTGAAGGGCTCTAACTGTGAGTGAAAGAGGTGAGCTGAGTTTTCTACTGTAGCTCTCCTCCAGACTGGAGTCTCGCCCTTTTGACTGTAATGTCACTTTGTCAATAGACAGGTTGACTGAGAAGGTTGACGTTCTGCATTTTAATCACCCTACTGCCCAGGCTTTCCACATTTTCTGAGGTTTTTAATTATCCAGCGCACTGGGCTGGCTCTGCAGCGAAAGGGCCACGTGCTGCGAGAGCTCCTGGGGTGAACATCAAGCTGTTGCTTCACACGCCCACAGGTCTAAGACTCTGAACACTGAGAGTGTATAAGGACACTGCTTGGGGTCTCCAAAGAAATTATGAATTTAATTGGATTGGAAATGTGCTACCCTTGGGCTGGCATGTCGGACTGCATTAGGCAGCCATCAGCCATTTCCCTCAACCGCACGATGGGTGGTAGTGGATGAGCCATGTGAGAGAGAAAAATCCAGCACACCTTTACAGTGGGAGCATGTTAAGAATGATTTTCATGAACTTCAAAATATATGCTTTACATACCTGAAGTTGAAAATAATTTTTCAGAAGTACATCAACATTATGTTCAGTAACTATTATTATAATAATTTGTCTGTTCAAACACCCCACCCCCTTCAAAAAAAAAAAAAATATATATATATATATTTCGATTGTATTTAAATGAAATATTAATTTTTGATAGCTACCTTCAGTCATATCCGCTAGAAATCTTTAGAGTACAACCAGAGAGAGACAGTGCGCAACATTTGACTTCATGAATATATTCTTTTTAAGAGCCTTTTAACATTGAAATTAATGGCCTTATTAAAACCAGCCCGTTAATTACATTAGCGTCCAAAGATTATAACTCCATGAGAACATTACAGCAAGGCTGGTCTATCTCATTTCACTGCCTGGCCCGTTGTAGCTGCTTTAATGTGTGAAAAAAATTTAAGTCAGCTGAAATGACTTTTAAGAGTACTTTAAAGAACGCATCAAATCACTGGATACAGCAAAGGTCAAAGTAATCAACACAGAGAGCTGAAGCTGTCATTACACTGGAGAATCCAGAGCGTTATTTCTTTTTGTCATTAATATTCCAGAAGTACATCAGATTCATTAATATTCCAAAAGTACTTCAGGATGGAGCTTTCAGGGATGCCATGTTAAAAATGAATTGCATCATTTTTCTATGATTATTATACAATCGTATCATTTTAATTGTCATGCTAATGTCCTTTCTACACAATATTTGGTAGATTTCGTTTGGTCTGTGGTTATGTCGAGGTGAATATATGCAAATAATGACACCTTGCTTAAAACAGACCCCCCTTAACCCAGTTGACACACCCCTCTGTCTTTGCACATTGTGCTGAGCCTGCTAAAGTGTGTGTTTTAGTCGTCGGACAAACCTGATTGATCCCAGTAGGGGAGATTTTATAGGACTGCAACTTCTGTTTCAGTAGCTCAGGGTCGCTGTGGCGGAATGGACACCCTGTGAGGAAGAAGGCGAAGAGATGGAGAAAATTATTTTACAAGCATCACAAACGGTACAAACCAATATGTTCTACTGGACAGTAGGAACACGACCCACATGTTTTTGTGTCCTTGAAGGCCACTGCAGGATGGGGGTACTACTTTTGGGGTTGTTTCCAAAAAAAGGGAGCAAAATCTAACCAAGTGCCCTTTCACAAAACCATCAATTGAATTGAATTCATGCACCCAAAGATTAACAGCAGGTATTTGCATTATTATATTATATTATATTATATTATATTATATTATATTATATTATATTATATTATATTATATTATATTATATTATATATATATATATATATATATATATATATATATATATATATATATATATATATATATATAAAATGTTAATGTTCAAGTTCAACAGCATTTATTTGAAATGGAAATCTTATGTAAAATTATAAATGTTTAAATGTCTTCACTGTCACTTTTGATCAATTTATTGAATCTTTGTTGACTAAAAGTATTAACATCTTTCTAAATACATATATATAGGTCATTGACAAATAAAGCTTCAAAAAGGTGTTTCTGCGCCCATGTTAACAGATTAGAGCATTCACACTGCATGCAGAGGCGGCGCATCGCAGGAGCAGAAGCGCTGCTCATGCTGAATTAAAGCCAGAGTGCATAGTTCTTGATCAAAATCATGTAGTGAAGTGAAAATAATATGTATTATTTAAATGTACTAAAAATGAATTCAAACTAAATAGATTTTATAGAATAAAGTAAAGCAAAGCAATTTCCTCTCTCAAGATCCATTAATGTACTAAAAACATATTTATAGCAGTTCATGTGAGTACAGTGGTTCAAAATTAATATTATTAAAAAAAATAACGACATATAGTGATAACGGATTTCAAAACACTGCTGCATGAAGCTTCGGAGTGTATCGAATCAGCGAGTCGAATTAGGATTCGGAACGTGTGTCAAACCGCAAAACTGCTAAAATCAAGTGACTTTGGCGCTCTGAATCGATATGCGGATTCGATAAGCTCCGAAGCTTCATGAAGCAGTGTTTTGAAATCGGTTATCACTATATAAGTCGTTATTTAGTTTTTTTTTGGTGCACCAAAAATATTCTTGTCGCTTTATAATATTAATATTGAACCACTGTACTCACATGGACTGATTTAAATATGTTTTTAGTACATTAATGGATCTTGAGAGAGGAAATTGCTTTGCTCTCTATGGAGGCCTCACTGAGCCTTCAGATTTCAACAAAAATATCTTCATTTGTGTTCCGAAGATGAACGGAGGTCTTACGGGTGTGGAACGGAATGAGGGTGTGTAATAAATTACATTATTTTCATTTTTGGGTGAACTAACCCTTTAACAGCTATAAACAAATTCTTTTTATAACAAAACTTTTGATGCTACATCAAAATGTAACATTTAACTTTTGAATAAAGTGCCAGTGAGGTATAGCTTTGTGACGGTGTACTGACCCCGCACATACTAGACAGTAATGCCCTACCATTTGGCATACTCAACTTTAAGCTCTAAGGCCTTCATAGTGAGCAGAACAGTGATGCTTAATTTTGAATGGATTTCACCCATTATGTGCATTGCGAAAAGCAGGTGATATCAATTAGGCAGCATGGACTTGGGTATTGTTTTATAACTAATTCAAGACCACCTGCGTACTAAGCAGCCTTTTAATTCTCTTCACTACAGAACTAAACACGGGCCTCGGGGGACCGATCGCATATAAAACCAACAGTCTGGCTCAGTATGACTCACCATGGTAGTCGCCTTGGCTGGGTGGGTTTGACAAAATCACCTTCATGCAACTGTAGGGGGTGTAGTCAGTGCGTTTGCCTTCCTTCCCAAACATGTGGCGGACGCTGTAGGCATATGCTTTATCAAACTGCAGAGCAAGACAAAGACAAGAGAGAAAGAGAGAGACTGTGAGTTTGAGGGAGAGGACCGTAAAGCGCGCGAGAAGAGGGGTAGGAACGGTGGGGAGGTTGTGGGTGAAACTAAGACATTGTCGTACATCAAGTGGGTTGTGGCAGGGCGTTTTCCGCTATGAAATATAGAGCTATTAGCAGGGACCTGCTGTAGCAGTGTCGCCAAACCGCAGACAGCTGTGACTGGATTATGGATAATGTGGCTGCTCTCTCCCTCTCCCCTCCCCAGTCTCCATTTCACTCTCTACACACAAATCTCATGTCTCTGAGGCATCGCCATCAAACCAAATTAAAAAATTAACACATGCAAAGGAAAGCCATTCTGTTGAAGAGCTACTACCTCAAGCAGAAATAAAAATAACAGTTTAAAATGTTCACAGAGCAAAGGAATTAACATTTATAATAACAACAATGAATTTCAATATATACAATTCTTATTTAAACTACCGTTCAAATGTTTGGGGTCAGGAAATTTTGTATGTTTTTGAATCTGTTGCACTAACCCAGGCTGAATTAATTTAATACAGTAAAAACAGTGGTATCATGAAATATTAATATATACCAGTGGCGTGCGGTCCATTTAAGCGGAGAACGCGGTGCATACCCAAGCCATTCGTGGACTCGCTGATTAGTATTAACTCTATAAATTACAATATATTACCTTGTTTGAGGTGTACCATAAAGCTTACATGACGACATGTTAGTAATACGTATGTAACTCTTCGTCATTTATTTATTTGCCAAACAACGGTAATGTTCTTCAAATATTCCACTCACTGAGAGTTCCGGGCGAGCGCCTCCACAGCAGCTTTGGCACTACGCTCTGTTATGTATCGTCATCACTGTCCCGCGTTCTCATTGGTTTGCTGGCATATGAGGAATTGAATGTGCAGGGTAAGCTGTGCGCTTGCCCAGGAGGAAAAATGTGCTGTCACTGCTAGACCTTGATCAACGAAAAAAATTTATACAAAACTAAATCAAGCCATAACTGAAACTTTTTTCCATAGTATTTTATTTTCTCCATAGGGAAATTTATTTTTAGCGAAAACATATAAAAGACAGACCTACTGTAAGCAGGCCTACTGTAACTATCCTAGGCTGTTAATCGTAGTCTGTCTATGTGTTTGTTAAAGTCATCAATTTGCATATTTGTTGCGTGTCCTCAGCCATTGTGCTGTACCATTTAAAAGTGAAGTATGCCATTTCAGCAACATTAGTGCCATCACCTAGCAAAATTACAAAAATACTGCATATTTTGCAAACGCACCTTCCGCGCATTGCACCTGACTCAACTCAAACACAACTCAACAGCTTTTATGGGTGCTTGCGAAGGCATCAACTGGTAAATGTAGGCTACTTTCAATAAATGGTCAAATATATTAGGAAACTTTTAGCTGTGTTGCTATGTGTCATGAGAGTAAACAACTGAGCAGCTAACACTGTCTATAGCAAATGCGCTTATTATAAACCCATCCAACGTGCAGTTGCATTTTTGACCGAAGACGTCACCCAGCATACCCGGGTGAAAAAGTCACAGCTCACCACTGATGTATACACGTGTATTTAAAAGACAAATTTTATAGCAAAGCAGTCTTCAGTGTCACATGATCCTCAGAAATCATTCTTATTAGCTGATTTGGTGCTCAAGAAACATGTCATATAAATTTTGAAAACAGTTGTGCAGCTTAATATTTGGAGAAACCGTGATACACTTTTTCTCAGGATTGTTTGATGAATAGAAAGTTCAAAATAACTATTTATTTGAAATAAAAAACTTTACAACATTATAAAATGTCTTTACTGTTACATTTGATCAATTTAATGTGCTGAATAAAAATAGATGGTCGTTTATACGAGTATAACAATGAGTGAAACATTTTATTGAAAAAATAAACAAAAAATAAGTTGATTTAAGAATTATAATATTTGTTCTTCTTCAGCACTAAAGCAGGGCTCCAGACAAAAAAAAACAAAACAAAAAAATTCACTTCAGGAGCCATTGGTCATATAAACAGGTTTCAACTTTGTCATGTGTTGTAACACCAGCCCTCCTTTTACAGCATCAGCATTTTCATCCATCTTGGATGTCCTGGGAACTAAGATTCACTTAAAGTTGGAATTGAATTGCTTTACCAACTTGAGAACTACATACAGTCACAAAGAATTGTTCTTTACACACCAGTGTCACAGACCATAATGTCTGTCAGTATCACTTGGCCAATGACTTTAGCTTGGCCGCCTCCTAATGCATCCTATAAACGTTGTATATATTGCACACACCAAGCCTATTTTTCTTTATTAGTAATATTTGAGGTAAATTTGGTGAAAGGCAGCTCTACACATGCAGTTAGATGGGCAGAGTTGAATTTCATTTTTATCTCCTTCCATTCTTTCACGAGTAGACAACAGGTTAAAAAAAATATAAGGATTATGTGATAGTGCATTTATTTAGCAAAATGCCCCTTTTAAAGTTATTTTTCTAGTTTATGAGAATTGAATGGCTTTTCTGTGGTAAATTTGACATGATTGTTCTCAAGCTGTTTTATACAAGCTCTTTTCAAGGTCGAAATGCTGATTGAGTGATCTGTCAGGCAACATTAAAGAGCCAAAACAACATTTATTGCTTGTATTTTGTGATAAAATCGACAGAATTTGAAGGCTGAAAGTTGTATTAATTATTTATTAAAATAAACAAACACATTTAAAATGACATATTAAAGGTGACGGTTAAGTACAAATCCTCCTGCAATTATGGATGGCTGCGCTACAATAACGTGAAGTTCAGGCAGTAACAGAAAACAGCAAAGATGAAAAGATATTGAGAATAAGAATCCATATCAGTATCAATTAAAAACGAGAATTGTTAACGATTAGTTCGTGTCCACACAGCTGACATGTTTATCGGTTGTAGTTTATCCACGTTGTGTGCAGGAAATAGACACTTGCCTTCCTGAACTTTTACAGTACTTGGATGTTCACATGTCCGTCTTTTTATATCTCTCATGCTGGCACAGCCACCAGTGTTGTTGCTCGATAAAGACGAGGGCTTTGAAAAAGCCTAAAATGTTTCGTTTTGACATGCATTTCTGACACAGAAAGCTGATCCTCTAGTAATTTTGGCGCTCAGCTTTTTTCCCCACTGCAACTTTTCAGCGCTTCGTCTCATTTCATTTTGTGAACACAACAGAAGATGTGATGGGCTACTCATCACAGAACACGCAGGAAACAATGCACGTAATTATTAAATCATAACATGCCAATTTATATTGTCGCCAGTGGCAATCTCAGCAAAAATATCACTTGCAAATTAATAATTTTTGGTCGCAAATGCAACTGTTTTATTCAGGGAGGTGACCCAGAACCCGATGGTCAGTGACTGAGCTCCAGCGTTTCTCTGTGGAGAGAGGAGAACCTTCCAGAAGACCATCCATCTCTGCAGCACTCCACCAATCAAGCCTGTTTGGTAGAGTGGCAGGAAGGCAGTCAGTAAAAGGCACATGACAGCCCGCCTGAAGTTTGCCAAAAGGCACCTGAAGTAATCTCAGACCATGAGAAACAATATTCTCTGGTCTGATGAAACAAAGATTGAACTCTTTGGCCTGAATGGCAAGTGTCATGTCTGGAGGAAACCAGGCACAGCTCATCACTTGGCCAATCCCATCCCTACAGTGAAGCATGGTGGCAGCATCATGCTGTGGGGCTGTTTTTCAGTGGCAGGACCTCAGACTGTGGCGAAGGTTCATCTTCCAACTCTGTGAATGTCCTTGAGTGGCCCAGCCAGAGCCCAGACTTGAACCCTGATTGTACATCTTTGGAGAAAATGGCTGTGCACCAATGCTCCTCATCCAACTTGTTGAAGCTTGAGAGGTCCTGCAAAGAACAATGGGAGAAACATCCCAAAAATAGGTGTGCCAAGCTTGTAGCATCATACTCAAAAAGACTTGAGGCTGTAATTGGTGCCAAGTAGGCTTTAACAAAGTATTGAGCAAAGTCTGTGAATATCTTATGTACATGCGATTTTTCGTTTTTAATAAATTTGCAAAGATTTCAAACAAACTTCTTTTCAATTTTGAGGAAAATAATGAATTTAATTTTTAGAATAAGGCTGTAAAATAACAAAAATGTGGAAAAAGTGAAGCGCTGTGAATACTTTCCGTATGCACTGTATGTACATCATCTCATGTGGCTATTATCATACAAATTAAAAGTGACGTGAAATCTCCTTAGAGCATTACCGGATGCTATTTGTGCTTTGCACAGCTCTTTCTGTGCGAGAGCTGCAGTGTACATCACCGTCCACCTTGAGAAATATGCCGTATGCTTAGGAAACCATTACACTGTTTGCATTTGATGAGGGTCAGTGCTTTCAATCTTAGGGCTAAACTCAATACACCAATCATCTACACTCTGGTAACTATCCAAAAGGGTAACCTAGCCTCCTGAGCTGGTTATGTCTCAGCTTATAGAAGGAGAGAGAGTAAAGAGAGCAAGAGAGGATGTGGAGACAAAGAGAGAGAGCAAGTAATAATTATCCACAGCACTCAGATGCCATTACCATGGTAATAAAACCTGTGAACTTGACAAGGTGACTATCTACAAGGCTGCAATTAAACAGGCCATAAAATCAACTTACCCAATCACAAATTAATGACATGATGGGTCTATAGATTGAGGAAGCCCCTCCAGTTTTGATATCATATCCGTAACCCACAACTCTTCTTGTGATCCATATTGTCCAAAATGAAATTTATTTTTGTCTTGGTTGACTGAGATCCCATCCAGGTTTACATTTCAATCTCTCTACAGTCTGAGCCATGCTTGATCTGCTTTGAATGTGAGCTCTAAATCTAATCTGCCTTTACAGAGGGGAAATACTCCCTATTTGCACTTAAAGTTAAATAGTTTTACTTAAAAAAAAAAAATCAATGTGAATTGCAGTTTGAAGCCTGCTTTACTTATATAATGTGACGTATTTTCGAGCAAAACAGGATATGTGATTGGGGTGGGGGGTGGGGGGGGTGTAGAGCGGGACTTGATTTTATCTTTTGGGAACGGATTTGGTGGTGAAAAGTGGCTGTTACATTGTCAGAATTTTTTTAATTTTTTTTCATTTACCTTTATGGGTACAATAGATCGTCACTGGGGGAGTACCCTTAAAGGGAAAACTTTGCACCTTATCTACCCTTTAAAAGGTACATATTAGTACCACTAAAGTAAAAAAAAAAAATTTTGTTGTCTCATACACAGGAATGGGGCTAAATTGGAGTTTGCTAAAACAAATAATCCCTGAATAGCTCTTTGACTAGTGATTAAATAACTAAATTATTCATACATTTTTATCTTTGTTAAAGCTACAAAAGTAATTTTCTCTTTTATTGTTTGATCACCATTGGTCTGCTGTCCCTTTAAGACAAATGCACAGACCTGTTATAAATGACAAGCAATCTGTTTCCTTTCTCAATTGTTTTCAATTTCATATAACCGACTGTGTTTGCGAGGATGATCACCGAGATGGGCATTTTGACTTACTTTTGCGTGCATGTGTCTCAAAAGAAAATTAAGTCAAAATGTCTGCGCTGTTTTTGGTGCGCACAATCAATTTGGCGATCTGCACGTTTTTTAAATACACTTGTCATTTAAAACACAAACATCCAAAACGATGCTGTGTCAACTGAAATGCTCTTCTAACGGGCTTCTAATCAGGTGCATTAATAATAATGATAATAATAGAGACATACAAAATATGCAGAGTGGAGGGAGAGGGGGTGTCAGGACCAGGATTGAGTACCACTGGCCTAAGTGATGTCAGCGGAAATGTTGTAATGAATGTGCATTAAAGTAGGCCTAAATGGGGTCAGTTTTGATTTCACGCTTTAAATGTTCACACACCGGAACACAAAACAATCATCATATAGGGTCCCCCACCTAACAGAACCCACTTACAGTAAACAGACAGACGCTGCTGTTGGCTGCACCGTCAGCTCATTAGAATGCAACTAATTACTGTATTAATGTCAACTGCCTCTTCATTAATGTATGCAAATGTGCATCTGAGCCATTTCATATCCGTTCCAAAGTAAACCTGGAGAAAAATCGGTGCTAAAATAAACAGTGAGTTAATCAGTCATCATTTGCTGCAGATTATAAAACAGGCTCCTGGTGTGACCTGTTCCTCAATGGTTTCAGGCTCATCTCATTCCAGATGTTTTTCTGGAAATTGACTGCAACATTATTACACTTGAAAGCTCTGGTGCTTCATAATGCTGTTTACTGGATGCAACAGGAAGAGGAATTTGAAATGCGTCTGTCCTGCATTTTCTTGCTAAATATGAATAAAATATATTATAAATACAAAAGGTTCAAGCCAATGTTTCATTGTACCTCTCACATTGATATGTATTAAGTAAATTAGTAACATAAGGTATCATTAGTTAGCATGAATTGAGAATAAATAATACTTCTACGGCATTTATTAATCTAAATTAATCTAAATACATTATTAAAATCAAATGTGTATTTATTAATATTAGTTAATGCAATGTGAGCTAACATGAACAATGAAGTCAATGAAATTCCTTTGTAAACTACATTAACAAAGATGAATAAATACTGTAACAAATGTTTTGTTCATTGTTAGTTCATGTTAGTTAATACATTAACTAATACTAACATTTGAAACATTGAAGTGTTACCAGTGGATTTAAAACAGTAAAGTTCCTGACTCTGTCAATCAATTGTTATTATTTTGGTTGATCCAAAAATGTTTACTTTTTTAATTACATGTTACAAATTATATTAACAATAGTATATGTAAACATAATATATTTAGATTTTGTAATAAAAAAAATATATATATATGTTTATGGTCTAACAATTTTTCAGTTCTCTCACACCAAGGGCAGTTATTGCGGCCATTATTCTATAGTGGATCAGCAACAAAAAGATGAACTGGCCAACCAAAAGGAGTTTAAGCACTTTGCGACAAAAGGCTAGTAAAACTCGATTTAAGCTGCGACAGTCCACCCACTGTATTGAAGAGCTCAGGGAGAGTGTCGAGTAGGTGATTATATTAAAAAAAGACAGTCTGGCAAAGCTGCTAAAAACAGCTCACCGAATTCATATCGTGTCCTGCGGGACTACAGATAACATCACAGGAATTCTCTCTCTCTTTTTGTCACAAGTACACAGATGTATAGGCCGCAGACAGATGCAGGGCCATCGGCAAGGCGTTTTTTTGTGACTGCAGTAAAAGTCCATGTTAAATTGACACCATTAACGCCAAAGAGTGGCAAGAATGATACAAATAACTGACTTGCTAAAATGAGAATCTGACAACAGTGAAAAATGTACATAAACCTATTGAAGTACAAAATCACTGTTCAGGGTGATACAATCAGAATTTCATATCCCTGACAAAAGGCAATACTTTATATTCTTAAGGAATGGAGTGTGGAAGGGAGTGAAAACCCCTACAATTTCTTAAGATTGCTCTGTAAAAGGAACAGGAAGACAAAATGCGAGTTCAAATGATGGATGTCTTGGCAGAGGCATTAGGCACAAACCCAGATGAAAAGAGAGGTTGGGACTTGCTCTGAATCTCAATGACAACCATGACTAAAATGCCATAGATTTACTGTTGCTGTACTTTTAACATGCACTTGACAAAGTGCACGATTGAAAATTTTTGCTGTCCCATACAATTGTTGTATAGTACGATATTATGGGGGCTTGACATTAACTTTTTTGCTCACCAGCCACTCAGAATTTTCACTGGCCACAATTTTTTTGTTAGGAAATTTGTTGTTGGCTCTATGTAAATTACCACTGTAGACATCCAAATCAAGTCTACATGAAATGTATAACATGACAAGTCATCAACAGCTGTTTGTCTGAAAAAAATACGATTTAAATTTTTATAATCAGGGTTCGTGCAGGTTTCAGTGAGTCAAATTTAAAGACCTTTTTAAGACATTTTAAGACCATAAAGACTGAAATTTGACCTACGTTTAAGATGCATTGTGCATTACCGTTCTGCTGGTTTTATTACAATTGTAGTAAAGACTCTAGAGCTCCACTGAAAAATATTATTTTCTTAGAATTAATGAATAATCAATACTGAACGTTCATAGGAGGAACTGATTGATTGATTGTAATGTTAATGTAGCTACATCAAGTTAATCTATTTAACTGATTTGAATATTCATAATTAAATCATAATGAATAATCATAATGAGTTATGAATAATTATTAATATTTCCCCTCAGAGCTAATTCGCTACAACAATATCAAGAGCAATAATCAAAAATAACATTTTTTTGTCATATTGTAGCCCTACCCATAATAAAAAAACTCTTACTTCTCATGAACTTCTCAATAGTGTCAATGTCTGCGATATCTTGCAGAGAAGGACCAGAGTGACATCCTAAATAATAACGGTCCTCTAGGGCTGGTCCGAATACCATTTTTTGAGCTTTGAAGCTTTGGTAGTAATCAACATCGAATATTCAAAGCTTCGGAGGGAAGGAGCTGAACATATCCTTCTCTCTAATACCCCTTTTCCACCAAAGCAGAGCTAGAGCTAGAGCTAGATCGGAGCCAGAGCCTAGTTTCAAATCGGTTCTTTGTGTTTCCACACCCAAAGCCCCAGCTCCGAGCCAGGAAAAGTGGTTCTTAAGTAGCACCAAAACATTGCTGGGCTAGAACAGAGCTAGAAGTAAGAACCGATTACGTCAGGCGCTGGGGGCGGGGTCAACAAGGCCAACACAAACTTGAGATCCGCCATTTTTGAAATAGCAGCTGATGGAGCTAACAGCTGCTGCTCGTTTGTAATCTCCGTCTATACAAATTACGGCGAACTGCATGAATGCGTTGGATTCGCTGTGTTTTCGTTGTGTTTTGATGCCGATGTAGGATCGTAAAGCCACGTGAGTCAATAGTAACGCAACGTTTGCTTTGTTGATGGAGGGCTTTTTCGCAGCGGTGCTGTGCAGAGACCGATCGCCCTATGATAACGAGTCCAGCGAGAGCATACAACTCCTTATGCTTTTGATTCACTCATGCGGTTTTTTTTATATATATCATACGTCTCGAACAAGCCTGGTGTGTGTGTGTTTCCCGCTGCCCAGGGTTGCCAGGTTTTCACAACGAAACCCGCCCAATTGCTTCTCAAAACAAGCCCAATCGAGTTCCAGGGGGGATTCCCCAGTAAAAATCACATTTGGGGGTAAAATATGTGTTTTTTGGCATGGTTGCCTACTAAAAGGTTGCCTACTCGCATTCCCGGGGGGCTAAATATCACATAATTGGGGTCGCTTCAACCCGCGGACATGAAAAAACAGTCCGCGGCAAAACCACAGACTTGGCAACACTGCCGCTGCCTCGCTAGCGTTGCTGAGAAAGATGAGACGTATACAGTGACGTAAGACATGGCTCTGTTGTGGCTCTCAGCATGTGGAAAAGCAAACGGTTCTTAGAAGGCTCCTTAGTCGAACCAACTATGAACTGGGACTAGCACTGGCTCTGAATTAGCTCTAGCAATGCCTTGGTGGAAAAGGGGTATAATAAAGGCTGGAATCTGGAGAAGTGGTGCGCCTCACGCGGGCAGGGCTTATATGCTCCGCGAACGGGCAATGAACTAGTGATACAGAACACACAGATCTGTTACATCCCAGTTTTGATATATTATAGTAGCTAGTAAAAATAATTATGTTCAGTTATAGAACAGACTAACTAGAGCCCTGCATTTCTGCCCCTGGGGCCGGGCTTTGGGCCAATTTTCACGTCATACCTCAAACGCGGGCTTTCCTTCATTTTATATTTTAGACATTCATTAATAAAAAGAAACAATGAGGTGTGCTGCGCTGGTGGAAACAACATGAGACCATGACACCACGACTATCAAGACGACTCGCACAGTGTTAAGAGTTGCGCCGCGAATGAGTAAAGGAAGCCAACACGCAAACTGCTGAACGTCTTAGATGCTCAAAAACACAATCATCTTCATTAAAACCAATGAAACTAAATGCTCTTACAGTGCTTAGGTCACTCGTTCTGATATTGCGTTGACGTGAACTCTGTTAAATGTGCACAGGCTAGCGCAAGAATTGAGGATCGGATTTATATTAATTTTGTGGAGAGCAGTAAGTTAAGACAACCTGCCTGTTTTTTATTTATTTATTTTTGAACACTCCAAAAAAAAAAAAAAAAGGTTCTATATGGCACTAAAAGTGGTTAAAAAAAGTGATAGTATAGGCTAAACGTTTAAACCAACATTGTGATGCTTGAAGTGTTTTATATCTATGGATTTTATTATAAGCAAGACAAGTCAAGTGTTGATTTAAGTGGATAAATGGATCAAACATGTGTTGTTAACTCACAGTCGGCCGCTTGGTCGACAAATTAAATTAAAAACTTTAATTTAACAAACAAAAAAATGCTTTAAACATTTTTCTAAATTAACTTAATAAAGAAACGAAACGAAATATAACTACTTTGACATTAAAAACAAAACTGAACTATTTTAATGGCTGCAACGATGTGTAGACCTAATGGGGAGGATCAAAAAAATAAAATAAAAAATAATAAAATCGGGACTCGGGCCGATAGTTTTGGTAAGCTGTCGGACACGGCCGGGCTAGGGCCTAGATGTGAGGCCCGTGCAGGGCTCTAAGTCTAACTACAATTTAAAAACTGAACGTGCCACTTGAGCCAAACTAATGGGCGTCTCAGCACATCAGCAGCAGTCAGATCATATTCTTCATGAGAGCGAGGAGCTAAATTACAAGATGATCACGGAATATTTGGTTTCAAAGCGATGTAAAAGCGCCTATTTAAGGGAGTTTGTCATTGTACTCTTTTGTTGCTATGTTTTTCATTAAGAATAATAGCTAATGAACCCACAATTCAAGCGACCCGCCCCTGAATTGACAAACCAAAAGTAAACTGCGCACAGCTGCATGCATTCAGCCGCTCAGTGCACAAGCACAACAATGAGGGAACATGTTTTCACCATCACATCCCTAACGTGTAAAAAGGATAATACATTTTGATTCTAATATTCTATTTTCCACAATGTCAAACGAACGCAGTTTAACCCAAAATGCAAGCTCAGACATGGCTTCTGCCATATGAGCTCATGCAGTTGTGCGCTCTGCTGCAGGGATTACTAAGAAGAAGGAAATATATTTATTAAGTATAACGAGGCTATTAAAAATGGCTTGGCTATAAGAGAATTGAAAAAAGTTTTGTATTTTATAGTGATTTTATAGTGTAAACATATGCAAGCCCGATTTGAGCGGGATGCCAGGTGTTCACGGAAAAAACAACAACGAATATTCAAATCACAAATTTGAAAATCGAATACCAACCCATCGAACAAATATTCGAATATTCTGGTCCAGTCCTACTGTCCTCTACCATTTGAATGCATGCATAATGATGTCTTTTCACAGTTCCTGTCCTGCATGTTCCTCTGTTACTCACTGGCTTTTTTTCTGTGTCAATTAGCGCACTTAAGCTATTGTGGCACGTGCAGACTTGGCCGAATAAACAGCGTGAACATTTAGGGGCCTGAGTGATTGAGAGGGTCTGGTTTTCTCCATACAGCGCGCAGGAGGAGTTGCGGGTCCCCCGGGGGCCTAGCACTCTAATTAAACAGGCAGCTGCTGTAGGGGGGCGTGGGGGATGTTTCAGACAGCCAGACCGGTAAACAACGCAGCCACTTTTGTCACTATCATAGTTCCTTGTAGAGCAGTTACCTTTTTGACACTAGGAAGGGGAATCAAATTTTTTCCATAAATTATGCTGCTCAGTCTCCCTGAGGGAAACATTAAGAGACGGAGGTAAGGAAAAGAATGTGAGCACATAAAAAGGCACTGAGACAGGGTTGAGAAAGATTCTCATTATTCCCTGACAAAACACCTTGATGCAAACCACAATCTGAGACTAAATGATACTTCCGGCCACAGGATTTCTTTTGTTTTACGATTACAATAAACGGGTTTAACTCGAAAAAAATACAATCAAATGTTTGCAGGATAGAAATAACCCACAAGTGTCAGAACCAATCTGCCGCTTTGATATTGTTCCCATGTGTTGCAAATCCACAAGCTGGACTTTCTGGTGGAGGCCACTGGTGGAGAATAATAATAAAAAGGCATCATGGTTCAATTAAAGAGAAATAGGGAGGTGTGAGATGCCCCGCTCCCAGCATCCATCCTTTAAGCCCCCTCAGCATGGGTGAATAAGTCAAACAGTGATTCATGCGCATTAAAGGTTACTGGCAAAATGCTCAAACGTATTGTAATTACCTTTGTCTTTTCGTAGAATATATTGCATTCTAATGCTCTTTTAAAGAAGATTATTCACCCCATGCGAATGTTAAATGATTCAGTGCTGCGTAAAGACTAAAAATGACTAGACATACTTTAGAGAGAATCGAGATGACCTGCTATGTAATTATTTTAAATGTTACGCATGCTTAAAGCAACTCATGGCTGCATTATTCACAGCAAAAGCTTTTTGTTATTGATTAAAGTCTATAATCAGAAGACAGAAGATCTCTGGAGAAAAACAAAAGCCTGTTTTAAATCTTAAAATGTTTCTCACTTTTGTCCTTCTTTTTTGAAGTTTGTAGAATAAAATACAAACAAACCTACTTGAAACTTGCTAATTAGTGAGGGGATGAATATTTCAATTAGGTTACTTAATTAATTAAATAAATAAATATAATATGAGGTTCTTTAATCATACTTAGGGGAGCAAAACAACAACAACACCCTTATAATAATAGTGTATCCTAACCAGGTTCAATGCAGTAAAGCTATGAGTTAAAGATTTTTGCAAGTAAATCTGAGTTTCTGTCCTAACAAGCCTTGGCAGGACATTTTGTTAAGTTTAGACTATTTCTGTGGCACATAGGGCCCTTGGAGGCTATAGCAAACCCAAGGGCCCCCTGCATGGTAGCACTGGTGCAACAATGTTTTCTACAGCAGAAATAATTTGTATTTTAAAAAAGTCTTTATTTTCTCTGTATTTTCAACACAGAAATACAATATATTGTATCTCTACATAAAATATGAAAATATCCCAGGCTACAACAGATTTAAATGCATAAACACCAAATATCAGGTCAAAGCAAACAGGTGTTTATTTAAAATAATTTTATCATTAGAATGTCTTCTTTCTGGCCCTAGAAGAGGAGAATCATCAGGGCTGGACGGGGGCTCAAATGGGTTTTCCCAATAATGTTTTGATGGGGTAAGTCCTTTAAATTAGAATAACAAAATAAATGAATGAGCAAATAAAAAAATATTTTTAAATATACTGCAAATCGGCTTAACAATATTAATAAAAGATAAATGCATTATATTGCAGGGCTCTTAATTGTTGAATTCATATTTTAAAGTTAAAGGGGCACTTCAGCGCTGGGAAGATGAAAGTGTATTTAAACTGTCATTTATGTAGTAGAAATGTGAAATTATGTTTGAATTTGGTGCCTTCTAGACTGAGAAAAGACAGAAAATGCATTTTTGTCATGTGGATGAAAGACAACAACTCCCAGAATGCACTTGCTTAGCTGCCCTACGAGGCCACTCCCTACACCGCCCCCAACATTGTTTTGATCTTCATAGTAATACAATAATTTCGTTCAGTTACAGAATAAACACTACAATTAAAAACTGAACGTGATGTGAGTGAGCCGAACGAAAGTCACAGGACAAACGCAGCAGGAGTCAGATTGCACTCATCACGAGAGGGAAGTAAGCGCTGAGCAGAGCTGAGGTAAGCGCGGCTGTCATTCTCAGCGCGTGTACAGTCTGGCGAGTTTTCTGATCGCATATGGAAGCTAAACATTCATAGGAATTCATTGAAAAGTTGAAACACTCACTTTGCTCCACACCGCTCCGTTATGGATGCCCAAGGCCGAGCCGAGCGCATTAACATTCTGTGCGTGAGATCTCTCCCCAGAGGGCGGGTTGAAAACATGCGGAACAGCTCCTTCTACTGGCTGTAGTTTTTAGGCTCTGACCAAAAAATCCTCCGATGACGCAAAATTATGATATTTGCGTCACCGGAGGATTTTTTCCAGAAATAAAATGCATAATTCTCTCGTCTCAGGGGGATATGAGAGGGGAAAGTATCATAATTCAAATATACTACAGGGTTTCTACTGATACAAAGCTTAATGCTAAATCACTGAAGTTACCCTTTAAAGTTTGTTAGAACTGAACAGATCTACACAGAAGAAGAAAAATCATAGCTTTGTCCATAATTCATCCAGGCTATAAAGCTCTTAAAGGTCCCAAAATTAAAATTATCCCATAATTTACTCATCCTCAAGCCTTCCTAGGTGTATATGACATTCTTCTTTCAGCCAAAGCGCATTCATCCAACCATAATCCATACTGCTGGTGGGGGTTAATAGCCTAAAAGGCCTTCTGAAGCGAAGTGATGCATTTTGGTAAAAAAAAAAAATTTTTTAAACATTTTCTGTACAAATCTATAAATTATAACGATATAAACTGTAATCACTAGCTTCCGGTAACGTGCGTCCATGAGTTCCGACATAGGACTATATTAGTAACTTGAGTAACTAGAGGCATAGAGTAATTTGAGTAATGCCTCTCTATATTGAAAAGCGGTGTACAGTTTACCTCTACACTTCAGTTTACATGGAGCTATTCGATCTGGTTTCAGCTAGGTTCCCCATAGAGCCTTTAAATGTTCATATATGATGTTGTGCTTGTGTCAAATTCAATTTAGACCAGCGACTTAGGCTGGTTATCGCTTCAATAGAGTGGCAAAAGCATCAGTTTGGGCGAAGTTCAGGTGCTCCCGATGGCCTGTCAATCAACTCCACAGCCAAACACGAGCCGCCTCCTGGCAAAATACCCCAGAAACTTCTTAGCAATGCTCTGGTAACCATTCACAACATTTTTCCCACTAAGACAAATGTTCAGTGCAGTAAACATTTTAATTCGAATAAACAGCTGTTAATGCAATGATTCCTATCTATTTTACAGTCGCACGTAAAGAAAACTGCCTAACCAATAAGATCCACAATAAAACCATGACTTTTTCCAAGGGACAGTAAATAGCAGAGAAAGAATCCAGAATCCGGCTCTCTTTTCTCTGTACTATTGTATTTGGTGTTGATTGATATACAACAATCTGCACAGCTGTTTAAAAACATGTACTGTTAGAGTGAATTGCATTCAGGTCATCTGCCGTTTTATGAACAGACAAAAGCACATGCTGAACATCATGTGTTGGTGTGAACAGACTTTAAATATGACAAATATAGCTGAATACACACATTATAAGCCTGTAAAGCCACATACATGTGTCCAGACTCTTCCTTATGGCTGAACAGGAGAATATCTTGTGCCCAAGAAAAGTCCCTCGGCAGTGGAGAGTGGATCTGTGTGAGCAAGTATAATGAGCGTCACCCTGGTGCACCTCACATTGTGCTCACTCAATCAAAATGAGTGTTAACAGCAACCATTTAGCCAGAGAGGAGCAAGGAAGGCCAAGGCTGCCTGTCCTCAGCTGGTCCTTGCCCTCTGCACGAATGAGACACCAAACAAGGTCCATGCCACTGATATGTAGCAGGTGCCATCAGGGTTCCTCGCTCCATGGAGCAATCAGACGGATCAGCCACGGGGTAAACAGTAATTTATTCATCCAAAAATCAATGACTCGTGACAATATTTTGCATGTAAACCATTTTGGTGCTGCATGCAGAATACTGACAGGTGAATGCGCAGTCGCTTGTACTATAATTATCATCATTATTTATTATGATTACTATTGCTTTACTGTCAACTGAAGAGCAAAGCAACATACAGCGTATTATTAACCCTGGACCAAAGGAGATTATTTTTGCCAACAAAAAAAAATCATCAGGCAAAAAAATACAAGTTTTTAATCAAACCACCAGTGCTTTTTTACTCATCAGGGTGCATAAAAGCTGAACTGGATATACAGTGCACAACTACCATTAACAAGAAGTGTATCTGAACATTAGGTACTAAATGGCAGCATTCCTTCACGCATGCCAAAGCAGAAAGGAACAGAAAGCTGTGGAAGGCAAAACATCATTGGACCAACTCCTTCATAAAGAAACGCATAGATTAGTCTTCTGGATGTTATCTGCAACCACCCACACCAACTACCAAATCAAAACAAGTGGCCCAGACTGAGATGTTGCCACGGTTGTTTATTTGCTAGTGAAAGTGAAATGCTAATGGGGGCTTTGTGCAGTCTGATATCCTTGACACCTTGCATACATCACTCACAGAGCCGCGACCTGCATCCCACCGACTCTGCCATCCTCTGGTTCGTAAGGAAGGCTGCGTTCGTTGTGAGTGGGTGGACTGAGTTCCACCTGAGAGGGCAGACTGAGGGGGACGCAGCCACCCTGGAAATGGGGCACTTTTGCGAGTGGCGGTGCGTGACCACCAGAGAATGCGTTTGTCTGGATGTGTTCTTTTATTTATTTTTTATTTTTTCCACCTCCTGACTTCTTCCAGAGAAATGGTTGGCGGCTAAGAGAAGGAATATTTGTAAATGGACACCCTCTGACTGCTTTTGAGTCTGTGAAAGTGGCTTAGCTGTAGTAAAAGTAAAAGCACCTCTTTGAACTCGAGCATGTTTGGTCTGAGAGTGCAGCATGGCAAAATGTTCGGTGCTTAAGAGAGCTGCTTCATCTTTAAGCAGAGGCAGCACACTGTGAAAGCCTCTTTCTTAAACGACAAGAACTGTTTCCAAAAAGATTTTAACAATTTGCACCAAGTAATACATTGAAAAATTCTATACCATTTTTTTTTCAAATAAATAAATAAAGCACTAAAAACCATTTAAAATGCTGAGTGAATTTAGGCATCACAAAATAATGTAAAAAAAGAATTATATTTTGGAATCTCCGAAAGCTTAAGTGAACGTTAAATGACATAAATAGTAATCTAAATGAAGAAATAAGGAGAAAAACGCATGCACAATTAAATATCCAATATACATTTTTTTAAATATCAACTAATAAAAAAAAATAGTCCCAATATATTGTTTTCCGTTTTAAAACAGTAAAACTATTTAATCAAAAACAGTATTTATGTGAAATATTATTATAATAAACTACTTTATAGTTTTTATACTTAATACTTTGTACATATACATATACACATACATACATACATACATACATATATATATATACATATATACATACATATATACATACATACATACATACATACATACATATATACATACATATATACATACATATATACATACACATACATACACACACATATACATACACATACATACACATACATACACACACATATACATACACACACACATACATACATACACACATACATACACATATATATATATATATATATATATATATATATATATATATATATATATATATATATATATATATATATATATATATATATATATATATATATATATATATATATATATATATATATATATATATATATATATATATATATATATATATATATATAAGAAAATACAAATTATTCCAGTGATGGCAAAGCTCAGTTTTCAGCATCATTACTCCAGTCTTCAGTGTCACATGATCCTTTAGAAATCATTCGAATCTGCTGATTTGGTGCTCAAGACACATTTTTATTATTATCAATGTTGAAAATGATTGTGCTGCTTAATATTTTTGTGGAAACAATTTATTTAATAAATAAATAAATACAAATCTACTGGCCACAGAAAGCGAAACGGACGGATGGCAGGCCCATCGCAGGGTTCAACTACTTTGGCCCATCCACATTTACTAATTTCCATGCTCACTATAGCTGTATTAGGCAGTATGTTAAGAGCAAGGACAAAAACAAAGAACAAGGCACAAAGGATATGAATATTAGATTTTCCCGCTCTACTGAGCACAGAAATTTCAGATGGTCTTGTGCCACAGTACTTTTAATATAACAAAATTGGCCTGGATTTTATTTTCTGAAGGCCGGCCAGTGCTAACCATTCTTGTCCTGCGAGTCCTATTTTAAGCTACAGCTGTGGAGGCAAGTGTGGAAGCGAAGCAGCAAGAACTGGGATGGCGCTTGAATACACAGCTCCAGGGCATTATATCAAAAGAAAATGTAATTGCTTTGCATGGGGGCACTGGTCTTTACATGTAGGGTGGCATGTGTCCACTAACTTAATCTACATACTGGAATGGGACCAAAAAAAGGGTGTGTAGAGGTCAGAAAAATGAATTAAAAAAATATAATGAATTTAGACAGTATATATGCAATACAGTGGGTATATGCAGCAGTCGGGTTCTGGAAGTAAAAATCCCTTTCATATTCTCCATAGGGGAATTGATTTTTAACAATACCAAAGATAAACCTGCTGTGAGCTTTGAGGTTGTTAATCAGTGTCATATGCTTTTGTTGAAGCCATCAATCTACTTCTCTATTTCTACTTTTTTTTATTTAATAATTGATTAACAGCGGAATTCCTTGTATATGTAAAATATGTCTCTACATCTAAAAATCAACATCTTAAATGAACCGTTATATATTTCTCCATTGTTTTTCATTTGATCAAGTCAATTGCATGTCATTTTGATTTGATTGTAGTTCTTTCTTTTATTAAAGCTGTTACACAGTCAAGTACTTTTCTCTCGTGTTTGATTTTCAAATTTTTATTTTTTTATTAAAGTCTTCCCTGAGTTTTAACAGACCCCATCCGTGGGTTTGGTGGGGGGTAACTGAGAATGAATGGGGAAAAGTCAATCGAGAAGAGGTAATGCCTCCATTGGACTAGGATAGGAAAAAACACCTCGTTTTCATGAGCGTTCCGCATCCACGAATCAGTCTAATTGAAAAGGGTGTTAATGGAAAGACTAATTAAAAAAGTACTTAAATAACTTACCCACTTAGATATCACTGCTTTTTGGTCGCATCACATTCAAACTTGAAATTACTTGAAAACATGATCTGTGAATCAGTGAGGACTTTGTCTCCTCATTTCAGAACACCCCTGTACGCCAATGGCTTTAACAAAAAATTGTTTAAAATCTCTATGGGAAAAATATTTCCAGGACCAAGGCTGGTAAAAAGCGGATGGGAACTGTTGTACTCAATTACATCTTGCCAATAGAATAAATATTTGAAGAAACTTACTCATTTTCATTTTAAAATTAGTCACTATATTAAGTTTTTATTTGGTGATGGTAGGAACACTTTCACAATTTCACAGAAAAAATTAAATGTTTCAATAAATGTCAAAAGTCAACATGACTGAAAAATGTAAGAATTTCACTCTAAATTACGATAGTACAGCTATGTGGTTATATTCTTTGTGGTTATTTGTGGACTTGGCTTTGTAGAGGTGCTTGGTAATACATTTCCCATCTTGTCTGTCCCTCTAGATCTTCTTTCATTGCTTTTTCGAGGTAAACTTTAACATCTTATTTCCTCCAAAATGCAAAAAGCTCCACTCTATTGAAAATTACCTACATTTTTTCTCTTGCTCTGCTATACAATGATGCCACAGAATATTGCCCACCATTCATCTGTGACCAAGTGAATGCGGAAAGGGACAAATCCATTGTGCGGCTTAATAGTTTTAGATTACTTCAGAACCTGATATTCACCTCAATTGCAGACGAATCAAAAACTATCATGTTGTCGCAAGTACTGTATTGTTCAACACACAGGATGGGCTGTACTTCACCCGCTGTGAATAATACATTCATCAGAACATGGCAAAAACCATTTCAGGGTATTTGTTTGCACTCATTGTAGTGTTACAATTGAATCATGATGCCTTAGTCCAAATATTTACTGAATTTTAACTGCTAACTAATATTAAAAGTATAGATGTATGGTATAATCTGTATAACTGAACTATATTCATAACAAAATGCTGTCCTGTAACAGTCATGAACACTTTACATCTTTCCAAAGCATCCAAACAGGCAGAGCTTCAGGGAGTATCAGGAAATTTCCCTTGAAGTTCTGTCATTGACACAAAAAATATGTCAGTGCTTAGCAACGCTCCGCCATTTGAAATTTCTTGGACAGTCATACACGTGCACAAAAGTAGATCAATTGCGTATTCGACATTGGAGCTGCTGACACAAATACAGTCTAATAAATCCTACTACGCTGGGGGGGGGCTACAAATTCTCAATGGTTAGGCACAAATTCTCAAATGGTAAGCATTTCATCAACTCAATAACAGAAATAAGATATTCCTTATTCTCAGAGGAAAATAAATAAGAATCAATATGCTAAATAAGAAACAAAGATGAACCATAATATTGAAATGTTCACAAATATATCTTCAGAAGATAAATCCAGGTATCTCCAGAATTTTTAAAAACAAATTTAAGACCTTTTTTATAGGAGGTCCAGAACAGCAGAAGAAGCCAGTGAGTGTGTAATAAGTAGGGCTGCACGATTTTGGAAAAAACTGACATTGAGATAAAAACAATTTCACTAGATGTCTTGAAGAGCTCTATTTGAAAAGAATGAATCATTCTAGAATGATTGGGGTGATTTTGTAAGGGATTGAATCTGCATAGAAAATGAATTGCAAGCATTGATAAATGCAATAGAACAAAGATACAAATGAAATAAACAGTGCTTTATGTTTTTCAGGTATGTCTAACAGTATTCAGGGACAGAAATTGAATAATCAAATGTATATTAACACTGCATCGCATTTACTGTATAAATTAAATATAATTAATCTTTGTTAAAGCTACAAACGTGATTTTCTCTTTGTCATTAATGTTAATCAGACAACAAAATACAGACACAGCAGCAGGAATATTAGGCTACTGTCACTTAAAGACAGAATGCACGCATCCAATATAATACGCATTGGTTATCTTTCTCAATTGTTTATGTTCACGTAAGCCATAAGCGACTGTGTTTACAAGGATATTCACTGAGAAGGGCATTTTGACATAATTGTGCGTGTATGTGTCCGTTCAAGCACAAATAGATGCAGAAAAGAATGGAATTCTTTGTTCACGTTAAGTGTTGCTTTCGTCAACCAAAATTATGACTAAATATCGTCATCAACGAACCTTTATCATGTGACGAAAGCGAGACGAGACGCAATGTAAATGCTGGTCATGTGATGATAACTAGAATTAAATGTATAATGCAATATTGTTGACGAATAAAAACGAGACTAAATGTTGTTTACAAAATAAAAACGATGATAAAATGTCTCTTAATTTTCGCTGACCAAAACGAGACGAGACAAAATGTTATAACGTTATTTTGTCGCGTTATTGTTATTATTTTGCAGTATTTCTGTGTGTCTCACTTCAGAGGCTGCATCAGGTCGCACTGTGCAGACGCAGGCGAAGTCACTTCACTTCCTCAAGCCCTACTCGTGGCATTATTTAGAAGATGCAGCAGCAGTGAGTTAGCGTAAACGGCAACAAAGTTAAGTCTGACACAGGGAAAGGGACAGATGGCCGGCCAGCCGGGGTTCGTAAGGGAGAAAAAGAAGTTCCGACATTTGGAAAAACTTTCATTACATAGAAGTGGAAAAGAAAACTGAATGTGCTGTGGAAAAAGTTCGGGAGAAATGCGGCCACAAAATCACAGATAAAAACACCACGAACCTTAAGAGACATCTCAATGTTTTTATTTAAATTTTATGTGTGTGTACTTCTAACATGTTTAGTTGGTCAAATAAATATGTTGTAAATTCAAATCAGAGCGTCTTCCGAATTTATGTATTCTTGAGGTAGCAATAATATGATAAAATAGCCTTTTTTGAAATGGGTTTGGTTAAAATAAAATTTTGGTTTTGTCTATACTACTAGGTACTTATACTATATTGAAAGGGTTAAAAAGAATTGCATCCCTAAAATAGACTAAAACACAATTTTCACTGACTAAAACTAGACGAAAATAGTCATGGATAATTCTGACTAAAATAAGACTAAAATGCTCCGACTTTTAGTCGACTGAAACTTGACTAGACTAAAGAGTATGAACGTGACAAACTAATAAAAACTAAAATGATAGCTTGACACAAAGACTAGACTTAAACTAAAATTAAAACAGGCCCCCACAAACAACACTAGTTCGCGCTCTGACTGCTCCGTGCGTGCCCACAGAAAACAGCATGCATGTTCCAAATTGAGTTTTCTTTTGCGTCTTTTTGCACTACAATGTTTTTAAATCGCTTGAATGTTTGAACTGAAAGGACCTAAAACCTCACGTGCAAATTATTAACTTTTGCTCTATGATGGTTAAACTTTGCAATTAATCCAAGAATCACATTCTTTTCAGGTCTGAATGAATCAACTACGATCCCTATACTTGACATCGCACATCCAGCGATGTGACTACTGCAGATGCACACATTGCGATATCAATGCTAAAACGATATATCGTGCAGCCCTAGTAATAAGTAATTCTGAGCTGGTACGGAGCTCTCATGAGTGATGATTGCATCAAAAGCTTGCCCGACAGGACAGCCATTCTCAGGTAAGGACATGAAATTCATTTGTTTCTCCTTGATTGAGCATTAGTTGGGAATAAGCATTCATTTGCAGAGCACAAGGAGGGGGGGAAACATCGGTTTAAGATTGGGAATGTAATTTTCTTGTTTAATGTACCATGCGCAAAAAATAAGATCGGGCGTGTTCCTCTAGAATTGTAATTAAAGACTAGATGGAAGGGTGGCACATTATCTCCTGTATCAGAATAAGAGAGCTGAATAACTTGGCCTTCTAATATCATCTCTCGTTCATTTGGGTAACCCTCTCAAGAGTTGTTGAGGGATGAAGAAGAGAATGACATCAGCAGAATCAAAAGTACAATACCAAAGAATTGCTACAAACACAAAAATATTCAAGTAAAATAAAAGCCTGTGAAAAACCAGTACAATGTGAAGTATGAGCTGAAGTTGAAGAGTTACCTTGTCTGCATCGACTTTCCCTTTGACAAACTCTGATCTCCAGAACTGCAGGGCCTGTTCCAAAGAAAGACCAATGCCCTTGAGGAAGAGGCCATACTGCATGCGCCCACCATGCCGGAGGTGGTGGTTTTCTCTCAGTGCCTTGTGGAGATGCCTCATACACAGAGGAAAGGACTTGCCCGAGAGCTGGTGGAAGAGAAGAAAAGAAGAGTGGCTATTGAAAATGGTTTGTTTTATAAATTAGCCAACTTTTAGGTGATTGATAGCTGTATGCACTTCAAATACAAAAAACAGAGATCACAGGTCCACTGTGAACACGAAACGACCATGACACAATCACAGTCAATCAAGAGAAATTTTAAATGTACAATTATGTGTCACAAGTGATAAGGACAAAAACTCACATTTACATGAAATAGCTTTATCGCACCTGGTTAGGAGTGGTAAAATACTGATATGAGGATTCAAAAAAGAGGCACTGATTAAAAAAGCCTTTGTTTTAATGCAAAGGCTTTAATTACAAGAGATTTCAATGAATTTGTTAATGTTCAAATAAAAGCAAAAAATGAAGGACAAAATTTGCATGTGCTGATGAGCCACTTAATTGGAACAGCAACTGGCCCTGAGATGACATTAACAATACAGAAACACACACACACACACACAGTAGATCTTTCCACAGACAGCTCTCTTCCTTAGAAACATCTGTGTACATGCACTCCAACCACCAAAGTAGGACATGCTAAATGTCCTAGTAACTTGAGAATTTAGGAAAAGGAAAACTTTAACATCAGCACAAGTCTCAAGTGCCAAATATAAAGCAAGCAACGGGACACGCTACCCAATAAAAATTATATAGGAAAAGTTTGCTAAATATTGCTTTGCATACATATACATGCCTACACACACACATATACATAGCTAAATATATTAAGTATATCAATAACTTTAGTACTTACTGCATCAATCTGCTCCAGAGAAATTTTCCCAATGTTCTTCTGAATGCTATAGTCCTGACCCACATAGGCATGGCTACAAAAAATAAAATAAGGGAACGAATGATGAGAGCCAATCACAGTGGAAATCACAAGGTCAATGTAGAAAACTGACTAACAAGCACATTATTCAAATGGATTCCTGTTTTCAGGTGAAGGGATATAAATCTGGTGAAGGAACACTGCAAAGCAAAAGGCATACCTCGAAACAATACAGAGTCTGCAAGGCACAGACCCGAGGTCTGCTTAACAATGCTATAAAATCGATGAATCTACTTTGGAGGCAACTTTGTTGAAGGAACATACACATTTATGAAGAAAAATAAATCCTAGACCTTTGTATTCCCAACAGATTTAAGATCCTCTATTTAGGACCAAAACACAAATATTTATTTAGAAGGCTGTTGGCTGTGGAATAAAAAACTATAAAGAAATTAATATGGCCCAAAGTATAAGTGTACAAGAATGTTGCAAAATATATTTTAGCAAATGGAGAAATGTTTTTTAACTGGAACACATACACTATACTAGAGCCCGACTGATTTATCGGTCTGCCGATTTTATCGGCCGAATACGAGCCTGTCGCAGATATATCGGCATCGGTGTATATGCCGCAGATATGGCACCAATATGAACGCGCGTCCAGCGTCTCACAATGCATGAATATTCACACAAAATTATGTCAAAATGCCTGTCTTGTCGTATCATCATAAACATAGTCAGTTATGTCTCAAGTGAACGTAAACATGAAATTTGCCATCACCTCCAGCGTTTTTTGTCATTTTCACAAGTTTCATGGCCCACAGAATGTATTGTGAATATCTGAACATGCAATATATCAAAAGAAAGAACAAACCCTCTGTTTTATTCTAGCTTCATGCATTCTTTTTTTAATCAACATTTTGAGCAAAAAGCTGAGAAAAATAATTTTTTTGTCAAAGACTACATAGAGATGAGATTCAGAATGATGATCAAAACACAGATGGAGTAGATTGAGTTCATCAGCTCCACCAAAGCTCCACAGTCTTGGGTCAACATTTCATTAAATAATAAAGCCGTTTTGATTTATATGCTGTTTAATGTTGATAATAGCGTTATTTTACATATGCATCTGCTGTTTCTGCTTCTTCTTCGCCTGTGTTTTGATCAGTAGATTCAGTACTCGTTCAGAAAATGTGTAATAGCGCCGCCTACCGTATAATGAAAACATGGAAAGCAGGAACATCTTGTTAATGGCAGGGAAGCATTTTCTCATAAAAGACGAGATAACAAAAGACAGGGAAAAAAAATATTCACTCCCTGCTCTTGACTGAATAATTTGAATAAGGGTTAATCTATATTTATACAGTAAAGACTATGAAGTGATATTTGATTACCATTTCTGTAGCCTACTAGAAAATCTAGTTTAGACCCACATGAAAAACCTGAAAATAACTTTTTCATTTGCGTGTTTGTTCTGTTGTATTTATGTACAATGGGCCTCATTCATTAAACTTTCGTAAATATATGAGCAAATTCTGAGTAATTTAAAATGGACCTTTACGAAAACTCTCCCCCAGATTTCAAAAACGCTCCGTATTCCACGGATTCATTCATAATTAGCATTATCCCCGCCCATGAGTTACAACTGCAAATAATGTGGCCAGGAACGCTGTGGAATCTTCTGGAATTCTCTCTCAGGTTTGGCTCCTGTACTTTGCATAAATGCTAAAGAGACTAATTGACCAATTGCCTAGCAATAAATATTAAATTATATGTCCACCAAAGCATTTTAGCCAGCTAAAAAACGTCTGGTGCTCTTCTGAAAACGGCCAGCTAGTGGCGCTTGAAAGCGCTTTGCAAGCGCAGCGTTTTTCCAGCTGAGATTCTTTGGTTGCCATGATACAGAATATCCATGGCAGTAATGTGCTACCAGTTGTCTCATTTGGAAGAATATTACTGAATATAAAAAATGCAGTAAAAAGCAGTATTAACTTCTCCATTATTGTTGTTCAGTCGGTGTACAAGTGGGATGATTGGTCGGTGTAGTTTTTGTCCCACCCCTCATCCACTGTGATTGGACGGCCTGGTAAAAAGTGAGTAACGAGCGCTGCCTATTACCCAACATTGAACAGTAAAAAAAAAAAAAAAGAAGACAGGGCAAATCAACCCTTGAAATATTATTATGGTACATAGTGCATCAAAATGCATTGTCATCAGTTTGCCTAAATTGGAACATAGAATGTTCAAATGTTGTACGCACCATTTACCCGTGGTAGGGAGCAGGTGTAAATTTCTTTCGTACCAACAAACATTTTGAAAATACGAACATTTTCATGAATCCGAAAATTTCTGTCAGAGCTACTTTACGAACGATTTACATACAAATTTGTTCTGCTCGTGTTTCATGAATGAGGCCCAATGTATGTATATTATGTATATACAGTACCAGTCAAACGTTTGGACACATCAGTGGGAAAATGTGTCCAAACCTTTGACTGGTACTGTACTATAATATACACACAATACACATATATCGATATCACAACTTTTTTACTCCCTAATATCGGTATTGGCCCCCAAAAACCCATATCGGTCGGGCTCTACACTATACCGCTCAAAAGTTGTTGTTTTTTTAAGAAATTAATGCATCTTTATTTGTTTATTGTTTTATTTATATTTTGAAAATTATAACAACAGCACTGAACTAAACAAAGTTATATTTAATTTCACTCCTTCCTTGCACACAAAAACCGAACACTTCTACATCAATAAATAGAGTCTGAAAGAGTACAAAAATATATATAGTGCACGGTCACTAAAGTGTCTTTTTTAAAATAAAAGCTTTGATCAGGTAAAAAAACAGGTAAAGCATGTAAAAATTATTCTAAATTTTTTTTAAAAGCACAAACATTCTAAATAAAAAAAACATTGCTACTTTAGTGAAACTTAGTACTTCCAGATGAGTCTTATTTATAACAACAGAAGTAATATTAACAACAAGCAAAATAAGTACAAAATCTAATGTTTTCAAAATGACAAGGAACTCTATCAATGTTGCATAAATACAAGCATAAAAGGTTTAGGAGTTGTTTAATAGGCTAAAGAGTGAAGAGATTTAATCTGGCATGTTATCAGAATTATTAATGTTTTTTTTGGTCTAGATTATTAAATATGTGCTGACAGAACGCCGTTTTTATAAAGCGGAGATAATTGATTTCCATAGCTGTAATTATTTACATGTGCATCAATTTTAGCCATTCATTACAGCCATTCAACATTACAGTATATTTGAAAGCTGGCCAGTTCAGATTTTTACCTGCTCTGCTAAAATGATCAAAAAAGTTTTTGAACCATGTAAACAGTGCTTTAAGATTTTCAGGTAGGTCTTAAAAGGTAAATACAGGTAAATATCCATAAAATGAATAAATCAAACACTACACAGTATTCACTGAATAAATTATACATTGAATATAGATGAATCACTATTTTGATTCATCTATATTCAATGTCTTTTGTTCTTTGATTGACAATGACACAGCAGCAGGTTTATTAGGCTGCTGTCACTTTAAGATCTGACGTACATGACGTGGAACTGACACACATCCTATTTTCTCACAATACTTTACATTCATTTAACAACTCATTTAAGACTGTTCTTACGAGGATACAACATTTTCAAATGTTTTTTTTTTGCGTCTTTTCGCTCTTGAATGGTTTAATAGCAATTGAGTGAATGATAGAGTGATCATATACTGTAGCGCAGCCAAAGGATGACAGAAAAAAAAACAATGGATGCTGCGTTAATAATTGCGTTTAATATTTATATTGTGTTCAACTGAAAAAAGTTTATTGCAAATTGAACAGATATCAGAAAATGGAAAAATATCGGTAAACCAATTTAAAATATATTCTAATATAAAAAAAGAGTTATAATATTTCAGAGTATTACTGTTTTACTGTATTTTGATGGCATAAAGGCAGCTTTGGTAAGCAAGAGATCTTACCAACACCACTTTTGAACAATAGTATTTATCTTAATACTGGGGACAAAAATAGAAATTACATTACTTTCATTAATTCTCAGTGACTCTTTGAAAATGTAAATAGAAAAAAGTAAATAATTTTGCCACCCAGTCATTTCATAAAGTCACAGACTGTTCAGCTGAATCCACTGAAATCCAGTAACAGATATGTTGAAATCATGATGATGGCAAATACTACACAACATTTGACATTTACATGAGAAGCACATAAAGAAATGGGACTGATGCAAAGAAACAGATTCCTTTCGGTCCTACCACAGTGCCGCATCCGCTGAGGCTGTGTGTGATGGTATGAATAATTGAGCATTTCCAGGCCCTGCTTTCTTATTCCTCTACATTCCCTTACTGTTCAGCTCCACGCCAGCCCTTCACACCCTCTTATCTGGCCTGCCCAGTGTTGACAAAAATTAAAAGAGTCTACTAGCCAATCCTCAGCAGCCACAACTGTCGCCTCTAAAGACACATCCAATTAAATGCTCTCATTCAGAGTCCATCAAAAAGCAAATGAATGGACTGCTGGGAATGCTGCCATTGTTTCCCTTCACTGCGAGCAAGTGGAGGGACACAGTCGTCCGTGCAGGCAACATGGCCAATGACTGAGAGTCCCAGCTTTTATCTACATTGGTATCCCCGCTTGGCTGCAGCCAAAATGCAAGCGCAGGTTCACTCGTGGAAAACACTTGGTGCATCATAATGGGCCTGTGCCAAGACCATTAATGAAATAGGCTGAATGGAAGCGAGCAAGAGATAAAGGAAAGCAGTCGGAGTCACTTTCGGTGCTGGCTAGACTTGAGTGGACCGGTTTGATCGGTCCTCAGTAGGCCAAGGAAATTGCAAAACAACAAATAAGGATTATTGTGGGAATGTTTTCAATTAAATAATTTTTCAAAAAAACAAAAAAAAAGCCCCATGTGGATATGTTTGAATAAAGTTGCTGCTTTTCATGTAGCAGGAGTAATAATCACAATGCCATAAAGAATATAGTTTTATGCCAGAAGAGATGAACAATTTCTAACGACATCAATTACCTGAGGTGGCTCAAAAGAGGCTGGAGTCGTTCATCAGACTGTACCGCTGGCAAGGACCGTGCAGTCATCTACAAGAAAAAAAAATTTCAATTAAAAATAAATTAAGGGTCAGCGGTTAAAGTAATTTTTACAGCAGTGCAGTAAAGTAAACTCAAAAAAGGTCAATAACTGGAGCATGAACTATGAATTTATAATAATTATATTGAATTTATTATAGTTATAACATGAAATTATAATAGCATAATAAATAATATTCCTAGTGTAATAAAAAGCACCCAATGACCAGAAAGTCTTTTAGATGCCCAAAAAATACATGAAAAATATTACTAACAATGAACACAAAAGAAAAAAAGTGAAAAAAGTTGTCTTTATTAGTTGAAATTGTGTCAAAACAAATCTCTGTTTTTTTCAGTAAATAATGTTTTTAAACATGTTTACCACAAGATCATAAATCATCTTTGCCACTAAAGTGGCAGGATATCTGTTAACTGAAGCAAAACGAAGACAATGATGAAGAGACGTAGAGGTCTGAGAATGATCAAGCTATTGAGACTGCAGCGAAACTGCAGCATAGGCAGCAAACTTTCCAGTCCAATGACCACTGACACACAACCTTTAAAACTAGATTGTCTACCATCCAACTCCACAACACTCTTTCATTAAAACAGATGTATCAAATATCAAAGGACGACATTCATGGATTTAGAGGAATAAAAATGATAATAGCTCAGGGTAGAGAAAAAAGTAAGTAAAAACCCTGAAAAAGCACCAAGACTTCAAGGGTTTTCAGAACTGTCAAGTGGCTCAATCCATCTCAAGCGACCAACGGGGGTAGCTTGACCATTTAATTTATTTTCCTTTTTTTTGTGATGATTACCTATGTACAGGTAATGCAAAAAACAAGTAAAATGAAAAAAGTTAATTGCGGTTAACACAAAAAACACATGAAACACTTGAGCAAGGCACCTAACCCACAATCGCCGCATTAAAATGGCTGCCCACTGCTCCAGGTGTGAGTGTCCACGGTTTGCAGTGAGTGTGTTCTCTACTCACTACTCCTAATGTGAGTGCCCTAACTTGGATGGGTTAAAATCATAGACTGTAAAAAAATATGGACGTAGTGTCCGTGACGTCACCCATCGGATTCTTATGAGCCGTTCTGAAGTGCAAAGTAGGGACGAGATGAGAAGTGGCCACGCCCTTAATTATGCAGAACTTTAATGCTTTATATAATGTAAACGATTGAGTTATAAAAAAAATTCAAATGTAGTAAATTTTAAACGGCGTAAGGAAGATAAGCTAAAGTGATTCTAAAAATAGTCTCTAGACTAGAGAAAGAGAGAGAGAGAGAGAGAGAGAGAGAGAGGAGAGTTTTGTCTGCTTACACTTATATTACAATGTAATATTAATCTTATTTTATATTCGCTTTATTTTTATTTTCCCCAAGGATTATAAAAAGAAGATATGAGGTAAAACTATTATAAACTATACCCACGTTCCGTCTAGCACGACTTCCTTCCCTTCACAGCGCGCGCTGTCATTTCTCCCCAAACATGCCTTTAACGTCAGATTCAGCACAATCTGTGATTGTTGTCAAATGCACTCTCCACTTTGGCTAAATTGCAGGACGACAAATAGCCTATATCTCAAAATGACCGGCTTGATGGGTATTCACACAGTTTATCTTAAATGGGTGTAAATAGTTAGGAGAAATCAATAGGAGAATGATATTATTAGATCTGCATTCGGTCTTAAAAGGGGCAGCATCTAATAAACCTGCTGCTGACGATTGAGCCATTAATGTGAATAAAACAACACAAGGCAAAAAGAAAATTACTTGCAGCTCTTTTATGATAATGTGATGCTCTTAAAATATAATAATATAATATATATATATATATATATATATATATATAAATTTGATTAATAAAATTATAAAAAGAACATTATGTAACAATACTTCACAATATTAGGCTACAGTTTTTTTTCTGTATTTTTGATTAAATAAATGCAGGCTTGATAAGCATAAGAGACTTTTTGCAAAAACATAAAATAGTATCCAAACTTTCCGCACGTCCCTGGAGGTTAATAGTAAAATAGGCTATGTAAGCTCACCTTTTAAACAAATTAAAAGTTTAATTTGGATTTTAATGTTCAAAAAGTCCATTTCTATCCAAAAAACTTGCCAGAAGTAATGGTTTAAGGATTTTTTTTTTTTAAATGTCTTCCGGAGGTGCATGCCCCCGGACCCCCCCATGCGCGGCTTGGTAACCTCCTCCAGCACGTAACAGCACCGCTGCTGGAAAAATTTCTAGGGGAAACACTGTGGAATAATATTATGAAACAACCAGGAAAGTACTCAATTATCTTAGTTTTTTAGTGCAATTCTGACACTTCTGAAAATCAAATCGATTGAACATACAAACTCCATAAGAGAGACTTTGAGGAATCATTTTGTCCTTTTGTATTATCAAGTGAAATCCAAAACACATGTAATTGGAGATAAAAGCTCAGGGCAAACTCTTTGTCAGATGGGAAGCAGCTTTCAATTTCATGCTCATTTAATGAGACCCTCCCAGTAATGTCTCCTCTCTGTCCTCCATGGCCATGAGAAGCCAATACAGCAACACACGTCGGCCACGACAGCTCACTAACGGCAGAGAGAATGAGGCACAGTCATTACTCCACAACAGCCATGTTGGTGATTCAGATAATTGGCAGGAAATAGAAGTCAGAAGCAGGAAAGTGGCGTAGAGGGCCGCCGTGCTGAGGGTCAGTGTGCAGCACTGTAGAGAGCCAACTGAGAGATGAGAAACATGGTGTTGGTAGCCCTGAGCCAGATCCCTTTTGTCCATTTCTGAGCATGACAATCACTTTCAGTTGAGCCTGTCAGGTATACAAGACGCTGATAGAACGCTAGATTGGAGCCTGATGTGATTTTCACAAGGTCGTTCCCATCACTTCACTACTGCAGTGCAAAGCAATGAAAGAAAGGCAAGCATATAAAACTTGTACTTGTTGCTAAAATACATGCCGTGCAACCAATTCTGTATCCTAAAGTTCATGTAAACAATACATCTTTTTAAATCGTGTTCCTGAACATATGGTACTGTGGAATACACTGCCACATGGTCACTAACAAAGACTTGACTCCATAGCAACTGAATTAAACTTGAAGTAAACTTGCTGTATCCCATAAAATAAACCGCATCAGCAATAAATGACGCAAACAAATGGCTGCCGTGTCGGCAGTCATAAATTCAGTAGTTTAAAATAATTACTATTAAGATCATGACCCTGAAATTGTAATACCACAGCAAAAACATATGTTAATGAACTCATTCCTGTATATATTCAGTGAAATATCTACATAAAGATTAACAAATGAAAGTAACACTGGCGTGTAGCCTTTAAGTAGTTTCCAATTAAATGCTATTGCATTCATTTCTCACGGAAATTATTCAAGTAAACTTTCAGTAATAAAGAACAAAAAAAAAAGAAAAATGAATTAACAGGTCTGTTAGCCAGTCTTAAAAGCAGGCTGTTCAGTTGTATTCACAATGCAAGGTTTGAACAGATATGATATTTGACACAAATGTTTTAGTCCCACCAGTTTACATTCACATAAGACTGTTTACATTCATTGTTCACCAAAGGTGCCTTTGACTATTCACACACGCTGCTGCATTAGAGAAAGACCACACAAGCATGAGTGTTTGAAAGGTTGAAAGCCGCCTGTCAGCCAATAATATGTATGACCAATAGTAGGGCCGCTCGGTTATGGCACGATTACTTTGATTAATATTGAGATCATGATTATTTAACACGATTACTCATCCACTTAATTAAACTTGTGAACTTGAAAAAAAAAATGTATTGTCTTTTTGACAGTGGACAACTTAATGTAATATAATCCAACAAAAAAATGAATTTAAAAAAGCCAATTGGTTATGTATTTTTTTACTTTTAGTATTAGCTTGGTACTTAACTGTACAAATACTTATAAAGCCTTATAAAGAAATTCTGATAATTTAGTAAACAACACTTCTCACACATAATGCTAATTGATACGCAGATTGTGTAAATTAATAAATATGAAATTTTGCTTTTTTTTGGGGGGGGGGGGGGGGGACAATAACAGATGCAAAACAATTCCATATATACAATAACATGAATGATGAGGCCATAATGAACAGAGATGACTAACATGTGGTTTATGAATATTCTTGGTACTAAAAGGAAACAGACTAAACATATGCTTACCATCTTTCTGTCTGGATTAAACACATCATTTGTTATGGTGTTGCTATACTGGATAAAGATATTATTCTATGACAAAAAAAAAAGCGCAGACATTCCTCCACAGAGAGATAATTGCAAAATCTCCATCTTCTTTGAAGGGAATTCTTAACCATTACAAGGAAATCAGGACACCATCTCGAAGAATAAAATGAATGTCAGTCCCCTTAAAACAAGAACCTAATTTGTTCATTTTCTGTTACTTGACTAGCAAATCAGAAACACAATGTGTACAAATTAAACACTTTGTGGGGAGTATGGCGAGACTTCTTTTTTAACTGATTATCATGTTGGTTGCTTAAGACACATTACTAGGGAACAGATGTCGCAATAAAATATGCTTGCTGAGACAAATATGGGACAACTGGAAAGACAACTCCCCCATCCGGTGAAAGCAAGTAATGCAAGGACATCCTTACAACAAACTCCAGCTGAGCAAACACAGTACAGTGTGTCCATTCATACAGAAACAGAGCATATCTGTTAACTTTCTATCTCCATACAGCATCGTCATCTGACAGGCTGCTGAGACAGGAGAAAAAAAAAAGAAAAAAACCTTACCAAACATGCTTGAAGCATGTTTAAACTTGAAGCTTTAAGCTTGATATGCAAAATTATAATTTGAGCTGGTGTCACTTCAGTATGGAAGCTTATTTCCGCCACGGGGTAAAACATATATATTTTTTTTTTTAAGTAATTGCGACTTTTTATCTCACAATTCTTTTGAAGAAGTTGTCTCCATAGGCCGTAAAAAATATGAACGGCACGACTTCATTATGCGATCGAGACGTTTTGGCTTCAGTTTTTAACACGAGTGTGGCACTCAAACTGAAGCCTACGCGCCTCGATCGCCCCCAGGTGGTTGGTCCCAGTATAGCTCAAAACCTGAATTCTAATGGACTGGAGATAAACTAAACAATCAAATTACACTTCATATAATTTTTCCCCAAAGTTGGTTTCTCTCATTTTAGGCAGTTTTTATCACGTTGATTTCATTTCAAGAATTCGTTTTTTAAACAAGTTTGGTATTAGTTATGTGATGCTATAAAAACGGGGGGTGTGACGTCATGATTGACAGCTTCTCTGAGTGAAGTTGTCACTGATGCACCAACAAACTTTTTGGGGGATTTTCGGGAGGAGATTGGAGCTTTAGCTTTAATTTCTACATTTCCACAACTGTTTATTTCACACCAACATAATGAATTGTTCTGCATCTGCGAGAGCATGGGCGGGCTTTTGATATCGCGCCTCTACTTCCTGCTCTCTACTGCACAGACTCGTCCCAAATCTGCACAAGATGTCAGAGCCAAATTCAGACCTCCGGAGGCTTCACTTTTCTTCAGCGGAAGAGAATGAAGTCGTGTCGTCCATATTTTTTTACGGTCTCTGGTGCGGCAGGCTTGGTTGTTTCAGAAGTACACATTTTGCAATTCTGACAAACAATTAAAAATCATAAAGTCACAAACATATGAGATATAAACTCGCAATTCTGGGGGAGTGTTTTTTTCCCTCATAAACTCGCAAAATTGCAAGTTATAAAATGAAATTCTATCTCACAATTGTGAGAAAAGAAGTCAGAATTGTGTGATAAAGTCAATTATGTTACTCCGTGGCTCCGTACTGAAGTGACACCAGCTCAAGTTCATTCATTTATTAAAAAAAATTATGGAGGGAAAAAAGTATCACAGTTTCCACAAAAATATTAAGTGGAAGGTTTTTTAAACCTTGATAATAAGAAGAAATGTTTCTTGAGCATATTAGAATTATTTCTGAAGGATCATGATGTGACATGATGCTGGAAAATTAATTATATTTTAAAATATATTCAAATAGAACAGTTATTTTAAATGGTAATTTCACAATTTTTACAAGTTTTTACTGCATTTGATTACACATCAAATACATGTAGTTTTATTGGGCATTCTTTCAAAAACATTAAAAAATAAAACCTAATTTTACTATTTAATATTTTCTTTAATAAACAATTCATATTACACTCAAAAAAATTATACGTTCGATTTACTTAACTTTTTTATGTCAACAGGTTCCACGTAATTGGGTTATGTTAAATTTAATTAAAATTGTTTATTTCAGTTAACTTAAGTTTTGTATGTAAGGTTAATTCAATGCCATTTAGTTAAATCAGTAGCCTGGATGCCAGCCGAACTTAGCCCCGCCCACAAAATTTTTACTCGGGCAGTTCGATCTGGACTTGATCGGTAGAGAAGTAATTATGCCCGGACAGAAACTGTTCGGACCAATGAAATTGTCAGGGCGGGCTTTAGATGATGATGGACAGATGATAAACAGTAACGTAATCATCCACGTCAAAGGCGCTTGGGTTGAATTTGTTCTAATCCTAAACGGAGAACTTGTTCGTATATGCATTCACCTTTACTATTTCTCTCAGAAATGATGATCGTGTTGGTAAGTACTCTGTGTATCCTTAATTCTTTTTCTACAACAACGGCAAAGATCGTTTACACTCATCTTTTTCTTCTAACGGGGGGTGGGGGGGGGGCATTTGGGGGATAAAATGTGTTATTTTGGCAGGGCTGGCAGCTAAAAATCGCATTCCTGGGTCTGTATGTCACATAATTGGGGTGGCTTCAACCCGCGGACATGGCAACACAGTTCAGTTGAGTTCTGTTGATATTTGACAACTAACGTTATGCGTCGCTCCGTTGCTCTGATTGGTTGTAGGTCTATCCAATTAAGGTCTTTCCTGGTTCGGTTGAAACACGCCCCATAATCACAGCCCAACGGAGCAGTATCAGACTCATATTCTGACTAGAATTGAGTATGACGACGTCAGGCTATTAAATCAGGTTAACATTCTTAATTTTGTCCAAAACTATTCAATTTAATTATTCTAAAATGAATATAAAAAACAAATCAAAACAACTAATCCAGTTTAATTGATTATTTTTATTTAGTGAAATACTATTTTACAACATTTACATAACCTTTTACAAGGTCTTATTGGCTGGCCAGAAGATGGTTTTCTTAAATCCATGCCATGCCCAAAGTAGTAGTTTATTATTATCAAAACAACTTTAATCGTTATTTGCAGGTCCCCACCATAAGCACACGCTCTACACTTCACCACAATGGTAACCTCCAAAAACAATAACATAACAAAAACTTTTAAATACTAACATAAAACATTAAGCATTAAAAAGTCTCTCCATTTTCTCATCTTGTTAAAAATACATCAAATAGCACTTTATTTAAACATCTACTCTCCGAATTCAGCCCCTTTGCAAAGCATGATGGGAAGTGAAAGTCTTGTTTGATTGGGTTACTTGATTGAAACATGTTATTTCAAAATGAAAACATCAAGTTATGTAAAAGAGTAACGGTTTTAAGTCAGTTTAACATGAATCAATTACATCTGAACCAGAAACCTGATATAATTGTGTTAAATCAAGATGAATTGCTTAAATAAAGTGAACAGCATCATAAAATAATTTTTTGAGTGTAGTACTACCTGATATTATGAAATATAAGCAAAAAAAATAGGTAACTCAAATTGCATTGAACATCTCGACTTTGAATCTCAAATAAGTATTATGTTAAATCAAAATTGGTATCAACCACAAAATCAATTGACGTTCTCCAATAAAAATAAAAAAAAATTTAAAAATCAAAACAAGCCTCCTCTCTGAACATGTCGTACTGACACTAGAGCTGGCAAAGGAAAATGTGAAATTGTCCAGACAGGAAAAGCTAATGAGCGGACTGGTCCAGATGGTGATTCAACTGTGATGAAACATACAAGACATAATTGAGAGGCATGCTTTTCAGACTTTATCTCCCTTGCCCTTGTGCACACTGCTAGAGGCTACGCAAAATGGCGAGAAGACGATGCGGCTAATTGGCATCATTGAGGTCCTACGGAGGCTTGTTGGACACTCTGAGGAGTGCCTAGGCACTGGATTTTGCTTGTTAGCAAAAGCGCCAACAGCTTAGTCTATCTCTATGCACAAGGAGTCTGGTGATCTTTAGTGGAGGGAAGGTACAGTCACCGCACTGCATTATGAGCGCAAGAGGCCAATTTAACAAGATTAGCAGCATGTACAGCGCATACTGATACTCCATACTGAGCAGGTTGTGTCGATGTAAAGACCACTGATGAGATAGTCACAGGCTTAAACATACTGAATAAGTGTACAAATGAAATGGGGGAGAGATTTGTGTATGGCATATATGAAATTGTATGAATGTCATCCCAAATGCTCCCCTCTAAACCCAAGCAAAAGTTAGACTACAAACTCTAATGCAAGTTATGTGTGTGACACATAAAAACTAAGTCGTTTTTTGGTAATAGTTTTCAAAATTTTTAAGAAAGTAATGGTACTTTTACTTTAGTAATATTTTTCAATACTCTTTCCACTCCTGCTAATACTGTACACATGCATTGTTGCGACTGTTTAAGTTCAGTTAAGACATAACTAACTATGTTTGCTAGGATACTCACCAAGACGGGCATGTTTTGGACATTTTTGTGTGGATTTGTACGTTCAAGCACAAGCCATGAAAGAGAATTCTATTTAGTATTTTAGCACATTGTCTGAGACGTCAATATTTTTAGACGACTGGGTAAGTTGGTACGATATGAAATTGTATTGAGTTTAAATGGTCAAAAATATGAAAAAATGCACGTCCTGCCGAGTATTCAAGTAAACACAGTCGGATATGTCTTTAGTGAACGTATACAGACTCGGATAGGTTACAATGAATTTGGTCCGTGCAGCTCTTAAAGGGCCAGACCTAATATTCTGTGTAAAGCAGGGCAGGGCAGAACATGCTGGCCAAGTGAGTTTTTAGGGTTTCATTTTTTTTTGTTGATAAAACAATGAATAGTAAGTTCGGTCATATTATTCAATTACTTTTACAGTTTTTTGCCATGGTATCGATTCAGTATCGGTATTGAGGCATAGTCGCGTATCGAAGCGATAATTTTGGTATTGTGACAACACTATTCTATATAAAAAGTATTTGCTGATATTCTCTTTTTTTTTGTTATGTTGGTTTACAATTTTTTTTTCCTTTTACATTTTTACTCTTTTAGTTTTACATTTTGTCAAAGGGCTTGTTTACATTTATACTTTTTTATAGTACACTACTGAATGCCAAAGTAAATTAAATGTTAAGTAAAATAGTTGAAAATTATTGTGATAAATTAGTCGATAGATTAACCGCTATAAAAAGTCATTATTGGCAGCCCTACTGTGTTTGCGTGAATATTTGCCAAGAGAGGATTTGTATTTGACCTGATGTGATTTGAATTGAAAGGAATTGCACACTGTCCGATTGAGGCGGTTTGTGCACGCACTTCTGGTGTGTGTCAGACAGCGCAAGACTGCAAGGAGTTGTTTTCCGCAATTTTTCACGTGCCCAGTCTATTCTCTGCGACACACACACACACACACACACAGATCAGGCATAACATTATGACCTAATATTGTGTGTGTGTATATGTATGTATGTATGTATGTATGTATGTATGTATATATGTATATGTATTAGGGCTGGGCAAATTAATGCGTTAACGCGGGCAATTATTTTTTTCAGCTTAACGCATTAAAAATATTTAACTCAAATAACACCGCGGCCGTTTTTATATAAATTTTTGCCTAGCGTTACATGATCACACTCCTATTCATGTAAATGCTTCCAAGCACGACAAGACACAAGAGAATGCGCTGTATGTCAATGTCCTGCCTGTGTGGCTGCGTCTCATGTCAGCTAATCGAGGGACACTCTGACACACACACACACACACACAACGCACAGACAGACTCGCGTCGGTGCTCACATCGAGTTCTCTTTTGCTCTTGAACAAACAATAACAACAACACAGAGAATTTTGAGTATTTTCATATTAGGAGTTTTAAATTAGTTAAATAACGTCTTAAATGAACTTAAAGAGTTGTGAGGAAATGAGATGCGCGGGACAGCGCGTGAGATCCGTGTCATGTTCGTCAGCGGCCGTTCTTAAAGTGACAGGAGCACTGATGATGCCTGTCATTAATGTTCATCAAAGAACAACGGGAACAGAGAAAATTCTAGCTTTAATGATGATTAATCTAGATTTAATTTATTATTTATGCAGTAAAGAAAGCTGTTTGATAACTATTACATTTCTGTATATGTCTAACAGGGAAGGCCATGGGTAAATATAACATTTATTATAATGGGTTTATGTAAAGATTGTTTTAAGTTCACTTAAATAAAAAAAGAGTTCAAAGATCTATACACACACACACACACACACACACACACACACACACACACACACACACACACACTTTTTTTTTTACCAACAATGTCATGTGCTGGGGAAAAATGTATCGTGATTAATCAGATCCAAAATAAAAGTTTGTGTTTACATAATATATGCGTGTGTACTGTGTATAATTATTATGTATATATGTATATATATATATATATATATATATATATATATATATATATATATATATATATATACATACACACACATGCATATATATATATTTGATAATTAAAAATGTGTTATATTTTTATTAAAAAAAAGAGATCATTTTAAAGATAAATTATTTATACAGTATATACACGTGCAAATATTTCTTAAATATATACATGCATGTGTGTGTATTTATATATACATAATTATACACAGCACACACACACACATATATTGTAAACACAAACTTTTATTTTGGATGTGATTAATCACAATTCATTTTTCCCCAGCACTAAAATATAAATATAAATGACATATATACACACAACTTTTAGATTTTGTACTCATATTTTACTCTGCTTTGGGTTTAAAGGGGAGCAATTGGACAACTGCCATTTCATACAATTTTATAAGCAGCTTACAAAAATACATTACTGAGAGTAGAAACTCAGAGCAAACCTTATGAAGGAATCACATGGTTCAGCACATGAGAGAATGGCTTAATTCGAGTCCTAAACATCTTTATGTGGCAGAGCTGAAAGAGTCAAAGACCTTGGAGAAGACAAACCTCTCGAAACCCATAAACCCGCAACAACAATAACATTTATGTGAACGGGCAGGCTCCTCTGTACAACCTGCAAGCTGCTTAAATCCTGAACAACCATGCTATGAGCTTTAAATGTTTGGATTCGATGATAACATATTGAGCAGACCTTTCCGCGTGTTCCTGAAGCTGGATCCATGTAAAGCCGTAAATCAGAAAGCCCACTGTTACTTTCATAAATCCCCAGATTGGACATATTGAGTGTTGGATTAGCATAGTCTGGAGCAAGGCTACAAAAGTCCTCTCCCCTTTGTTGGTGGAGACATCAGGATCTTGATAAGCAATCAGCAATACCAAAACTGACAAGATTAACTGGAACCACTGAGCGGAATCTGCCCAACAAAGATACAGAGATGCAGGATGCATGTCTAACATGAGGCAGATAGTGTGCAGCTTAGAAAAAGATTTAAAACCCAAACAAAAACAAAATAATTTAAGCATTGTTACAATAAAACAATTGTATATTTTATTTGCCTAAATCTTTTCGAAGTAATTCATTAAAAACAAATGCAGATTAATCACCATTACATTTTATTAAGTCATGTACACAATATATATTAGTATTTCTACTTAAATGTAACTTGTATCGAAATATAATGCTGTAGCTGTCTAGTACTTTAAAAATGCATTTGAGAAAATGCAGAATTTGTTTTATTTCCTGCACTCTTCAGGTACAGTCTAAATTACCATTAGTGAATTTTAGTCAATTTTCATGGGTCATTTCAATAGGAATCAATCTTTCAGGAATTTTCATGTGAAGCTGAAATATTTCCCAATGCAGATTACGCAATGGGTTCAACTTTTCCGCATTGTTTAAAAATGACTTCTTTGTGAGCTGTGCTTCATATATATTTGACAGACAAGGGACCTTTTTGCCCACTTAATTTCGCTAGTGTAATCGCACCTTTATGCTGTGACTTTAATAAATTAGAATAAAGATAAATAATGGTTGAATCTTTCGGTTCAATCTATCATTTTCAAACAGTGATCAATATAATTATTTTTTTAAACAAAATGTAGGTGAAACTAGTACAACTACACTAAAATGTAATATGATTTGTTTAGCTAAGAATGTTATTAGACATTTTTGATGTCGAACATTCAACCTCAAACCATTTTGAATGTAACAGAATTGGCACAAAACATGTTTTAAAATGGAATCTCAGCGGTAGTTTCTTTCAAGACTAGTAATAAGGGTAATTTTTTCCCAAATGGGAGAACAAATTAACATAGCATTGGCCTAAAATAACAACATGATCATGATAGATTCTTTAGCAAATATTACAAATGTGTAATTGCTGCACATTTTTTTTAAATTTAATTTTATGATGATTCAAATTTGGCTGGGTGGTTAATAACTAGGGCTGGGCAATTTAATCGATTCTGCGATATAAATCGATATTTTTTCTCCCAAGAAAGTATCGATGTTTAAGCCGCGAGTATCGATACATACATAAGTCCCATTCAAATCCCCGTGTTTACCCCCATTTGCGTTGCAGGAAGAGCGATTTGGTCAGCCAGCCGCTAGTACCGCTGTAGAGCAAGTTACTCGTACTACTAACTTTACGCCGACGTCTACCTCTTGTTGTTTACGGAGTCAGAGCGAGGAGATTTAAATAAATGGCGGCGAATATAAATCCAGCGCCTTCATGCTTAAAAGCAGATGTGTTGGACCACTTTGGGTTTAAAAAGAAGAAGGAAAGCGACGACTTAGACTCAGGGGTCAACAACACGAGTTGCCCGCAAGGACCACACGAGTTGCCCGCGGGTCTGTTCTAAAAATAGCTCACCATAGCGTTCAGCCGCTTCCGTGTTCATTTAAGCGCAGGGCTCCAGACCGAAGCCGAATATATACTAGTATCTGTAAATGATAAACTGCAAAATACTATTTAAATATTACTCCTGCATGTTCTGCGTCTGTGTGGATGACGAGCGCCGCGCGCGCACTCGCTCTTGTAGTCTCTGCCGACACGAACGCATAAACCGTCACTTCATGAGAATTTACCGTTTCATTTGAGAAAACTGGCTGCGTCTCATTCTGCTCCTGGTTCAGTAGTCAGGGCACTGATCAGGACATGAGTCAATGGGCTGATCCCTGATCTGATCCCTGACTGAACTAGGGAGCTGAATGACTGAGACGCGCACCCACTGTCATATCATCATGAACACAGACACTGGTAATCACGGCAACCCGTCAAAATAAAAGTTCGGTTTAACGTGAAGAGATTGACTACAGATTGTAACCTACAGTACATTAAGCTACGTCTCTATGTAATAATAATACGTCTCTACTAATAATAATAATTATGAAATAAATAATACTAATTATATAATTATTAATGGTTGCTTATTTTTCACTTGATCTTTCATTTATAAACAATGTTTACTTTTAAACAGCATACAGCCTTTACATGTTTATGTATTATTTACTTATGATTATCATCATATATAATAAAACATTTATTTAAAAAAAAAATAGTGGTATTGTACCGACTACTGGAACTACTACTATACTCTTTCAGGTGTAAAACAGTTTGGATAGCTGTTAATATGAGAATTATGATGCATTATTTAAGAGTTTTAAGTATTATATAACATGAGTAGCTCTCTTTGACTTTCTTTTTAAAAAAGTAGCTCTCAAATGAAAAAAAGACCCTTGACTTAGACAAAGCATCGCGGTTGGTTTGCAAGCTGTGTGACACAAACGTGAAATACTCTGGAAATACTACCAAACGTCAGTGTCAAGCTAAAAAAGCTGTCAAAGAAACTGTTCAGAACAGGCCACTTGCTGCAATTTTTAAAACTCCATTGTTAATTGCAATACTGCACTTTATTTGCTTTTCAAAGGCTTGTAAGCTACAGTTTGCACTGTTTCAATAAATGGAGCTAATTTTCTCAACACATCTTTGATTCATTTTGTCCAGCATTTGCAAGCTGTAGACTCTGTCCAGTCAGAGACATATTGTGTAATTGATGATTTTAGTTTTCAGTTCAGTTAATTAAATCCAAGTAAATGAAACACTCACAAGATGTCACCAAAATCACTCTGTCCCCTTTAAATCTTTCAGAAAATGATGTAAGTGTATTGAATTATATCGAATCGTATCATTGGCTGAATATCGTGATATATATCGTATCGTGAGCTGAATATCGTGTATCGTATCGTATCGTGAGATAAGTGTATCGCTACAGCCCTATTAATAACACATTTGTCTGTGGTGTGACAAACTCAGAACATATTTAATTTTGACTTTACATGGACTTTTTAAAACCTTTTTAAAGTGGTCATGTACTGCTCATTTTAAATTGTATAATGTTCTCTGATGTTAACTTACAATGCTATCAAGATTTTCACATCTTTCACCTTCAATTTAGAAGTAATAAGTCATTTTCAACCCTGTTTTTGTTACCCTCTCTTTAAAGCACTCATTTTGATGGGCCTGACACATGAAAGACTTGGAAGTAAACACCCACTGCTATGCTTGAAAAACAGTTTTGCATATTCAAATCATTTCAAATGTACCCGTCATAACATGTGGAAATCGCACACGCAAATGTTGTAAATTTTAACCAGCTGATGGAAAACTATTATAAAAATGCATTCTAAAAATTAAAATAATTCATAATACGTCTTCATTCCCATAGTACCCAATTTAAATGTCTTGCGGCATAAAACGCTTGGCTTCATTTCAGTCATTAGTTGTTGCCAACCATCTCCGAAACGGTTATCTTCGAGCTATTGGGAGTTAAATTTGAAAAAATACCAATATTTAAAACTTTTTAATGGCCTTAAAATCAAGAGTTTCAAATTTCAGACTTTTTAATGTCCCGCAGGAACCCCCAAACATGTTTTTCCAGCATTACATTAGATGCAGCAAAGTTGCAACAGCAAGCCAAAAGCTTGCTACTGTGTGCTTGCTTCAGCTCTCAAAACATTAATACTTGAAACAGCTTAATACATGGTCTGGAGAACTCACTCATACCTGTCGAGCTCTAACAGCATTTGGATGGGAATTTTGCTTCAAGGTCTGACAGGTGAGCTGAGAATTTTGCCCTCTGCTTCCCCATCCTAATAAAAAAAAAAGTCTAAGGAAATAAAACCACAAGACCACAGGAAACTCACAATGCCTGCAAAGATGGACCATTAAAGGCTATTTTTTTTAAAGAATTACTTTCCAATGAGTTCATTAAATGAGTTGGCTTAAATGAGCTAGGAAACTTTTAACCCAAAAGGCAAGCTCCAAAATTACAAGCTGTATATCTTAATAAGCTTTGCAGGGTCCTTGAGACAGAGGCAGATTTAATTCAGAGGTAACCTTGGTGACCAGCATCACACTTGCTGTGCAAGCACAATAATCTCAGGCACTTTCTACAGAATACCTGTGCTGACTTCAAGAGCCTTTCACAAGCTGATTGATTGAAAACACCGGCTTCTCTTGTTAGCGTTACAGCAAAATGTCATCCGATGCAAATTCACCGGAGCTCAGGGACAGTGGCAGAGTTGCAGAGTTGGCGTTAAAACTTGGCAGACCGCACAGCCGGCTGACTGCTGTGAATTGATGCATGGTGCAGGATCATTTACTTTCCTTTGGTCTGCATAGATCACAGACTGACTTTCCAAAAAGGATCCAGAGTATTTTACCACAAAAGATACTTTGTCGACACTTCAAGGTTTTCAAAACTTTTCACATTTTATGAGGAGACCAGCACTGCCATCTGAACACTCAGATCAGAGGTCATTTCTCTTATATGGAGGCATGATAAAAAACTGTGAAATTATCAAAGACTGCTGACACGATGCACAGATGCCACGGTTATAAAAGGCAAGATCTCCAGCATACCATGATTGCTCTGCGGGAGATGCGCTTTCGTAAAAATAAACATATGTATGTATAAAGACTAGGGCTGTCAAAATTAATGCTTTAATTTTGTGATAATTTTTTTTTAGTTTAATGCATAAAATATTTACAGTATATGATCACACTATCGATGGCAAAAGCCTGAAATCTGAGGCAAATTGGTGCTCGCTCACATGAGTGAATATTGCTAAAAAGAGCTATTAAATGCACAATAATACACGCAAGAGACGCTGTTTCCAACTTCAAGGCAGCTTATGTGTGTGTGTGCGCTAGTGTTGGGCGATATGCCTAATTTTCCAATCGCCATATAGTCAGCCTGTGAGATCGCCGATACACGATCTTATCGCGTCGGGGCGGAGCAATTACCGTATTCCCTCAAATAAAAGCCGGGGCCTTTATTTACCTGAACTGCAGAAGGTCACCGGCTTTTATTTGAGGCAGGCTTTTATTAGGGGCAGGCCTGTATTTCGAATTCCATCTATTTGAAAAAAATAATTGTTTTAAATAAACCGTTTTAAATGAAAAGCGATAGCGTTCCAGAGGACAGATATCATCAGGGGCGCGGGAAGTGGGGTGGTTTCAAAGGATTGCAAATGCAATGCAAATTTTTGTTTATTTGATACATTTTTAGAATGTAATAATTTATTTGTAATAAACATTTTAAGTGGCCCATTAAAAAGTATTATTTATAAGTTGAATTATGTTTTTAAAACATACATGAGGTCATATTGTGACTGTTGCGGTGTGTGCGTTGAAAGAGCGGTAAAATTTTCTCCAGTGGAGAGCACCTTTTCTTCATTTCTGAAGCTCATTCCGCTCAGCACCGCCGCTCAACCCAAAACTCTTTGTGACATGCTGGATCAAATATAGGTCTATCTGAAATAAATAGTAAGGACTGCTCCTGACTAAAGTTTTTTTTTTTCTAGTACTAGTTGTCCATTTAAGCCGTTGATCACGCTGCGCGTCCGCCTCCACCTCCATTGTCTGTTATTGGCTATTTGCTTATTATTTATTAAATCCGGGCAATTTGGTTGATAAAACATAGATTATAATTAAGATACAATTTATACAAAACGAAATTCACTTTAAAGAAAGGCTTTAAAGTGTTATTGAACTTATTGAAGACCCCCGCATTTTCTGACATGCATCTTATGTGTCCTGTTCACTTTTCAACGTAAATGAAATAAAAAAATAACATTATCATATTTAACCTGAAACTAATTACGTGTTTTAATGGCTACAAGTAAGCTATAGTAGGTTACAGAGAAATGTCATGTCGGAGCGTGATTTGAGCGCACGCCATTTTACCGCTGAGCGGTTCATGAGTGAAGCTCATGGTAGGCAGGTTTTTTGCGTTAATTTTTATTTCCTGTCGCTGTACAAGCTCGTTTATTGTATATGACGGTGTTAACCTTTTATTTAAAGATTTAATGTAGGCCACAGTCCATTGCATTACGATTGCAAGAAGAATCAATATTGTGAAAAATGTGATTTGCAGTCAAATGTCCCGGTGTGTATGCTGTTTAAAACGAGTGTTCTCACTGATATATTTGTTGTTCTTTCGTGTTTTATAGACTCGATATAAACACTGTAATTTCGTTATTTTACTAACCCAACTAATGCATCCGCGCTTTCTATATTCCACGTGAGGGAAAAAAGCTTCCTTCCACTTAAGAAGAGTTGTGTTCCTTTAAGCACTTTTTATTTTAATATATATCTCTTTACATAAATATTATTTTCTACTTAAAAAAAACCCCAATAATTTCGTTATTTTTCTAATTTTTCTAAGCTAATTACTCATTGCGTGCACTTTTCTCAATCCGTTATGGAGCTATTCAATTTAGATTTTTCATATTGTTTTTTAAACGTTCGTTCAAGTAGTTCAAATGACCACTTTTTTTTTACTCTAAAAATACATTGTCTACTGACATTTAAGTATTTCACTGCACTTTAACAAGAAATCTTATCTTAACGGCCTATGTGCAATATTTTTTGTTCATTGTTGTTCAGTTGTTAAGTCGTTTGAAATAAAGCTGCTTTTACTTTTTGACTGATTGTTCTGTTCGGATCTATATAGCCTATAATTATAATATAGCAATTTGTTATTGTATTATTATAAGTATAAAATAAATGTACATTTATGAAAAAAAAAATGCTTTAGCCTGATGATGATGCCGTTTTCGCCATGGCTCATGTGATTTTGTGAATGTAGGGCTAGGTTGATCACCTTGCAATTAAATTCTGAAACTACACGTAGTTTTGTAGTCTTTAAAAAAAAAATTTCACTTAAGAGTAACTCATTTTTAAATTTTAAAAGCGTGTGGTGTTGCACTCGCAGTGCACAGCAAGTGTGATGCTGGTCACCAAGGTTACCACTGAATTAAATCTGCATTTTGTACACACTGGCATGTACTCTAGAGTTTGTACTGAGGTGAGTTAGAGCAGAGCATTTATCTAACATCATCATTATCTTCTGTCCTTAAACATATTCAGTGTGATATGAAAAGCAAACAGTGATCCAATTCCAGCCTCCTTACACTGTGCAGTTCAGTGGCCTTGACTCAATGTGCAACCAGAGCAATGATGTACTTGAAGGATGAACAGACAGAGCAAACTCTAAGGTCATGTCTCACCAGAGGTCAATTTTACATTTCCCATGATGCCATGATCTGACTTGTTCACTTATGGAAAAACAGACAGGCTGAAGTCTGAAGTTAAGAACAGCATGCATAAGCTCAAGACTGCGACCATTCCATTTTGCAACCTTTTTCCTGTGACTAAAGTTGGTTAGAGGTGCCACCACACGTTGCCCAACTAATACGAGCTGCCATTTCGGTTACATATGAGAAACATCAAACGGCCAACGAAACGAAGTGAAATGAAACCACACTACTCGTTTGAGCTGCCCGGACCATTTGTCAGCTTGGTGCAATAAAAGACAGCACAAGCTCAGAACAGGTACTTGTGGGCCGATCGAGCATGTAACACCGTTACTACACATCGCTGGGAGATCTAGTGAGAAAGTGTTTGAATTTGCCTCTAAATGAATAACAAATCGCAGCAAGATCTAGTGGGAAGCTTTCAAGTTCGGCAAGTTATAGAAGGCTTTCCAGTTCACAAATCAACAACATTTTAATGTTGGATTTAATGTAGTAACGCTAACTGTAACCATGGTATTGTGGCAGAAATAGTCAAATGTTTTTTCAGTGTTTTTGTTTTTTTACATTATTCATCTCAGGGTTTGTACAACCTTTTGAGAGTGAAATTCAAGCACTTTTCAGGGACTTTTTAAGTGCTTCACACTGGTCTTGCTGCAATAGTCTGTGTTGCCGGCGTTACCGGTGTTCAGGCGCAACAACGATTACATTACTTGCCCACCGCTGCACCGCCCCCACCGTCGTTTTGATTTTTAAAAAATAGTAATATTAATAATATATATTTAAATATCTTTGTTATTATATACCTTTGTTATCAAAAATAAGTAATACAATTATTTAGTTGTGACTATGTTGCTTCAAGTGCATCACTGTGCATAAGCGGTTTATGACCAAGCTTGCTGCACAAGTCCTGACCCCTCCCTTTCGGAGTGCATAGAGAAGCTACGGGGCCGACACAGGACAAAAATGTCGTCGTTGGAGAGAGCAGAGAGTTGCTAGCGCTCTGTGGAGCAGTTTGTCCGTTAAGGGCTACTGTAGAAACATGATGGTGCAAAATGGCGATTTCACAGTAAGGGGACCCGCCGAGCCACTACTGCCCCAGTGCCCCTAATGGCTCATTCGAAGGTAATAAAAACATAACAGTACATTATGTAAGGTCTTTATACTCCACTGAAAACATAGTTATGTATATTATTACAGGGGTTACAGAAATAATGAAGTACAGAAGTATTCCCTGGGGGATTCTGGGGGAGTGTGGGCGGGGATTAATACCATGGCTCCACGTCACGCTGCAGTGCAAAAAGACATGAAATTACAACTATAACCAGTAGGTGGCAGCAGAGGAGCACTTATTGACTTATTAGCCATTTCCACTCACTAATGTATGGAAAAAATTAGGATGTCACAAATTCTCATGAAAAAAAACAAACACTTTTCTTCAAATTGTAAGTAAAGAGCGAGTATAATTCAGTTCAGAATTATACTATAGAACAGGGGTGGCGAACTCCGGTACTGGAGAGCCTCAGTCCTGCAGAGTTCAGTTTCAACCCTGATAAAACTCACCTGCCTGTAGTTTCTTAGTAACCCCTGCAGACCTTGCAGAACTTGTTCAGGTGTGTTTGATTAGGGTTGAAGCAAAACTCTGCAGGACTGTGGCTCTCCAGGGCCAGAGTTCACCACCCGTGCTATAGAACAACAATGGTACATTTAATAAGAGTAGAATATTTCCATTTTTATAGGGAAAATTTGTTTTTGCTAGGGATGTGTCGATCCGATACTCAGATCGGGTATCGGCTCCAATACTGCCATTTTTGCCAGACGAGAACGATCCAAATCTGATGTGTGTATATTCTGTATTCAGACTTTTTCTGAAATAGTAGAAAGATAAATGCAAAAGATACATACAATTCTTAAAAGCAATCTTCTTGGCTGCATCCATCACTATGAGTGAAAAAAATAAACTAAATTACATGACTATCCTATCATCAACAAACTGCAAAATCCTTCTACTAAAGTGTAAATAATGTAGATCCAGCATCAAACCAGAAACAAAGATACTAATAAAACAGCTAAAAATACAATTACCCATCCATGCTTGAGCTATAATCTGATGCTGCAGACGTCTGAGACTTTGTGCAATAAGATAGTTTGAGAGCCCATCTAAATACTGTCACAGCATACTGAGAGATGAAGCCTTTAATATTTAAACATCAATGCTTCTCCCTCAAATAATTACAACTCTAAAATATTTATATTCAAGTGCCTTTCAGAAGCCCTGGCTTTTTGTGAGAGGAAAATTGGAAAATTGAAGCGACAACCGCATTTCACAAGTGGGCGGTGTTGAGAGGCGCGCAGAGTGTGTGAAACGTTCTTCTTGGAAACATTTCACCTCCACAAAAAGAGAAAGACCCAACTCTGTACTTTTGCTGCCACTTCATCATTCTTTAACCATCCATCATGCGTCACATTAACAACAACTCAAAGCTTAAATTGAGAAATTATCTGTTTAAAATGTATGCAATAAACTTAAATGTTAGTCCAGTCCAGTCTATAAAAAATTAATAGTACACGGTTCACACATTACCATTATCTTCGAATTATGATCATTTATATGTATATAATGGCACAAACATAACATGGGTATAAATAAAGTCTTTCCAATGCATCATGCTGTTTCACAATTAATTTGCAGCTACGATGGCGTGCAGGCAAAACAAGAAATATACATCACACAAATAAAATCCTGTTAATTGTCAACGTCTGCTCCTCATAAACATCTGTGATTTGACACTGACGTGTATGCACTGCACCAGAGATATTTATAAAAAAATAATTGTTTTTGTACTTTGGAATTTTTGTTTGTACAAAACACGCCTGAAGTCTCCATTCTTCCCTAAAAATGGGAAACTACTTAAAGTGCTCCCTGCTCTGCATTTAAGCGAGAGGGGAGACACTGAAGGCTACAAGTGGAGCTTTGATAAATGCATGGAGCGCTCACATCATTACATCCAAGACAAGACTTGCTGACAAGAAACCCAAATCAATCTTGTTATCTGGATCCCACGAGGAGGTCATCTCTCTCCTCCAGCATTCATCAGGACATTTGGCACAGCGCAGAGTGGGAGAGATCTCCAGCCTGGCATTACACAATCATAAATCAACAGCAGAGCACCACTGGACTGGGAACTTGTGGGTGGAACGTGAAAGAATTAAAAATATAGAAGTGGATACGTTTTCAATTACATATTTCCTCCACAATGCCTCATGATGTTTGGTGGAATGTGCCGGAATGTCTAAATTTATACAAGTGCTGATTTTCCAGTTTGATGCCACTATAAAACGCAAAACCTTCTTCCTAGTTTCCCCATGAACGTTATTTACAAATATAATTTGTACACTTTTTACCTGCAATACGAATAAATTGTCAACAACAGCGCTCCACGGACTAACAGAATGTTTTTGGAAGATGTCTGTTGGCTAAATTTTCAGCAGCAATTCCTCCAGTCTTCAGTGTCACATGATCCTTCAGAAGTCATTATAATATGCTGATTTGCTCTGCAAGAAACATTTCTTATTATCATCGATGTTTAAAACCATTGTGCTGCTTAATATTTTGTGGAAAAAGTGATCATTTCATAAGGATTCTTCAATGAATAGAAAGTTCAAGGGAACAGCTTTTCTATGAAATGGAAATCTTTAGTAACATTACAATTGTCCTTACTGCCACTTTTGATCAATTTTTTACTTAAAAAAAATCTTAATGACTCGTTTTTGAACAGTAGTACATGAGAGTGATATAATTTCAACTATGGCAGTTCTAGTTATAGTTTCTACATGTGCATAGGATACTTTTTTTCATAAATATCACAGATGTTTTTACCTGTGGTTACCATAGAATTACTACAAAAGGATGAAAAAATAAAAAATAATAAATCAATAACAGATAAGAGCCTCATGAAATTTGAAAAATTAAAGCCTCACGAAAGACTTCATATACAGCCCTACATACATTTTTGTTAATTATTATTAATAATAATAATAATAAACTATATTTAACAATAACTTAATTCTTTACTGTCAAATGTGCATTTCTTTGGGACTACATTATGCAATATTATTGTTAATTGCACTTACTGGTACATTACAATAATAATAATAATATCACTGTACATCTGTAACACCAGACCATCTATAGAACTTGGTGGCATCATTGTTATTCACTCTCGTATCTGAAACCATGACAGGGCTTTGACCAAAGTACTCAAAAATGTTATAGGTAACAATCATACAAATGCACACTAGGAATGTGATGGTGAGGAAATGTTTGTTCCCCGGTTAATCGGCTTGGTGTGGTACATTCAAATTAACGGCAATTCAGGAACAGCATTTAATGGTATGAATGGTTTGTGTATTATTCTTAATGAAAAACACAACAACGAACCAGTACAATGACAAACTCTCTAAAATAGGCACTTTTACTTTTCACTTTGAAACCAAATCTTCCGGCATCGTCTTGAAAGTCAGCTTGCCTCACTCCTGTCACGTGATAAATTAAATCTGACTCCTAAATCTGCGACTCTCGTTCGGCTCACGCTGACTTGAGCAGATGCATTCAGTTTTTAATTGTAACGTCTGTTCTCCAACTGAACTAAATTATTTTATTACTAAAAAAAAAAAATCTAAACAGTGGTGCCGCAGTGGGCAAGTGATGAAATCGGTGTGCGGCTGAACACTGTGTAACACTGGTAACACCGATTATCGCAGCTAGCCTAACGCAAGCACACACATTTACACACGCACTTCACATCTGCACTCCAGCAATGTATAGTCCAGCAATGTCTTTTGTGTATGCATAGTTACATATTTGAAGCTGATTTGCATTGAAGTATCCTTTCAAAATCGTTAAGTGCATTTATCCATCCATTAACAGTCATGTTATAATTTACTGCTTAATGCACTAGCAGACAACATTATCACATGGCTGCATAGTTCATTTAAGTTCATTTACAAGCCAACTGATTAATTTCCATGAGGGAATTTCATTTAAATACTTGACTTAATTAAGATACAGTTAAATATTGGTATATTCAGAGTGAAACAGATACTAATGACTCGCTAGCGCAAATCGCTTAAAAAAAGAACACACACACACACCTACAAAAACACAGGTAAATCAGAGCCAATCCCCGAAGCTTTATTGACTCTAGTTGTTATCAGAGTCCCTTCCGAATTGATCAGATAATGAAGCGAGAAATGCATCAGCCCTACGTCTGGACACACAACAGCCATGCTTGCTCATTAATCACCCAAGAGGACAAGGGAAAAATAAACCTTCAACTGTTCGAGATGGCCTTTCAGTTACGGAAGGACCCAGCATGATTGAGAGTTCGACATTGCCATGTTCTTCAGCATGTGTCCATCCATCGGCACCTCCACAGTCCTAGCCAGACACGCCAGCAACAGCCAAAATGGCTAAAATTAGGCTCTAGATTGACAGCTTCAATTGAATAGTTGGTAGTCAGAGTGAAAGTGCCTGTGTTTTTCTACTCTACCTTGGTGGCACTCAATTAGGTCAAGCTTTAGTTTCTAAAAGTGCTTCGCGACAAGGTAATATTTCACAACCTGGAGATAAAAGAGAGTTTAAACTTTTGTTAATTTAAACAGAGTCATTCTGTGTGGAAAAACAGCTAAACAGTGGAGTATCTTTGGAGGCCATATACAATCGTATTACTTGTAAATTGCAAAAAAGTCAATTGAATGCATTCTTGCTAAATAAAAGTATTAAAAAAAAGTGCCTTTTTAAATCGTACTGACCCCAAACTTTTGAACGGTAGTGTATATACACTACAGCAGACAAAGCAACCCACATGAGAGCCTGAGAGACTGAATGAGGGGGAAAAAAAGTTAATCCCATTCTGTCATCCCTAGATGACAGAACTGAATTCATCCAGCAGTCTTGAGTATGTGCATAGGTTCTCTTTGTTTTATAAAAGACAAAAAAAAAGAAAATTGAGATCTTAAGGGGAAAGATGATTTAGAACTTATTTGATTCCCTTCCAAGGAATTTAAGCAGAGTTAATTAAACAAGCATTATTTCGTGCCAAATTAATTAAAGTAATAACTCTCGAATGAACCCCAAATCTAACTTGTGTGTCAAAGTTTCCCTCTCACAAACACTTCTAACAATGAAAGATTTATGCATGCCCCAAATTGCCAGTATCTATTTTTGAGATGTGAAACTTCCTTAGTGAAACTTCCCACTGTTTCAGTGAAAGTTTAGCTTTAGAATTCAAAATCTTGCAAATCAAGGTAAACACACAAGATCAGACAGCACAGAGGAGGCGCTTATGATATTTTTAGATTTATAATTAAAATAGTTGTTTATTGAGAAAAAGAACACTGCATGATCAAGTCAGCAAACTAGAAAAAAGGAATCATAGGAATAGTGTGAAAGTCAAAAAGCTTTAAACCAAACCTCATTACCAATATGACAGAAAAAGAATTAGAGAGATGGGGAAGTCTTTAACATGCTTTATAAGGCTCCAGCTAATAATAATTTCAATCAATGGACAGTCTCATTATATTAGGAGGTCTTATTTTCAAAAAGTGTTGAAAATTTGCCAAGCGAACCGCTTCATCCATGATGACTTTTGAACAACGAGAGGGAATTACATTGACTTTGATGGAAATAGCGCTTTAAATGTCGGACCATAAGCCGCAGCTCAGCTTTGATTAAGGATGGATTCCCATGCCAGACGTTCTGTTTGTTCGTCATGGACACAATTAACTCTACATGACTACCTTTGTATTTCACCACGTTTTGCTGGCTGGTGAGCGCTCTTTTAAAAACCGAACATGACACATGGCTTTTAAATTGTAATTGGCAAGTAGCAGCTTGCCTGCCAGGGGAACCTTTGAAACTTTCAGACGAAACTAAGTTTCAGCAGTTTTGTCAGCAAGTCAATGAAACATTAGGTACAAACACTAAAACTACATTGTCTACCATCCAGACACAGATCAAATTCATTTACAGAGCTTTGTTTAGGCCTATTAGATTCTAGTAGCTTGAAATTTAAGATGCATCTACATAAATTCATGGTTTGTAGTAAAGATGCACCGACCGACCGGCCAGGGACCGTAATGAGATAATTTTCCGCATGGATCGACCAGGGCCAGTAACTGGTTGTAGGGCTGGGACGGTTACCGCATTACCGCAATACCGCGGTCACGTGACGTCTACCGCGGGTCTGAGATCGTCACCGCCATCACCGCAAAAAAAAAAAAAAAAAAAACATTGGCCTGCCCATGTGTGCACGTTGTGTCTAATTCCATGGATTCATTGATTCTAATGACATGGACTGTGTCTAATGACATGTGTGTCTTAAATGGATTCAAGTTTTTCTAAACAAAACATAAAAGATGGAGCAAATCCGACCTTTCGCGAGTTGGGGAGCGCAATGTTCCATTATAACATTGCATTTGTACCTGTGTAATGTCTTTTAGCCTATAATTTGAATTTAATTTTACTAATCCATAATTTTTAATTAGCAAGCCTAAATTAAATAGCCTTCGTTAAATATTTGAACCACTGAGACAAAAGCGCACACGAGATATATAAATTAATATGAATATGTAAAAATATGAAATAAATATAAATAATAAGTAATAGGCTATACAATCACGGTAGTGTGAGCAGCGACACTTTGTAAAATTAAATAGTCTTCGTTAAATAGCACCACTGAGACAAAAGCGCACACGAGATAGGTATATAGCCTATATATAAATTAATATAAATATGTAATAATAGGCCTAATATAATATAATAATATAATATGTAAAAATTATTTATGAAATATAAATAACAAATATAAATAATTATATATATACATATTATATATATATATAATTATTTATGTAATATAAATAACAAATATAAATAATATATATGTATGTGATATACAATCATTAGCCTAAAAGTCTTCGTTAAATAGCCTTGAACCACTGAGACAAAAGCGCACACCACACAAGATATGTAAAATAATATAAATATGTAAATGTTATAAAATATAAAAAATAAATATAAATAATAAAAGTAGCATAATATACAATCAAGGTAGTGTGAGCAGCGAGTGACTACACTTTGTTAAATTAAATAGCCTTGAGCCTTCGTTATAGTCTTCATTAACCACTGAGACAAAAGCGCACACGAGGTGTAAATTGTAAATGTAAATTAATAGCCTGAATATTTTAAAATATGTAATATAAAAATATAAATACTATAAATATAAATAATATATTAGGCTATATTATATGGGCGGGTGTGCGCAAAAGTCGTTATAGTTTAAGTGATTGTTTAATGACGACGACTGTAATCTGAAAGTAAAAATATGGGAAATAAATAAACAAATAAATATATAGGCCTATTACTGATCAATACCGATAAATAAAAATGTTTGTTTGTCTTTGTTTATGCTGTTCCATCATCAAATCTCTCAGTCGTGATCTGATCTGCTCTCTCAGGAAAAAATATGAAGGCTGGGATGTAAACCATAGCCTAGTCTATATTTCGTTTTGCCAGCACTTTTTTTTCCAGATATCATTCCATTTCTGTTCTAATTGTTCCTGTTCTAAACGTGAAAAAATAAATGTAAAATAAACATGTTCCTTATTATGTTCAATTGCCTGCGCTGGGGTGTGCGTGTGCGGCTGTGCACGAAAGTCGAGCGGGAGCCATTTAAAGCGGTTTACCGCTGAACCGCGGGAATTTCTTGCTTTTCAACCGCGGTAAGAAAAAATACATACCGTCCCAGCCCTAACTGGTTGGCCAGTCTCACGTCTTTCCGATTTCAAGCCGGTCCATTTTGTTTTGCCCGCAGCACAGGCAATAACATCAGCTGCACATTCTGACACACACCAGCCTCCACTTACTCACTCGCTCCGGTTAAATAGTGCTTGTATTGTGCATAATTTTACCAATTCCTGGTTTCACGCTCACACCACCCCTCTATATAAGTGGAGCGCACAAGCTGCCTCTCAAACAGCTTGTGAGCCGCAAGTACAAAAATGAGTGGCTCACTGCGCTTAAACGGCCAAATACAAACAAAATTGTTAAAATGCACGTCTTGGCAAGTATTCAGTTAAACGTAGTCAGTTTTGCAACCTTATTAGTTGAGAAAGATAAGTTGTGTAACAGTATATTGGATCCGTGCATAAACTCCTAAAGTGACAGCAGCCTAATAAACCTGCTGCCGTCGGTCATGTTAATAAAAGAACAAAAAGAAAATCACGCCGTTCTTGACTGAATAACTTTTGTAACGAACTGTAAGTAGGGCTGCACGATGAATCGCAATTTACTTTATAATAATTTACATTATGTAATCGCAAAGGCTGCGATTAGGCCCATCACAATAACCACTTTTTGTTTTGCGATATATCGTCCCAGAAATAATTGCGATAAACGATATTATTGTCATTTTAAGACTATTTCATGCCACTGAATATATAATCCTAATATAACAGCATAATAATGAAAGTAGACCTACACACTTTCAAATGACAACCTTTTAACTCTTTAGATCATGGAAATTGATGGTAAAAAATATATTATCCTAAATAAAAAAAAATAAAAATAAGAATAAGAATAAATAGTAAATATTTTCCCTTGTGAAACGGCTTTAACACTCGTCATTCTGCGTTGACATTTATATGTGCACCAGAACAGGGGATTGCGGCTTTGAAATCGAGTCCATTTGGGCTTATTCTTCCAAACTGTCAGTAGTTGTCAGAAAAACACTATAACGCCTCAAATGGCGCCTTTTTTCACCTGTCGATAACTGCTCTGTGTATGAAGGAACTGCCCAAGAACCACTTTCGCCTCCGTCACGGAAAACATAAAAGATGACAGCACAAACAAGTAAAATGTTGGTGACATTCATTATCATGTAAACATAATGGGCGATATATTGCATCACAAAAAATTATTGAGGTTATGTACGTATATTGTGCGATATATTGATATATTGATTATTGCGACAGGCCTAGCTACAATTATCTTTTATGCACAGTTTGTCAGTGCAGGACAGCTCTGTGATCAGTAGTAAATGCTGCTCCATCTGAAAGCACTGCGAGTTTGCGTCACTTATAGCGTTTGCGTCACTTAATGGCATTTGAAAAAGCAACATGCGTCAAACATCTTTCCAAACATGAGAAGCATTTAGTCATGTTTAATCAAAGCGTTTTAATCTGTTTATTCAGTTCACCGATAGTATGATGTTCATAGAGATTTCCATGAATGGCATGTACTATCGTACTTCTGCGGCACATATTTGGAGTACACTGCACGAGAACTTTGTGCGCATGCAATAATTGCAGCCTTTGCCAAATCGTGTGCAGTTTTATTGTGATTTATTGTGCAGCCCTAATTGTAAGCATTAATCTGCATTTAATTTTTACAATGAAAACTATCCAGTGTTATTTTACATTTGATTACTTTAATTTCTGTAGTATTTCTTACCTGAATATACTGTTAGACCCACCCGAAAAACTTTAAGCCATGTTTATTTCATATCTCTCTACATTCTATTGCATTTATTTGAAATTTGTTTATCTGTTCTTATTTTTTTTACCATCTTTTTACTAGTTTTTTTATGAAAATAAAATTTTGCATTGAAGAATAGTAGATTTTTGTTTGTATATCAATTATAGTTCTTTAAAAGAAAATCGGAAAATCGACAGGTCAGTCACACAAAAAATAAATCAATCAATCAATCTGAATCGGCCAAGAAAATTGCAAATCGGTGCATCTCTAGTTTATAGTATTCAATACAATCCTACTTATAATTAGAAGACTATCATAAGACATTTTTTCAATTTTGACAAAACCTCATCTACTGTATGTTAGCCTGCTAAATAACGTCATCTTGCCAATATGTGCAAACCAACATAAAAAACACGTTTTGGTTTGGAAAGTATAAAAATGGATGTATAATGTGAATGAATGTAACATATATGGGCAGGAAACTGGTTCAATTGTCCATTTTGTCCATGTAATTACCAAAATTTCTGGTTTAGAGCCAAAGTTAGAACAACCTGGGAAAAAAAGTGGTTACTAAAAAACAAACAAACAAAAACAAGTGGAAATTAATCAATGCACTCTCACTTTTGTAAATATTCACCTGTAACAATTGCTGGTCAATGGCAGCTCTACTAAAATGGTCCTTCAGTGCTACACTTGGTGATCCTTGGTAAAGGATTTTCAACCAGGCAATTGATTTCAGACAGTCTCTCTGGAAATTATTTTGAGCATCATAAAAGACTCATTCCAGGCCTGATTTATGGAGACGGCGAGAATATGAAGATTGACACATTTCATTTTCTTCCAGCGTGGCCATCCCGAACGCCATCAAAAATAAAATGTGCAGGCAGCATATGTTTTCATTAGCCAGGATGGATTAATGCGCAAGCTTATAGAGCTTCAATATACTGGCAGGAGGAAGATTGTTTACTAGCTGTGTCTGTTCACCGCTTCGGTCGGACAAGAGCTTACCGAATAATAATTCAAATGACTTTTCTCAGAGAACGTTCTGCTGAAATAAAACCCATCCTACCAGCTGTCCAACTGCCTGGCAGACTCACTCTGATGGCCAGCCTTGACGAGATGGCATGTAGATGACAAAAAAAAAAAAAAAAAACTGCCAAGCTGAAAGAATTTACCGTGCTGAGAAGAGCCTCTTAATTTTGCATCATCCATCTATGACAATCATAATATCCAACATTCAGGTGTGACACAAAACTCCTGAATGTTCCTATAAAACATTTTCAACTAACACAAAGAGTGTTCAATCCCAGAAGTGCAAGAAAAAAAATTATGCAAGCTACGCCAGCACTAAATGCACAAAGCCTGTCTCTTCTCCACTTACCAGTGATCAACCGAACACAACCGCTCCCCGGTTTCAATTAAAATGCCCAATTAAACCCAAGCTGGGCAGACTAATGTTGTTAAGTAATCCAAGTTCACAAAGCTGCCCGATTTATTATTGTTCCCAATATACTGTGCACATTTTAATTTCTCCAGTTATAGCAGCAATTAAACCTGCTGCTGCATTGTTTACCATCGCAGAAACACTCATTTAAATCTCAGATATTAATGGAGTGAAGATGACAAGCAGGCAACTATTACCTTAACAGCCACCACATCGCTCCGCACAACGGATGAAATATTTAAACTGCACTTCATATTTAGAGTGTTATTTTACACATAACCTCAATGAGATAATGGCTGAACTCTTGTTTTTCCATCAAGGTTTTGATAAGCATGAGCACTCAAGGTCTTTTAACTGCTTTACAAACAGAAATAGAAATATTTGGGTTCAGGGAGATTATTTTTTTCTCTTATGCCCAACAAGGCTACATTTATATGATAAAAAATAAGCCAAGTCAAGTCACCTTTATTTATATAGGGCTTTTTACAATGCAGATTGTTTCAAAGCAGCTTCACAGTGTTAAACAGGAAAATAATGCAACAGAATTGAATTCGGCTGTACTGCCGCTCTGGAGAAAACAGTGATGTCATCCAGCTCATTTCAATTATAATATAGTGACAATGCGGAGTAATTTAGTTGAAAATTTAGTTGAATATTTAGTGTCCCCAACTGAGCAAGCCAAGCCAAATACAGTACACAGTAAAGCAGTAATATTGTGAAATATTACTAAAACTTAAAATAACTTTTCTATTTTAATATATTTTAATATAGCATTTATTCCTTTGATTTCCTCCTCCAGACTTAAGTGTCACATGTTCCTTCAGAAATCACTCTAATTTATAGTTTTCAGTCACGTGTCTGGCACAGACCTGGAAGGCAAAACATCCATAGAACTGCAGTACATCTCATAAGAAGAAAAACAAAAACAAGTTTTAGGCACTTATGATCCATATACAGCACCTGCTGCATGTGGACATTCAAAAACGCTTGATGTGAAAAACACAAAGTTACACTGAATTTGGTCTTTTAATATCACCGTCTTACTACATAAGTAATTAGTACAAATCTGGTAAAAATGACTGACGGGCAATGGAGGAAAGCCTCATAGAAGCCTTGTATTTGATGAATACAAAAAAGTTCAAAAGAACATCATTTATTTGAAGCAGAAATATTTTGTAACATTACAAATGCCTTCACTGTCACATTTGATTAATTTAAAGCAACCTTGCTGAATAAAATATCTTACAGACTCCATACATAAAATCCATACAAATGTAGCATTTTGAGGTACAGCGCCTAACATTTTCCTATTGAAAAGATTAAGCCAGTATGACCCTGTATATTTTTTTAATGTTTGCACTGCTGAACTAAAGACAACAAGGGAGCAGCAAAGCTCACGCTCCACGTCAAGCATGAAAAGCCCTCAATGTGGCGTCTGTTGGGAATCTCCTGACACACATTACATTTACATGCGTTATAAATATGATGCAGGGGGGGGGGGACTCAATAGTAGGAATATAAAAACAAGGGTTGTTTTTCCAAAGGATAATAGCATATCACAGGGAAGCACATTTTGCTGCCATTTGGCAAGGATGGGGAAATAAATAAAATCGAGTCGCCTCCACGGTGGGTACAGCAATCTTGGCAGGAGCTAACAGAAAAGCTGCTTTTGATTTCCTGCCCAACAACCCTTCCCTGTGACCTCCTCCGTCTCCTAGCCGCCTTTTAATCTCCGTCTGAGGGTGGAAATGACCCATGACTTCTCAGTGTGTGCCATCAAGCACTTTACGCTAAGCCTCTCCAAACTATCATCTCTGACGCCCACTCTTCTACACCTTTAAAAAAAAAGCAATCTCATGACTGCTACAACCTCTCCATCGCGTTACCTTTCTAGTCATCCAAGATCACCTTAACACAGCTCCCCCATCAACTTGAACTGTGAGCTACAAGCTTTATTTCTGTAGCTTACAATAACTCCCCATGAACCCTTCAAAAATCAGAAACCTTTGAATTTTAGTGAAGGAATGGACGCTAATTGTGGGGATGTTTATATCATTGAATTGAGTGAATCTCAAATCATTCCCAATCTGGTATACAGTAACATCCCTACCAATAATGCCTTCTTTTAAAGTAACATAGCATAGGCCCTGCTTACAACATCCATCTCGGTCAGCTTAGACAAACTGCCACGTACAAATTAACCTCTAGTGATCAATGATTGTTGTCTGAAAGGTCTACATTTTGTAACTACATACATCATCACTTAATTTCTCAGTGTGTCATTGCACCATTTAAGAAGCATCAATAACATTGTCCTCAAAATAACCAAGTTACTTACGGCAAGTGCTTTGGACAGTCTTGTGCGGAAGTCATTCAGGACAATCGTGATGATTTCATGGTGGGGAATGTAGGCATTACCAGCCAGCAGGTAGACTTTCCTTGTGCGCACTAAATCCAGGGCATCCTGAAATGGAACCTTTGACACAGAAAAATAATAAAGTTAAATACTTTATTAATAACAGATATTTTAAATCTACAGCACAGAAATATTGAAGTGTTACAGCTTATGCTTACTTCAAAGGATTCGCAGGTCAATGAATAATGTTAATTTTAGTTTAGACACTCAAACCATAGAACATGCATTATAAACTTTAACAAGGTGTAAATTAATTTAATGATGAATCTGTGAATCTTTCAGCATATCGTTTTGTACTTTTAAAAAGTTCAATGAAGCATGAAATAGACTTTCATAACTCTGTATCATTAAAAACTCTGTATCATTAAAAAGTCATATGATCTTACTTTGTAGAAATCATATTCTTCCACTGTGATTCCACTTAATCCATAACTGGAGTTGATGAGCTTGTCTTTCAAGATTTTCTTTTCCTCTGCACTTACCTGTTAAGTGAAAGGGTAAAAATAGCACAGCTGACATTTAGTTTCAAGTAACTATAAGAAATAGAGCAAGGACAACGTTTGATAAAGAAAAAAAATATTTCCCCACCACTATTCAGAGAGCAACTTGAAAGAAAAACAGCCAATTAAATTATGTAAAAAGGTTATGAAAAAATATATCATTTAGCATTTATTTACGTTTAGAAAACATGCATTCAGGAACCACTCTGAAATCATATTAGGATTGTTAAAGAGAGTGGAACTGAAAGATGAGCTATGTTTTAAGTGTAGAACAACTGCCCCCTACAGGACTGTATGTGACAACACATTTAACATTCCCTGGGCCCTGTACATGTCTCATCAATGAACACGGTGGCATCTTTCAAATTAGAAAGTGCATGCACTGAACAATTCCCATGTTTCAGTTACAAAACAGATGTGTCAGCAATATGTTGGGAAGCTGGAATATCACAAGCATTCTGAATCTGTTTAGGGCAGAAAACAACACCTACAGATGAGAAATAACTATTATATTGTGTCTGTAAAAATACACACTTTAACAACTCTAAAAGGTATAAATTCTGAAAATAGATAAAGTTAGTGAGTTAGTTCCATTGACAGCCTACACAACTACCACTTTGTCATTTCAAAAAGTTCATTAACAGATCGTAAAACTATTCCATATGAACGGAGCAGTTTAGTCCAAACTTTCTGAAGAGACTTGAGTGCTTTATATGAACAGATTGAAATTAGGCTTTTATTCACATATAAACATATATCAACGAAATGACCAATGAGGTTTATTTCTTGTGTTACACAGTGCTTTTGAGCGTCCTCAAGAACCAATGACCAATTTGTTCTTGCATGTCAAGCAAGTACAGTTAAACTTCTGTTTATGTTCGCTGATGAATGTTATTTGTGAATAAAAGCCTAAATTCAAATCTGTTCATCATATAAAGTCTCTTCAGAAAATTTGGACTAAACTGCTTGATTCATATGGATTAGTTTTACAATCTCTTTGTGAACTTTTTGAAACGACAAAGTGGAATTTCAATGAAGGAACAAAAAGCTCTCAATTTCATTTAAAATATCTTCATTTTTCGAAGATGAACGAAAGTCTTAAGGGTTTGGAACGACATGATGGTGACAGATATAATTGATGAGAATTTTTTCATTTTGGGGTGAAGTAACCCTTTAAATGAACTGATTTTTTTTTCTGATAACATCAAAGGCAAGGGAATTGCTGAGGTTTCAACAGTGAAATTAATATGTAAAATAGCCTCACCGTCTCATACTTCAAATTATTCTTATGCAAAAAGTCAGTCTTGTGCTTTGAAGGAAGGCAACTGAACCGGTAACGGAAAAGATCCATTTCTTGTTGGATAAACCATCGCCTAAGGTCCTCCCTAAAAGGAAAGAATTCAATTTATACAAACCAACATGATACAAAATAGAAAATAAAAAAAATGACACTGTTCATTTAAAAATGTGCCTATAAAATTATCTTAAATATATAGGCCTACATTTGAAATGAATAGGGCTTGTGAGAAAAACCCAGCATGCAAGTATTTATTATGTTAAGCTTCAACTAAAGGTAAGCTCACACTAAATAACTTTTGGATGGATTTTGCTGTCGTGGACAGATTTCCGAGGCCTGTGACAAAACCATCATACAGGTTTGGAATAGGGATGAAACGATTACCGGTTTCACGATAAAACCACGATAAAATTTTGTGACGGTTAGTAATATCGTATAAAATTTAATTATCATTAAAACCGCGTATGATTATCACGATTGTGTAGCCTGGATGCCAGCCGAACTTAGCCCCGCCCACAACATTTTTACTTGGGCAGTTCGGTCTGGACTTGATCCGTAGAGGAGTAATTATGCCCGAACAGAAACTGTTCGGACCAATGAAATTGTCAGGGCGGGCTTTAGACGATGATGGACAGATGATAAACAGTAACGTAATCATCCACGTCATCAAAGGCGCTGGGGTTGAATTTGTTCTAATCCTAAACGGAGAACTTGTTCGTATATGCATTCACCTTTACTATTTCTCTCAGAAATGATGATCGTGTTGGTAAGTACTCTGTGTATCCTTAAATTCTTTTTTTACAACACGGCAACGATCGTTTACACTCATCTTTTTCTTCTAACGTTAGACTACTTATTCCAGCGTGCGTGCAGACAGGGTTGCCAAGTTTTTACAACAAAACCCGCCCAATTGCTAACGTTCCTCAAAACTAGCAAAAAAACAAGCCCAATAGCTTTCCGGGTGGGGTTCTCCGGGGAAAAAAGGCATTTGGGGGGTAAAATATGTGTTATTTTGGCAGAGCTGGCAGCTAAAAATCGCATTCCTGGGTCTGTATATCACATAATTGGGGTCGCTTCAACCCGCGGACATGGCAACAAAGTGCAGTTGAGTTCTGTTGACATTTGATAACTAACGTTATGCGTCACTCTGATTGGTTGTAGGTCTATCCAATTAAGGTCTTTCCTGGTTCGGTTGAAGCACGACACCATAATCACAGCCCAACGGAGCAGTATCAGACTCAAATTCTGACTAGAATTGAGTATGACGACGTCAGGCTAACGATTGTGAAAACTCGCGGTAAATCTTGTCCAGTCAGCGTCAGTCTGACGCAGCGCACCGCTGTTTTTGAATGAGAAGAAATGGAAGAAGGCAGTGACAGCACTCTGGGGATTGTTCAGCCTCTAAAAGGACCAAATCTAAGGTGTGGTCATATTTTGGCTTTTACAAAAGTCCTGAGGGAAACTTAATCGAAGATGGTCACCCTGTCTGCAGAACATGCCAGAAGAAAGTCACTGTAATAGGGGGAAACACTTCAAAACTACGAACACAAGGCAAGTGGACTTTGACCTCAATACCAAAACTACGTCTGGCAAATTATAACGTGAAGCGAACAAACAAATTCAGACAAGACTAGGGTGACATTTAAGGGATAATAATCAGGGCTTGACATTAACAACCGCCATTTCGGGTGTAACGTTATTTCGGCTGCACACTAGCCACTCTGGCTGTTGAACTTATTATAGTCTTCTCAAAAGCCGTCTGTTATAATCGCATTGCGCATTCTAACCACTGTTGAATTACAAATTTATACATTGTTATATCTAGGTTCAAATGTAATAGAATATAACTGAAAACATTATCTATATTTGTCTTTTACATTTTGAAGTAAACTTGAGGAAATTCTAAGGAGATGACGTCAGGCTGTGTAAGTGGTTGAGACATTAAGTCTTTTGTCTCTATAAAATTTCCAGACTATTTACCATGAAGTTTAAAGCAATACTGCCTGAGTGATTGGATTAGCATCTATGCATTTGAATGGCACTGTTATGCTGATTGAATCTGGACGAGGGACACAGTTATGTAGGGTGTGTCCTTTACCTACACAACATATGCATTCCTTTGTTTGAATGTCTCCTCCTCTGCTGTATAACCACTCCCCTTGAAATGTTGATAAATTGCATTATCTTGTACTGTTAAATCAGACTGTTTTCGGACGACCTGCAGCACAGAGAGTTCTCATTAAATGTATCACTTCTGTCTTAAATCCGACGTCTCCTGGTCTCCATACTTCAAGAAACAACTGAAGTTCACAACACCACTCACACGTGTTTATATTGAGTTAATGAATGCAATGTCTCATAATCAGAGGCGTTCAGATTAGCCAGAGTTTTGTTGAGAGTGCGCCGCTCTCTCTCTTGCTGTAATCTACACTCAGAGCAGAGATAAACGTGCGATGTATGCTTCACTCATCATACCATGCCGTGGTCGACTGTTTTTGTTCTATTTCAGCAGCGAAAATAGTTTTTAAAAAAACACAGCATATCTGATATGACTGGCACAACGCTGGCGAATTTAGGGACCATCTCTAAAGTTACATACAACATTGGTAACGTTATACATGTTTCAAAGTTCAGCATTTGAAGAGAACGACTTTGTCATCAAACTGACTGTAAAGTGATAATTTAAGTGTCAGGTATGATGCACACATTTTGATATTTAATAAAATAAACTGTCAAATCATATGGAAATATGGATATGCATTATTTCACTAGGATACTGTTTGGCCTTTCACACAAAACATGCTAGATTTAAATGCATCATTGCTGAACACTGATGCGAAATATTGCTTGAGAATATATTTACAGAGATAATATTAGAGATTATATTTACGACAAATTATTATTATTTATGCATTATGCGTTGCTATTGACGACGGCCATTAAGGAAGGAAATCCCACAGAATCAAGCTTAAAAAAATGCATAGAGCTGCTTTAGTTATTTGTTGTTTGTTGATTTTCAAATATAAAACTTCGTTCTTTTTGAATACTTTCATCTCGTTTGAACAAAACCGTGATAATATTGATAACCGTGATAATTTGGGTCACAATAATCGTGATGTTAAATTTCCATACCGTTTCATCCCTAGTTTGGAACAAATTGAGGGTGAGTAAAATGACAGAATTTTCATTTTTGGGTGAACTATCCCTTTAAGATTATTCATGTTACATAAACGCATATTCATAGCTTTAATTTTAGCACACTAACAAAGACAGATTAGAGTCACACAGAAAAAAAAAAAAGACAATTGCACTTTAAGAATACTTACGTCTGGCAATAAGCCAAGCGTAGAATGAAATGGGAGATATGGTCTTTTCTTCGTTTCTCATATTCAGATGTGCCTCCCTGAACCTTTCGGTCATCCTGCATTATAAGGACAGATTGTTGAGGGGAAAAAAGAGATATAAAATACATGGAGTGCACTCCAAAGCATCATAAAACAAATTTCCTCTTTTCTTAAGTTGTGGAGGTATAACATTGTATTGGGTATGGGATAATTTCATGGTAGATTTGTTAAAAACTAACATCAATGGCATACCTGCACAATTAATACATTTCTTTAAATATTTTTTCTTCACAACAGCCAAATGCTGAATGCCCAGTGTAGTGTTGCAAATATGTATGCAATGAACATTAGACATATGCAGCACCACAAAATCTCAGCATAACTGTATCTCCATAGGTAAGTAAGTAAATAAATAAATACACATGTAGATGAAGAATGTCCTCACCAATTCTGCCCTGAGTGGGAAGTTCAGACTCGAAAATTCAGCTTCCAATTTCTTGATGTATGGATCTGTATTTTTCACATAGCTCACCCCAAGATTTTCCACAGTCTTGAGCACTGGGAAAAACACATTCATAATATAAAATATATTAGTAGAACATTAAAAATAAGTCTCATTTAAAAACATCTGTCCCATGCAGGTGACTCACATTTCAACCTCTCCACTGCAAAGGTTTCAAACTCAGTGAGAGAGATGTTGTCCAGTGGAGGCTGTCCATAGAACTGAAGACAGTGATCATACAGATCATTCTGAGAGCTGCCGATCAGCTTCTTTCTTCTGCCTGAAAACTGCATTGCAATTCTAGACAACAATATGACGTCTTTTATAAACATTATTATTATCTGATCAATGTAAAAATTAATGATTGAGCATAACCATTATGAGAAAAGAGATCGACGATAAATACACACAGAAACAGACACACATTACAGTACAGCTCGCGTTACATAAACTGCTTATAAACTGTAACAATAATTTACTTGAGTAATGAATTATAACTTGATTCACGCTAGGTTAACCAGCTAACAAAGTTCATAGTTTACAGGCAATATCATTTATTGTCTGTCAACAGTCAAAGTCCTTATGCGTATTTAACGTTACACACTTGCATGTCAATAATATGATGTTGTTTACGAAAAACTAATAATTGACAAGGAATAACAAACTCACATCTCAAAACAATCGCTGCTTGTCTCTTCCCGGAGCCTGAATCCCGCCAACAAGCTGACGTTCCAAACAAAGCGCGGGTATATGACGTCACTCTCAAAATTCGCCAATCATGTACCGCGAAAGGCTGTTTCCGGGGGCAGTTTTGCCCTGTGCTTCGCGGTGAAGGAAAGTCTGAATCATTTCCCTGAATCGGTTCTTTCGAACAGCTCGTTTCAGAGAACCGACTCAAACTTTTTTCTTATTTGTTTGAAAGAATTACAACTACAGTCAGGGGGAACATTGAATAAAAAAAAAATTATAATAAGATAAATACATAAATAAAAAAAAACTGTGACAAACTTAAAAATGGTATACAAATGGAAACACATTTTACAGCTTTCATATTTTTTTAAAGAACTTCTAATTTTATAATTAAAACAACGGCTTATTTCCCCCAAATTTACAATTGTGAATACTAAATTTAGCTAAAAGAGGTGGCAGATTCCGACTCAAACCAGCATTTCAACAATTCTTTATCGTGAGGTATATTGCTTTTTCACGTGGTCACTGACGTTCCAATTAAGCCGTATTTATGCACCTTCATTGAGTTTTGTGTTTTTCATTAGTCATTTAGAACTTGGATATATTATATTAAACAGTAATACAATTAATTCATCTAGGCTTAAAACCTTTTTGTGTTGCTAAAACTGTTAGTAACTTACATTTCGCACCAACAGTAAAATGCTCTGTTCAAAATGCTAATATATACTGTCCACTCACTTGGATTATCACTTTTTGGTAACAAACTCGAATGATTCATTGAAAAGATTCGAATCAAAAGAACGCGTTTTTTGAGAACCCATTAAATGAGACGTGCATTAAACCGAGACCTAGTCTGAATTCGTAATAGTTTACATGACTATAATTTTGCTGTTACCGTCTTGTTGTGAGCAAAAACTTCACTTTGATGACTGTTTTATGAACACATATATGTATTATTTGGTATGAAAGCTAGTTCTAAATACATTTTTAATTTTCTTAGCTACTAATGTCAGCTATATAAGGAATACCTTCCTAGATAGATAGCAAATCACATCTGGCCCAGTTGTGGCCCACATCTCCCACATTCTTCTGGCTCACATACTGCATGGAATGATGGCAAGACTTAACCTGAGTGTGGCTGGCAATAGAATACCCAGGCCTCATCTGGGCCAAGGCACATACAGAATGGCTCACCTCTGGCAACAGCAAAGGTCACATGGGCCACATCTGCCACACACAGCAAGACATAGTTCACACTACAACCGGTGTATGGGCCAGATACAGCCCATATGAACATTGTTGCTGCCAGAACTGAACCATATGTGCCATATTTGACCCAGATGAGGCCTGGATGTATGCTATATGGGTTGCCACTACTGGCTAGCCTATTTGAAAATGATTTGTTTGTATAATATGTGGTTCCATTTTATTCCCACAATAACTTTCTAAGTAAGTTTTAAGCCTAAAATTGTCATATCCATTTGACATTTTCATGTATTTTTTTATTTATTTTTATTTTTTATTTTTTGTGGTCACAAAGCTCTTTCTAGCTCTTTTTATCTTCATGTCTCTCTGACGTATTTTTGCTCAACGTTTTATGATGCATATGGTGTGTCTGCTATCATTGTAATCAAGTTTGGGCATATTCCAGGAGTAGCATTGTATTGCACTGAAAAAAATATAGGCCTACTGCTTGTTGCTTCAGGTTTGAACAGCACGTAATTCTACACTAAAATACACTAGCAACAGATTGTTTATTCTGATCAAAGAGATACTTACTGTACTTCCTTATCCCACCCACACACGGCATTCTGTAACATGTGACCTAGCCAAACCAGCTGAGTGTATCAATCTTATCAAGGGTTCTTGTGAGAGAACTCATTGTGCTTTCACCTCTCAGGCAGAACGGCTTGATGCTTTCTTCCAGCAGGCCCTGCTCTAAACCACATTAACTGATCCCTCAGCAGGTTTATGTCCAGAAATTATTTGTTTAGACGTTTTAATGTTATTGAAGATCCAAAAACAAATGGATCGGTATGCTCATAAATGATAGCCAACTTAAAATACCTGCATGTGCCCAAGTTGTTTGATAGCATGCAGGAACACTTGCTCAGTGGGATGTTGCTTTTGGCTTAGACTGCCCTCCATTGGCTATAGAGTAGTAGTGTTTTCTTTAAACGGTCTCCTCTTGAAAAATAAATGTAGCATTAATTAAGATAGGAAATAAAAGAGAATACTGGCATTGTTGGAATATGTTTATGGCAACAATGATTACATAGATATCCAGCAGGATGTTCAGAGCTTTCATGGACCTGGTGAGAAACTTGAGAATACACTAACCATCAAATGTTTTTAAAGATTTTTTTAATGTTTTTAAAAGTCTGCTGTGCTCAACAAGGCTGCTTTTATGTGATCAAAAATACAATAAAAACAGAAATATTGTGAAATAGTATTACATTTTAAAATAACTTTTTTTTGTATTTGAATATAATATAATTTCTGCAACAGCAAAGCTGACTGTTCAGCATCATTACTTCAGTCTTCAGTCACATGATCCTTCAGAAATCATTATAATATGCTGATTTGCTGCTCAAGAAACATCTATTATTATCAAATTTAAATAACATTTCTTTCAGGATTCTTTGATAGATAGAACTTTTAAAGGAACAGCATTTATTTAAAAAATATATATCTTTAGTAACATTTAAAAATGTGATACATTTTATGAAGTCTTGCTTAATTTCTTTTTTTAAAAAGACTAAACAGCAGGGTTGTAAATACTTACTTCATTATGCTTAAGTATTATTCTAGAGAATTAAGTACTTGACTCAAGTTCTATTGAAACCGAATACTGAACTCTTACGCATTTCCATTTCCATTTCACAATTTGTTGCAAGTCATCTTTCCTCTTTTAAGCTAACAATCTGATCAAATTGCACTGCGAGCTGAACTCCGTTGTAAACTTTAGGCACAACTCATTCATCATTTCTCCTTGTAGAGACATTCACCCAGTCATCACAACACAATCGGATCTAAAGTTATATATTTTAATTACAGACTTTGTCGAAGATGGAAAAACTTGATGTGAACATGATCAACAATCAGTCTTTAACTACTCAAATCTTAACTAAAACCATTTGCTTCTGAAATTTATAATTGAACAAATTTCAGTTTAAATGGTGTGTCCTCGAGCCCTATAGTCACAGTCAGTATTTTGTGAAACTATATAATCATTCTTTTAGGTATCATTAATTTTGTCCGTTTTTTTTACACCTGTCTGTCGGTCAGCGAGAAAGGCCATGGAACAAGGAAGTTCAAGCACAAAAAAAGTCTCTGAATGTCAAGCACTTCTAAAGCCTTTTTATAAACTGCACATTCATTATTCATGGGAAAAAAAAACACATGGCTTTTAAAGATAGGATGATATGCGAAGATGTAAAGGATGTTTATGCAGATATAGCGCAATATAAATGACAAAATTATTTGAAAATCACTTTTCTAACTAGTTCTCACATGACGGTTGATAAATGCATGCATGCAGATGAAAAGATTGGCTTACGTTATACATGTTCACTCTTATTTCCACACATATGGTAAATGTAACTCATAAAAGTGTGAATTAATCAAATGGAAGCCAGTTTGCTTTCATTTGATCCATGCATTTCCCATGAACAATCACATAATTATCTGTTGGCTCAATGAACTTGGTGAACTTGCATTTTTGGATTATGGGTTAGGGAAGTAACAGAACACATGACACTAAAGTGAGACAAAAGATTTCATGGTAACACTTTATTTTATTACATTTTTACATATGTTACATGTACTTACCATAGTAATAACATTAAATTATGCATAATTACATGCAACTAATGCCCTCAACCAATCCTAATCCTACCATAACCCTAGTAAGTACACGTTGTTAATTATTAATGAGTACCTTAATATATAATTACACTGTAACAATGACACCTTAAAGTGTAAGCGATTTCACATTACTGCAATACTTTTTAAAAATGCAATGACTCACACGCAGTGTACAAATCATTTTTTTGTCAGGAAAAGAGCTTTCTTTTGAGCTTTCTTTCACTAAAGGTGAGGGGGCATAGCCTTTGTTCTTCCTGGGAAATGATGTCAGGGAAGCCTAACTGCTCACCATGAGTACACAGAGCTCACAAGAGAGGGGGTAAATCAGATGGGGAGAACAACAGCGTGGGGCAGGGACTTCTGAAGAGCTGTAGGAATGATAATGAAACCATGGCAACTGGGTCAAAGGTAGTTTGACAGACCAACAAAAAGAGTCTTGACCCTTCCCATCTGGAAGTCTTTAGATTCGCAGTGAATGAGCACATGGTGGACATACAGGAGCTGAAAGACACCTGAGATTTGAAGGCAAATGTTACCCCAGTAAGTATAGTATCATACAGCAAGGTGTACATTATTTGATCATATTTGGTACTGCATGGCTTAATCTAAATACTATGAACTTTTAATATTTCAGTGTTTTATTGTATTGAATGTGCACTTGTAGTGTATTTCACTTTCACTTAAGTGTAATAAGAACTTTCATGACAAGTGTATTTCCTTCTACACTTCCCCCCGGTTTCACAGAAGGCTTAAATCTAGTCCCACACTAAAATGCATGTTTGAGCTGTTTTAACTTAAAGAAACTTGCACAGTCATATCTTAAAATATGTCAGTGCCATTGTTTTGTCTCAAGATGCACAATAGTAATGTTTTTTTTTTTTTTCTAAGGCACATTTATAAAAGCTACTTAACGGTTCCAATTTAACTAAAGTCTAATCCTGGCTTAATCTAAGCCCTGTCTGTGAAACCGGGCCTATAATACCTTTTTAAGAGGTGTGCTTTGTGATCATGTCAAATGAAAAAAAAATATTTAAAAGTACAGCCTGTTACCTGTCAGTGTACAGTGGGACGCTTGGCATGCTTTTCTAGTAATTTTAGGTTCTACATAATTTTGCAAACTTAAACTTTTTTGCACTTTCACTTTCTGAAGTGATTTCGCTTCTGCAATAATCTGCTGAGTGTCTCTAAAAAGAGACCAACCTGAGGTCTGTATTTCATGAATTACAACCATTTAAGTTCATATCTATGCTCAAAAAAAGGGGGTGATGGGTAACATGTTAAATCATTTTTAAATCAGTTTTAATAATCTTTTGTTGTGAAACAGCCTATTTTAGTTTTTGTCTTTTTTTTCCTCAGAGGAGGACAACTCAAATACTAATCAATAAAAGTGCAAAAGAGTGGTCACATGCCCCACAGGGGTCCATTTTGTTCCCTCTTTCAGCCCATGACGTGCACACGTCACATGGCTCCATATTTTCTCCAATGAAAATGGCATTTTGTCACTAATTTTCATCCAAATAATCACCTTCACTAGTATGTAAAGAAGTATTTTCAAAAACTTTACATGATTTATCATCAAATGTATCATAGGACATTACAAAAAACTGTGTTGTACCGTAATGGAATTGCATAAGGCCATGCATACTTGGAATACAAATATATCTTATTTGTAAGGAAAAGAGTTGCTATTTGCATTTTTGCATGATTTTTTATTGCACTTACAGTAATTCACATACCAAACTGAACAAAATTATAAACGCAACTGTTTTGTTTTTGCCCCCATTTTTCATGAGCTGAACTCAACGATCTAAGACTTTTTCTATGTACACAAAAGGCCTATTTCTCTCAAATATCATTCACAAATCTGTCTAAATCTGTGTTAGTGAGCACTTCTCCTTCGCCAAGATAATCCATCCACCTCACAGGTGTGGCATATCAAGATGCTGATTAGACAGCATGATTATTGCACAGCACAATGCCACAGATGTCGCAAGTTTTTAGGGAGCGTCATGCCATTTCCAAAGGCGTTTCAGAGAATTTGGCAATACATCCAACCGGCCTCACAATCGCAGACCACGTGTAACCACACCAGCCCAGGACCTCCACATCCAGCATCTTCACCTCCAAGATCGTCTGAGACCACCCATCCGGACAGCTGCTGCAACAATCGGTTTGCATAACCAAAGAATTTCTGCTCAAACTATCAGAAACCATCTCAGGGAAGCTCATCTGCATGCTCGTCGTCCTCATCGGGGTCTCGACCTGACTGCAGTTCGTCGTCGTAACCGACTTGGCTGGGAAAATGCTCACATTCGACGGCGTCTGGCATTTTGAGAGGTGTTCTTTTCCTGGATGAATCCCGGTTTTCACGGTACAGGGCAGATGGCAGGCGTGTATGGCGTTGTGTGGGTGAGCGGTTTGCTCATGTCAAAGTTGTGGATTGAATGGCCCATGGTGGAGGTGGGATTATGGAATGGGCAGGTGTATGTTATGGACAATGAACACATCAGGTGCATTTTATTGATGGCATTTTGAATGCACAGAGATACCGTGACGAGATCCTGAGCCCCATTGTAGTGCCATTCATCCACGACCATCACAAACATCCCAGTTCTTGCATGGCCAGCATACTCACCAGACATGTCACCCATTGAGCATGTTTGGGAAGCTCTGGATTGGCGTATACGACAGCGTGTTTCAGTTCCTGCCAATATCCAGTAACTTCGCACAGCCATTGAAGAGGAGTGGACCAACATTCCTGATCAACTCTATGCGAAGGAGATGTGTTGCACCGTGTGAGGCAAATGGTGGTCACACCAGATACTTACTGGTTTTTGGACCCCCACCCCCCACATATTTTAAATGTACTAAATTGCAACTTTATCATTACAAATTTGCACTTAATATACATTTAAACTAGAACATTTTCATTTAATTGAAATTAACATACATGGAATTACATACCAATTTATATAATTTTCCACTGTCAAATTTCAGTGGAAAATGGCATCAGGTTAAATTTGGTATTTAGCTGGTACGTGACACTGCCCATCATATCAAACATGTAAATGCCCTTTTACCAATAAAAGTGAAGTGAGAAAGTGAAAAACAAAGGCTAGGGAACAAAGTGAAAGGTCAGAGTCTTATATATCAGGATACTTTTCAAACCATATATGAAAGAGGAAATGTGGTTGCACCATGTCCAAAATAGGTATCAACTGATCTTGTCTTGGTATCCTAGTTAATTACAATTTATAGTTCATGTATATTTCCCTTTCCTGTTCAGAGCTGAAAGCTGGTGTGAAAGCAGCATTGCTCTGATGTATATTTTAAAGAACAGACGTGCATCTCAAGACAAGATGAAACCACATTTTTTGTTTCCAGTCAACTCATGGTTTCTGTGGTTAGTGGTTGTGTAAGGTATTCCCTGTAAGACCTCAGCGTGATGTCCACATCCTACAGAGAAACTATTTAAAATGAAATGGGAAAAAAAGGCATTTCTTCAAGGGTTTTATGACGCTATTGTTGTGGGTTTGGATCCTCATTAAACTTATTTGATCAATGGGCAACTCTTATAATGATATATAACATCTAATATTGAATATAATGTACAAAAGATATTCATTTATTTTACATATTGAGTAAAATAATATGACGATATACACTGTACAGGATGACACACATTATGACATTCTGGGAACAGAGTTGCCCCTTTAGCAAAATGGAACATCCGTGACGTATGTGAAAAAGAGGAACCAGTAAGGTTTAAAGGTATCAGAGATGCACCACAAAAATGCCTTTCATCTGTTAACATGTTTGCCCTGACTGGACCTCAATGGATGGACCTTGTTTTTGCGATGGCCTTTCTCTGCTGGGCAGACTGTAAGTTCAATAGCTTGTCTCTTGCAGTGAAATTCGATGACGACACTGTTAACATTTTTTTAACAACTATTTTGTTTCAAAGCAAGCTTTTTACTTTGGCTACATTGGTACTAAGGCATTGGCTGCATGTAAACAATAAACCATCCATGTGAAGTTTCTCTTGTACTGTTTTTAAGGTAGCCCTTCTCAGCAGGATGATTTGGCTCCCCTCGAAGTACAATTCCATTCTTTGAACTTCCGAAATGTCTTACACTGGAAACAGCCACACAAAGCTGCCAAACACCTGAAATATTTTGTTCAGCATAAAATGTAAGCATGCACGGCAAACTCTGTAGTATCAGCACCACCCAAATGGATGAATCCTCACATCTTTGTAGCAATGAAACTTTTCATATTGATGACCTTTCTTGATTTTAGATACGGAGACAAAGAGTGGACTGATTCTGACCACTGTCAAGGCATCCAAAAGCTTGAGTGTGACCTGAGCCAGGTGACATCAGATCCCAGAGAATGGTACTATGCCAGGGTCCGTTCCCTATCCTCTGAAGGCTTCTCACCATGGGTCCTTAGCCCCAGGTTTTACCCTCAGTGGGAAAGTGAGTATGCTACATTGTTTTAATTTTACAAAAGCTTAAACATTGTATACATCTAAAATGATCTTCCATACTCGTAATATGGTTGATTTTGGTATAGGGGAGAGTGGGGTAAGATGAGCAATTTTTTACTTATGTGGTCTTCAAGATAAGAGAAAATAAGGCAGAAGTACAATGAAAGTATCTAAAGTAATTTCAGGATGTTTGCTATCATTTTAAACGATCAGAACACATCTATGACAAAGGGTTCTAAAAATATGTTCTCATTTTTAAAAAAAGTGTTCCTATGGCTCAATTTACCCCAGTAAGTTGATCCGAGTCAGTAGGTAAGTTGCACCATCTGGGTGTAAACGGATCATCTAATTGAATCTGAATCAAACCCATGTGAAATTCTAAAGATAATTTGCCTATTTTAAAAACACCAAATTTCCTTTTATAAATTTTCATATTTATTTTCTTAAAGCGCATAAAACTAAATCAAATCAATATCTTTAATTGTATGCATTTCTGAAACAATATGTTGAACAAAAGTTGTAACCTTCCCAAAAACAGAGTTTGTTGAGTAAAATTAAAAATTAATACTTCAGAGATTTAACTTAACTACAGTGCCTTATAATGGGGTCGGTTAAAACGCTGGCTCAGTTTATCCCACTGCATTTGGCTCACTTTGCCCCATAGATGCCATTTTGGATAAAACTAGCTAGCTTACCAATTCAGGCTAATATTTATCTAAATGATTTGTATGGTTTAATACATTGCTAAATCACTAATATGGATCAATATTTTAGACCAGGACAAATTTGCTTTGATGCGAGCCATCTACACATTACATCTGTTATGCTAAAATTGTACTTTGACAAACCAAAAAAGTTTGGTAAATGGGTGCCTTCCACTCCTCCCATGTGCTTCTCATTTTCACAGTCAGAAATGGTGCGTGGTTTCAAAATATATGGTCACATGGAAAGAAAATTGTACAGTTGCCAAGATAAAGGAGGTGGGTCAACTTACCCCACTCTCCCCTAGAGGTGCCGATCAAAGAGGAAGAAAGATTACACAATGAACTTTGTGATGGCAGTGGCATAGCCTTTTTTTCAGTGGAAGTTCTCACCTAACTTCCTCTAAATTACAGCCAATTTCAGCCCACCCCAGATAAAGCCGACTGTGACAGGACAGACCATTACAGTTCAGATCAGACCTCCGAGAACACCCCTGCGAGGACAGAAGGGCTCTAGAATACGAGTGACAAAACTCCAGAAACTGACATTCAGGATATTCTTAATGCACAATGGTGTAGAAGAGGTAAGGAATTATACATTTAAACAATATCACACAGTCAAGAGTGGTGTTGTTCAGATTATACACTCTAAAAAAAAAGGTTCTATATGGCACTATATAGCACTTAAAAAGGTTCCCCTATGATTACGAGCCAAGAACCATTTTTGGTGCAATATAGAACCTTTTTTTTTTTAGAGTGTATACACAACTTTAGTTCAATAAACTAAATGTTAATATTGAATAACTTAACATTTTATACAGTACCAACAAACCAAAAGTAACCAAAAGTACAAACAGTCACGCTTCTCCAAGCAACACAGTAAATGAACAAACCGGTTATGTAAACGATTCAATAACTTACTCTTAAAAACAGATACTGTAATATCCTCACCACTAATACACAAAATGACACTTTGTCTGGAACACTTAAACACTGACAAGCAGAGTGATACAACCAGGCAGTGAAAAGCTTTTGCCTCTCAGCCAATCAGATTCAAGGACCGGAACTACTTGTTGAATATTAACATTTCAAACAGAATTGTCATCATTCTGTAAAAATTCTCTTTATTTGCTCACCCTCGTTTAGTTCCCAAATTGTACGACTTGTTTTCTTCTTGTGGAACATACAAGGTATTTTAAAAAATGTCCATACAATGGAAGTCGAAATGGAATGATCACCAAACGTTTTGGTTCCTCAAAATATATTTTTTTTCCTGTTAAACAAAACAAACAACTATTTAATATTCTGAGAGAGCAAATGACAGTTATAAGTTAAGTTGGCTGCTTTTTTTCTTTTGTCTTTCAATTTTTTTTTTACAATTTGCTACATAAAAAAGAGAAAAATCTGCATTGGAAAATGAACATGTGCAGAGCAAATTGCACATCATTTAGCCTATTTTAGATAATAATAATAATAATTGGCTGACAGCCCAGTTATTATAATCCCTGTAATTTTTATAAATGACTCCAAACTCTTAAAATTCAGAATGCTAAACCTTCACAAAAAACGTCTTTTCCAAATAGGAAATTCATGAAACAGACAGTTGCTCCAAGGACCTTGTGATTGAGGGGCTACGTCCGAAAACCACCTATTGCCTTCAGGCTCTGTCCATTACTCCTCGCTCAGGCCGCAAAAGCTTACGGAGTTCCAGCACCTGCGTCAACACTCATTGAAAGTTTTAGTGTCTCCCACAGGTAAGCCTTACGTAACATGTGATATGGTTTCTTTAGTAAGGGGAACACCTGAGATAAATGATGGTGTCCATGACAAGTTTCCGCCTTTGTGCTTTCTCCAAGTTGCCTTCAGGGCATTGATAGTTGGTAGACAAAAAGACGACAAAGTGAGCACATACACGCTACTTGTCATTCGAGACAGAGATTGCACCCTTGAGACACCCTCAGATCAAGTTCCAACCCCCTAAGGATAAATTAGAGCGATTGTCTACTTTCCTAAGAGTTTAAATTCTGAGTGTTCCCTTCTGCCACATACAAGATGCACTAATATTTTTAGAGTATTTGTATTAGTTCCAGTTTCGATTATAACATTTCTGTTTTATCTGCCTGCAGGGTGAGGCTGTTTCTGGACCTTTCTTCAACATGAAAATTACACACATGCACACTACATAGTGGAATGTCTGCAAATTTTCATCAAGGTCATATTTACTATAAAACAGACTATAAGCCTGGCCTAGCTTTTGGTTACATTAAAGCTGAAGTGTGTCACTAGCACAATCAAATGGGAATGTAAAAAATAATGACTGTTTACATACGGGTTTCCCCGTACACTCATATTTTATTGGCCGGACAGATAGTCCTGCCCCCAATTCACACCCTGGATTTAGCCAACAGCAGTGTGGAAAGTGTTTGCTCTCTCTCTCTCTCTCTCTCTCTCTCTCTCTCTCTCTCTCTCTCTCTCTCTCTCTCTCTCTCTCTCTCTCTCTCTCTCTCTCTCTCAGGGAAATCAACAAATGGCTTACTTGAAGTTATTTATTATTACGTTAGGGTATTAAGATTTTATATAGTATTTTAAAGGGTTAGTTCACCCAAAAATGAAAAAATTCTGTCATTAATAACTCACCCTCATGTCGTTTCAAACCCGTAAGACTTTTTTCATCTTCGGAACACAAATGAAGATCTTTTGAATGAACTCTGAGAGCGTTCGGTCCCTCCATTGACAGTCTACGTAAATACCACTTTACCCAAACCTTGCTTACTCGAGGTATGCTGGTTCCAAAAACGTGTCCAGGAGTAAGTTTAGACAACTCAGAGTACGCTAACAGTTAATACACACAAGACAACTCAGAGTATGCTAACAGTTAACACACACAAGACATTCTCAACAGAGCAACGAATCTATGACTCACCATGGAAACGGGCATACTACTTCCTTCTTCTTCTTTTATTTAATGCCGATTTACATAACCTACTTAGTGCACATCGCCACCTATTTGGTGGTTGTGCAATCATTTTTTCAATCTCTTCGTTTAATAAGTAATCTTTATTCACTCAGAATAAGTATTATATTGTTTGTTTGATGCTAATTAATTGAATGCAGATCCATGTGTGAGATGACAATAAAACTATATATTTGAATTTAATTAGTATTTAAACATTACCTTTTTATAATAGTGCTTTAAAATGAATATAGCCTATAATAATTGTATATTATAACTGTAACTATATAACACATTTAGTTATATTAATATAACTCTATTAATTATATAGGCTAACACAGCTGAATAGATAGGTAGATGTTATAGGCCCTATGTACAGAAGTTCATAAAACATATACAGAATAATACATAAAATCATTACTTCCCTCACATCATAAAAACACACTCCACTTCAGGAATCTATCACTCACTCACTCACTCAGAATATACATCATTCATATAATAGTCAATTTAGTGCGTACAAATTTGCTTCAATAATAACCACTGTTTGGTCAGGCGTGTAAATGTACTATAGTTTGTGCACGAAATAATTTCGTTTGGAAGAATATTCCAAAGATTCGCTGCTTTATAAAAGAACGATTGTTGACCATATGTGGTTCTACATTTTGGAACTCTGCACTCTCCTCTGACTGTCGACCGTGTGGTTCTAGAAATTCTCTCCGAATTTAATGTGACAAATTTTCTCAATGGGGGAGCAACAGTGTTATGGATAATTTTAAATAAAGCAGAAATTTGATTATATTTAATAAGATTTTCAAAACTCAAGATGTTATATTTACTTTGTACTTTACAGTGATGGTACTGGCGAGGCTTCTTATCATGTATTTTTATGGCCCTTTTATACAATGATTCAAGTAATTTTAACGATGTTTTACATGCCTGAGACCAACTGGACATGCAATACAGAAGATGTGGAACAATGTTGAGTTGAGATATATATTTGAGGCATCCGTAGTTAATGAATTTCTAAGGTTATCCGCTTACTCTTAAACATACCCAGGTCGGTCACATAACCTGCTTTCTGGAATACCCCCCGGCTCTCGCATCAACACAACACGCATGTGAATGCTCTCATAAACGCTTGTTGGAGATATTTGGTAAACAAAGTTTTTTTGTCGCTTCATAAAACTGAGGTTAAACCACTGGAGTCACATGGATTACTTTTATGATGTCTTTACTACCTTTCTGGGGGAGTTGCGTAGGCTGTCAATGGAGGGACAGAAGGCTCTCAGATTTCATTAAAAATATCTTCATTTGTGTTCTGAGGTCTTACAGGTTTAAAACATGAAGGTGAGTAATTAATGACAGAATATTCATTTTTGGGTGCGCTAAAAAACATACACACTTCAGCTTTAAGACTAAAGACTGTTGAAAATACATACATGAACTAATAATCATGTTTAGGGCTGAGAAACAAATACCAGACAGAAGTATGATACACAATGTTGGAAAACAAATAAATGTTTACAGCACATGACTGAGAATTGAAAAAGTAAAGGAATTATGAAAGAAAAACAATGCGTAAATGTTGTATAAAGGTTTTTTTATTGGTCACTTGTGTAAAGTAAAATAGTAGAATTTGATATAAATGAGATGATTCTGGGCTCAGCCCTTTTTTTGAGCCCTCCTGGAGCAAAAAAAAACAGTCCACATCTGAACTGAACAGCTTTTAACATTAAATTGGTCACATGGGTAAAACATTAGATAAAAACAGAGCTCAATACAACATACACTGTGCAGACACTAAAAAGCAAAACCAGTAAAACTATTTGCAGTGCATGTGAACCATGTAACAATCTTTCAAAACCATTTCACAATCCAAGACTTCAACTTTGGTGAAAACATGAATATATTCTGTTGCTTAATTCCAAACCATCTTTTACACGTCTGTGTCCTTCATTATTGGGAATCGGTCCGAATGAAACTGCTTTAAAATGTTGATCTCCGCAGTTCTCCGATAACAGGAGAAATGATTGTGCTTAGACATTAACACCAAATGAATTCCTCAAAAACAGGCATCGTATTGTTACTTCATCTTAAAAGTAATGTTCATTGCAAGACATAAAAAAGAGGCACCACAATGTCTCTCGAGTCCTTTGTTCTTATGAATTCTAATGTGCAGCTGTATATCTAAACTAGTAGTAATCATCACGCCTTAATATAATAACAGCATAAATGTAATGAACAATCATTACATGACTCAAAAATTCCAGTGCTACACAACATATTTTGTTCTTCCTCTAAAAGATCTCCAGTAAACCTGTGATCATTTATGAACAAACAGCACATTTACTCTGAATGATATAATTACCATAAATACAGTAAATAATCCACACTACAAGGAAAAGCCTTTCAATACTGTATGCGAGTTGTTGCTCAATCTCGTTTTTCAACAAAATAAAAGTTTAGTACTCTTCCATGTGACAGGCTATAACCACAATAACGTTTCAATTTGTTCAATAGTGCATCCAAGGTACAGTCTCCACATCTTGAAGATACAAAACAGTATTTTTAAATGTCACACAGAGAGCACTGAAAAGCAAGATACCGAACTACTTAAGTCCATAATAGGCAATGAACAAGTTAATAATTCAGTCTTCTACACAGGGCAATGACTGAGAAAACAGTTGGAATATAAAGACTAGCAGCTAAGAGAGCAAGTGGGTTTTGTGGCAGCAGATACAGTATAAAGCTGAAGTATATTTCAATTAGAACTCATTCTGTGAACCGTCTGCAGCATAAACTCAAATAGTTACTCAGATGGTAACAGTTTTAAATATCACCCTGGTGCTTCCATGAATTTATAATGTGATATTTAACAATTGAATTTTTAGGGTTTGTGGAGACAGGGAATGATCTGTAAAACAGTAGCAATATTGATAGACACAATCAATATAGTTCATTCATTACTTGGCGGTATAATGCAATGTTTATATATAAATAGATATACTGTTTTGCTTCCCATTTGGGTTTGATCAACAATACTGCCATCATTTGTTATGCAACCTAAAAGATATAGACATGTATTCACTACTAAAAGACATAATTAGAGCAAATGCATTGGAATTAAAGCTAAAAAAGGACAGGGTCCATGAGGTTGGCATCCAATATAGCTTTAAGGAATGTTGGAAAAACACGAGCAGAAAGAAATTGTGCACTGCATGGTTCAGGAATCAATTTCAAAAGGTCATTCAAAATAAAACCTTTCAAATATAATGCATTAGTATAGAAAAAATAATGAGCTATGTAGGGAAAATCTAAGTTGACCCTTGAAAGCGCTGTTTGAGCTAGCAACATAAGGTCTGTTAGTTTGGTCAATCACATCAGCGATAGAACTTCATCTGTACAACTATTAATAATTATACTATACAAACACTGTGGGCCCTGTTTATGCCTTTCATATGACATTACATGATACAGAATCAAATGAGAAGAAAAAAAAATCAGTAGTTTCTAACAGAATCTGAGATTTTGTTCATGTGTACTGATCAAATCACTGCGTAAAAAACAGCAATTCTACTGTAAGTTCAGTGAATTCACTTCATATATGTCACTTCATATTAAATTACATATCAAAGTAAACAGCATATAAATAAAGGTACCACAGAATATCTCCAGCAGCAATGGCTCAAATATTGATCAAAGGCCATGATGTTAATCTTGGAAAAAACAAAACAACTAAATAAATGTCATGTGGAACAGGCAGATTTAAGACGAAGGTAAGATTTTGTTCCAGATGCAGCTTATTTCAGGATAAAAACTTTTTCTCCAGTTCAAAGACAGATGGCCGACTTGGAGTGCTCTGTATTCGACAGAGGGGAACCGTGGAGTCTCGTTTTTGACCCTCTGTGTCCATGTCCAGTAAAGAGCAGTCCATTTTGACCTCTGAGGGGAGGACCACGTCCAAGTTTTGGGCACTCTTTTCCCCAGAGTAGTGCCCGAGTGAATAGCTCTTATTGCGACTCTTTAGAAGACCCCAGGAGTGAGATTTGCCTCTTAGAGAAAGCGGTCTGGGTCTAGATACTGGTTCCTTCTCTTGAGCAGGCTCTCTCTCAGCCTTCTTTTTTGCGGTAGTGGTGGAGGAATCAGTTGGACTGGCCTGGCAGTTACTGCTGCCGTTAACTAAAGCAAAGAGAGTAACATCATTAATAAACAATATTCAGTTTCATTTTATATACTCATTCCCATCTATTTTTACATTTAGATAAAATACAATTGATATAAAGCCATTTTAAATGGTCTGAGTGAAATACCTCACAATATAATGTACAGCATGAAAAGGTAATATTTTAGATAACAGTTAAGGGTGTTATTAAATTAGCAGTGTTTTTATTAGGCCTAGATGACAGCATATGTAAAAAATATTGGATATTTTAAGTGTATCGGTCGATATCCAGTGTGTAATTTTACATACTGGTTTCCATCTATTTTTATATTAAGATAAAACCCATATAAAATATATAATCAATATAAAACCATTTTAAATGCCACAAGTAGTTATACATTCACTATAATGTACAGCATGAAAAATGAATATTTCAGATAACATTTAACATAAGGTGCTTTATTTCAGCTTTCTTTAGTGTGAAAAGTTGCAGTTTGAGCATGAAAAAGGTCTGCAATGTTACAAAGCACAAAGTCCACTCCAAAGGGAGTTATTAATATCAGTAAGCACCGTTTCTGAACTCCCTGTATCTGTATCAGCCGTTTTTCAGAGTATAATTGTGTGTAAACACATACTAATCTATTTTTACATTTAGATTACTTTTGCTGTCATCTGATAAAAAACTAAATTAGGAACAATGGGTGTCATTCATTAAGCATGCATACGCACAAATTTATGAGTGAAATCTGCGCACAATTGTTTTCACAAACAAATGATGACTCACCAAAAACGTAAACATATTTATTCTAAATTTACAAAAAAAATAGGAACGACTGAAACCACATATACGCAAAAAGCCTTATGTGTGGCCTTATATTCGGGTTATATTTCATCTTATCACAGCCTACATTATATCATATATAAAATTATATAATAAATTAATAAATAATACAATTTAACCTTAAGTATTTTTCATCATATACAGTGAAAGAGCAAGAAAAGCATGTGTTGCGAAATAGGCTGAGATTTTCTCCGGTGTGTACAAATATGAAATAATCCACACAATTATTAGTGAATGAAACCCACTGTTATTAAAGTAAATTATCTAAAATGTCCATTTTACATACTGTATAAATTCACTTGTAGCATTTAAAACAATACATTTTATAATCGATTAAATATTTTTAGTATGTTTTTAAAAAGTTTTTTTTTTTTACTATTTAGACAAAGTATAGATATTTAAAATCATCCATTTATTGGTAATCAGAAAAAATCCTAATATCGTGATCAGCTCTTAAGAATATCAGCACATAACTCACTGGTCTGACACACAGCAGGACTGGACTTCTTTCTCCTATGCCGAGAGCTGGATCCAGAAGTGAGATCTTGTACAGGGGTTGCGGGCAGAACATCACTAGTGCCTGTTTTCTGATGTGTCCGGGAACTGTTAGCTGGTATCTCGTTCATTATGTTGTACACAGACCCCTCAAAATCAGACTGCAGGAGGCACTTGGTGGAGTTGCACTCAGAAATCGATGACATGGCGAGCAGGTTTACAGGCCCTGCGGTAACCTCGTCCTTGCGTGAACGGCCACCAGGGGGGCTGGTGCTGCGCCGGAAGCGAGTAGCACGCTGAAACAGGCCCTCCCGTTTTTTCTTCTCCTCACGTGGCTCCGGTTCCTCATTGATAGAACCCTTACAGACCTCTCGCAGGTCAAAGCCGAATGCAACAGATGCCAGGATGGAGGCACAGCCATAGAGAACAGAGTCTGTGCGCCGGCATGTGGAGCTGCGCTTTAGGCTGTTGGTGGGTGTGTGCTGAGGTGTGGTGCTAGTGGAACTTGTGGATGTAGTTGGGTCCTCCTGGCTCTCACCTCCACCAGCCGGCCCCTGGCTCTCCCCCTGTTCATCTTTCCACAGAGGTAGATCGATATACACCTGGTTGGGGAACTTGAGTTGCTTTGGTTTGTTGTCAGATCCATCAGCAGAGCATACTTCATCCTTATTGGTTCCTGGGGGGGGACACCACAAGACAGGTATAACTACAGATGTTAGGTTAGACAATTTATTGTGACATTTCATGATCTGTTAAGTAGTTTCAATATTCCTAAATCCAATCTATTCCATTAGTTACACGTGTCTATGCCAAAGCACACTTTGCTCTCTTTCCTCACCAGAAAACTTTGATTGAAGATAGTCACTTACAAAATCACATATAGCATTAATACTTAGAAGCAACTCGGTCTAGAAATTTCCGGGGAGCTGGGGAATAATGCTCTAGCTTGTGTATTTGTGCTCCTTTGCATCTTGTCCAATTTAAAGTTGTTCACGGAATTCATTACATTATTAAAATATTATTATTATTATTATTATATTATTATCAAGGCCCACAAATATTCCCCCATTGCATTATTATTATTATATATTAAATATTATATATAATAGCTTGATGTAGTAATGTTACTGAAACTCTGTAAACCTTTTCTTTTCTCACGCTTACATATAAGGATAAACCATCTAAAATGCTTTGAATAATCATGCTACTAAAACTAAATGTGATCTGGTGATTTAAATGATGTTAGCGCTTTCATGATGATCAATGAAGATCAATGCAATCAATCACCGTTCTAATCGCAAGAAAGCATGTCAAAACTAATAAATTAGTTCATCCCAAAAAATGTATTCTGCATTTACTCTCATGTTGTTTTCGCACTGTTCATTAAGCCATTGTGTTTCTTCAGAAGACTTGGATTTGGATTAGACCACTCGATTTATTATTTTTATGATGCCTTTTTTATGATGCATTTTTTTGGATCTTTTAAGTTTTAGAAGACTTTAAATGGAGGGGCAGAAATCTCTCAGGTTCCATGAAAAACATCTTTATTACACTTTATGGTGTCATTTCATGACCTGTTAAGTAGGGATGTCAAAAGTACCAGTACTTCTGTCTCTGTGTGAATGAATGAATGAATGGGGCAGATTACCTGCATATTCATTTGTGTTTGAAAGTTAAACAAAAATCTTATAGATTTAAAACAACATGAGGGTGAGTACATGACAGAATTTACATTTTTGGGTGAATTATACCTTATAAATACAGTTAGCTAAGCCTTGGATAAAACTAACTCCATATCTCAAATCATATCTTTTACAGATATCTCAATATAACAATGTATCATTACTGCCAAATAAATGCAGCTTTGGTGAGCATAAAAGACTTCTTTCAAACACATTCTTATTGACCAAAACCTTTTTACTTTTTTCAAATAAAGCAGCGATAAAAGATGCTAAAAGACTGCAGTGAATAAGCAATTTGACAACAAAATAAAAAAATAAACCTTTAGAATATGAACTGGGCAGACAGTGATTAATGTAGGTGATTAGAAGGTGGTTTCAGGGAACTTCTTTGTTAAATGATTTAAAGATACAACAAAGAGCGATGAAAACTGAGTACATGGAAAAAGTAAATGAAAGAGGAGCCATCTTTACATACCCTGCTCTGCAAATAATGCAGCCAATGGAACAGATTTCTGGGACTTCATAAGACTAGTGGACCAGGGACTGCTTCCATCTGAGAGAGGTCGAACTCTGAAGACAAAATGACAGTGGCACCCACAGTTCTCATGAGAACACACTAAAGCATGCATACTAAAGCAACTACATGCATTTGTTGAATAATTAATGCCAAGACAAAAATATTATCTTTAAGCACCATTTATGTTCCATTTTAAGAAAAGGAACACACAGACACACAAAAATAAACTGTTCCAACCTTTCAGCACAATTTCCTCTTTCCTTCGTCTGCACAGAGCTTGGTCCCCATGTGCGGCCCTTCTTCTTGAACCCTTTCTTAACATCTTCAAACTCCTCCGGTTTGTAATTGGTGCTTCGACCCCATGTCCTGTTGCTCTCGTCCAGGGTCACTAGAGATGAAGATACATAGAACTTAAATAATGGAAACGTTCTTGACTGACAATCCCAATATCTGCCACACCACAGACTGAGATTCAATCTATTAGTCCTTCACAGCAGAGCAGAAACAGCGTTTTTAGGCAATTAAGGCAACCTCCACCACCCAGCAACACAATCAGCACTGGTGAACAAGTGTTAGATCATTACAATCATTCTAGAAAACATGGAGCATCAGGAAGAACATTGTGAAAACATTAGGTTTAAAGGCACAATATGTACGATTTTTGGATCGAAATATCCAAAAACCACTAGAACAATGTTATATATTTTGCTGACTTGTGCACTTACAGTATCCTAAAAGTTTCCATCCATGTTTAAATCCAGAGAAATCATCTAATTTAACCAGGACACGGAGCGTGTCCATGCGTCGCTTTTCAATAACATCATATCTGCACTTCCTTGATTTCCATAGAAACCATGGAAACACCAAAGACGCTTTAATATATTATGTGTTTTATAAAGACAGGTGAGCAACTGTTTGAATATATTTATCAACAGAAAACTGATTGTTGGTATACATCTTAACATGGCTAGTCTTATACACGGGTTTCCTGTTTACAAACATTACAGGGTGCGTGCGCATCCTGGAGGCAGAAAGACAGATCGCTGGTCCGCTACTGCAACAACATTGAAGCTTTCCTTATTGTTTGTATATAACTGCTGACTCAATAAAACGTGATTTTAGTTGGATCTGTTTGTCTGTCTTTAATTTTGCAGTGTTGCTGTGATACATGTATGAATGATCATGTTAGGTAATAATTTTTTGGCAAACGCATGCTTCCCCCTAGGTATGTTAAACATCAGGCACCCAGCACTGGCTCTGTTGGTACAATTAAACACGCAGCAACTCCTTAGCATTTTGACTTACAGACACGCCGCTACCAACCTACAACACGAGAGGTTTCTTCTTTCTGCCTCTCGGGTGCGTGCGCAAGCAGTGATGACGTCGCCGAGAAATCCATGTATTGTTTGAATCGCTGAAGTGATTTTCCACGAGTACCATGTTTTTACCATTCCTCAGAGACAACACTATTTTTGTCAAGTGGCTAACATAGCATAATCAGAGAGAGCTTTCACCATCAAACGAAAAAAGCGGTAGCGGCCGACTTCAGCAGAAGCATAATAAAAGCTCTGCTGGTCTCAAGACCAGTGTTTGACGCAGGTGTCTTTCATTAGCAATCCCTCCCACAGGTCTCGGCCAGCCCTGCTTCATACCAGCGTGATGTTAATAAAATTAATACATTCGCTCATCCATGAACATGACTTCTGCCCGAGTCCTTTCCATCGGCTGTGGAGCTGAAGACAACAACTCCCATGATCCCACACTCACAGCATCATCAAGCTCCGCCTTTGTTATGAATAAGTGACCTCTAGTGGCTAAAACTTACATACTGTGCCTTTAAATCTTTTTAGATTTTATACATTGAAAAGTGTTACTATTGATGCAATCATCAGACCGCGTTTGGCAGCACCAGCTCAAGGTCAACCAAAATGTCCTTGATCCCCAAAGCAAAATCATTACAAACAATTAAAACTTCATAAGCTTCAAGCAATGTGTTACGACAACCAGTTGTATCCTAAAGGCATCAAAGCAAACAGATGTTATGAAGTAAGAGCCATAGTGATCAGCAATCACACCAACACACAGTTAGATGGGGCGGCTTTGGTCTCACAGGACCACAGTGTCCTTGCCTTTCTTCCTAAACCCGCTAGGAGGTTTACACTCGCTTGTGATATCCACATCCTGGTGATACACAAACATACTGCCACTTCGGCTAGTCTCACCTGGGTGGCTCACTAATGGGAAAAACATAGGTTATAAATGTGTGACAGACACAGGATTCAGCAACCATTGGCAATGACCTGGATGCCATTTTTTTGTCACTGATGAGCTACTCACAAAGGGATTTATTAGTATGACTGTCCTTGAAACATAATATTTTTACTGTATTGAAACATTTAAACAGAAATGATATGGGCCAATCCTGAGATTAGCTTATCACAATAGAAGTCTGTTAGAATTTCAGTTCCTTGTTTAATTATTTAAAGATAAATGTCTTGTAATTGGAAGATAAATGGTGGAATTATATAATATTTAAACTTCTAAACCTACTTACAAACAAAACGTATGTCTGATGGGTTTATTTTTTTACCCAAAAATATTGGGAAACGGGTAAACTGTAAAATAACAATGTTTCAGATTCTGTATGGGATGTGTAAGAGAGTGGGCACTTACACTGAATGGCTCGGAGGCGAGGGATCAGTGTAGGGCTGCTGGGAGGGCTGGAGTTGGTGCTATTGAGGCTTCTTCTCTTGTCCATAGTTGGAGATGCCTGAACTGTGATTTTATGCTGAAAATCTATTAAACACAAATAAGGTCACTAAGTAATATTTACTAAAAACACTTTGAATATTTCTACATTTTACAATTACATTTTTCAGATAAACCTTCTTCACAACTTTAACACTTCAAGAAAAAATAATCTGTAAACAGTCATGATAAACATTTGACTGAGATTAATTAATGTGATATTCATGCTACGCTACAAATTCATAAATAAATGTATAAGCTGACTAGTACATCTCTAACCTGAGGGTAAGCTGATGCGGTTGCCATCTTTGAGCTTCAGGCGGCTGCGTTTGAACTTGCCCTTCCGTTTCTTAACATTGGGCTTGTCCTTGTTCAGTTGGAATATGAGGATGTTGAGCTCACGCTCAAGTACGTTAATTTCCCGCTCGGCCAGCTGCTGTTCCCTCCTCTTCAACAGCTCTTCATGAGACTTCTGTTGAAGGGCTGCCCGCGTCAGCTCCTCCTCACGAGAACGAAGCTCCTGTTGGTGTCGAGAACATTTGAGATCAAGGACATTTTGTAAGAAATCTAACATTGGAAGAGTTTATCAAAAAACGACATGATGTTGAGTGAATGATGATACAATTACATTTTGGGATAAACTATTACTTTAAACTATGGCCAAACAATGACAAAATAAATATTATGATATACTGAATCACAGCCTAAGGAAGCAAAATCGGATAGTTCTCATGCTTATGAAACACCTCCATGTCCATGAGCAAAAAAAAAGACATCAATAGTATGAATGGCAGTTTCACTTCCTTTGGCCTTGGAGAACAGAGCTCAGATTCCTCTCTGCCATGAACTGCTCATTTTAGATCAGCCTTCTGTTCTTGGTTTTACCCTTGAGCACCACAAACACGACAATAACGCTAGACCTGTGAGTGATTGATCCACAAAACAGCAGCACCATTTATAAGCTAGTAAATAAAAACTCAAATTTCTTTTTTTTTCTCTTGCTCTACTTTTCATTTCTGCTCTGGCTTACACTTCAAACAAAATACTATGAATCCTGCCTTATAAGAATCATCTTTGTGAAATAGTTAGTTTACTCATTCTCTATATCTTTTGAACAGAATAATCCACATATAAAAAAACGAAGAATTGTTAAGCATTAATCAAAACAGTTTTCCACCCACATGGAGTAAAGCCGTTTGGCCTAATCTCTCATGAATAACTTCCATAAGAAGCTTTGGGGCACTCTGCCAAAAAACACACTTGAAAAAAACTATTTGTTTATTTATAAGCGAGTAAAAGTTAACTTGGTGCATCACATAACAAGGAAGATATTTATGTGACAGGACTGTATCTAAAGGAGTGGAAAAATTCACTGACCAATAATGACTTGAAAGAATGTACGTGGAACACAATGTCAGGATTTCTACATGAAGTTTTAGCTGACTTGCAGGAACCAATGGCAAACCCTTTTCAACATAACAAGCAGCTAAGATCGGAAGCAGCTTATCATATTAACTTCACTGAACACTTAAAGCCATTTCATTGCTAACAGCTGGCTTTGTTAAGAGGATCAGTTCAACCAAATACAGCTAACCTGTTAAAATCTGAACCTTTTTTGATGGCAAAACAATATAGTCCCACTGTCTAAACTATAAATTCAATGTGTAACAAGCTCAGAAATGAAACGGACGAGTCTATTAAATCTTTATCAACTGACCTTTTCTTTTGTGCGTAGCTCATCAAACATTTCCTGGATCTCCACTCTCCAGTCCTCCTGCATTGAATGGAAGGAGTCCTGTGGCATGGTGGCCATCACAGCCTCCTCTATGGCAGTCAGCTGCTCCAGAATGGAAGCAAAGGTCGGACGGATATGGGGATCCTGCTCCCAGCATTCTATGAATAAAGGTTTTTTTTTTTAGGAACTCATGTAGGTTATCATCACAATGACCATGCAGGGCCATTTTAATTAATTGCTGATTGCAGTGGGACTGGTTCACACTTAAACTTAAACTTAAACATTCACTTCAATGAGTTTACAATTTTCATGAGGGACCATTGTGAGACATGATGTTGACATGTCCAGCAAAGCAACAAAGTTGAGAAATTGTTAACTTTATGCAAATGAAAAATGACTTTCAGGAGTGAGGTCTGTGTCAGTAGAATTCACACACTTCGAGTGCAGTAAAGACAGGACAGATAATTCACTTTTCTATAGAAAAAAAAAAAATACTGCATGGGAATTCATACACTGATAGCTTTTGTTGATTATCCGCCTTATGTTAATATAGCGGACGTAGCCATTTGTAACTTGAGTGTGCAAGGTTCCCATTGTCATTCGCTTGCGGTTATTTTACCAGAACAAAAACCGTCCATTATGCTGATTTGCACTTTGTTATTCTTCCATAGCTGCTAATGAATCAGAAGTCTTGCACATTAAAAAAAAACAGCTTACTTCCTTGTTGCAAAATAAGGTGGAAATGATGTAACGATTAGTTTAGCACTAATGTAGTTCATTAAAACAGTTCCACTGCATAATGTTCATTATTAGGGACAAGAAAACTTTGAATGACATTTTGGAATTGTCCGGTGGTATGAGTGTTTAAATGGTATTTTGATAGCTTGTTCATCTGGTTAATGATTTAAGGCACTAGCACCACTGTAGTTTATATAACAATTAAACTACAGAACATTCCTTTAGTGGCAAGAAAACTAGTCAAATTGAAAAGATATCTTAGTTTTTCCTTTAATATACATAATCTATGATCGCCTTTTTAAAAGATATGTCCAGATGTGCAGTCTACCAATAGAGACAGCACTAGAAACGCCCAAGACCAACTTGAAGTACGGAGACAAGCCACATGCAGCGCCAAAGTTGCTTGGGTTATGAATGGGACATCAGTGCCTAAATGTCAAACAATCTCATGGAGTGTTGATATCATATAGTGAACCATGGGATAAACAAATGAGTAATATCAGTACACTACTAGCAGACCTACCTTCCATGAGCTTGGCAAAAGGCTCGGGGCAGGTAGATGGAATGGGAAGGGTTAATTTGTTGACGGCAACTCCATAGGCAACTGCCAAACCGTCAATGCCACGGTAAGGAACCTCTCCAGTCAGTAATTCCCAAAGGAGGACTCCATAACTGGACAGAGAACAGAACACAGGGAGTTGTCAGTGGGGTATGGGTAGGTAATAATCACACTAATTGGCTGAAAGAATAGTGCTTATGTAGAATATCAACCAGGCAGGCAATTCTGGTGAACTTTTTCCCTAATCAAAGGTTGTACACTGATTGCACTTTTAAATTATGAAAGTATGTATACATCAAGCATCTCAGAGGCAAATTCTTAATCGATCCCAAAGCAAACATTTTATGATCGCTAAAATAACATTACTTGAGTTCCCTTCTTAACCTCATGATAATGAAAAGGCAAAGAAAGGAAAAGACGATGTTTTAGCAATGTTAGGAAAGAAGTGAGAAGTGAAACCGATCATGTGTTGGCATGCAGTAAGCAATGTCTGAGCAAAGTGGCATGAGAAATTTCGAAAAAGGATGAGTCTTCACATTTAGCTTTCATTAAAAAAAAATCAAACACTAGGCATTACATTTAAGCTCTGTTCAAAAACCTAGACCCTGTTTACAATGGATATTAAGATGCGTTTTGGCTGATCAGATCCCAAGTGGATGAGACTACATACAGGTGTAAACGAGGTCTAAAGCACTTTGAGCTTGTCCACATTTCCAGAGGGAGTCGAAAATGCATTCGACCAGATTGCTTTTGTAGTGTAGACGCTTATGTGGTTGAATGTGTTCAAACAGCCACAAGAGACCGCCTACTGACCAAATGTGTAAACATTATGGGAAGTGTACTAGCCAGATGGGATTTAAAGGGAGGGTCTAATGCCATTTCATGCGTTCTGACTTATTTACACTGTTAAAGAGTTGGATTCTCATGCTGAACATGGACAAAATTTCAAAGAAATGGATGGAATTTCTTGTATGGGCACTCCTTCCGGATGAGCGTGCGCCCATCAACGAGCTTTGTTCGGGTTACGGGAGCCATCGGCAGCGCTGTCATTTAGACGGCGAAATCAACAATGTCACTAAAGAAGTGTGTTTATGGTTGTGAGGGAAAGATAACCTTTTTTAGCTTCCCAAATAACCCAGCGTTAAAGAAACAGTGGATGCAGTTTGTTTTTCCGGAGCAGCAATGGAGTTCTGCAAGTGTGTTTGTTTGTTCCCGCTCATGAGTCGAAACCGGAGGCGGTGAGCGAAACTGCATCAAATGTCTGTTTTGTTGGCAATCGGCACACAAGTGCATATAATGGTCAACAACACAAACGTAATTGAAAGTTATCCAGGTGTATTGTGTGTGTGTGTCAAAGGTGCTTGTGAGTGACTCTTTAGCTCCGCCCACTGCACATCTTTATGAGTTCGGCTGTTTTCAGAAAGAATCGGTACAACGTATCTGTCCTTTATAAATATGATAAAATTGATGACTCTTTGGAGATATGAAGGATGCAATACTACTCTATAGGTACTTAACATGAGATTAAGTTACTGTGTTAAAAAAACAAAGTTTGGTTTGAAGACGAAAAACGTAGCAACCACAAGGTTTCTAATACACACGTTTGGAGTGGTCTGGTGGAAACGAAAGCTGCTGCCCTCTGTATGTTTTACTATCGTCTCTGTGCGTGTTCATATGAAAATTGTGCAAGCTTATTTTGTCCATAAGATCAAAAGATCTGAAAAAACCCACCCATAGACCCTCCCCTCGAAGAAATCAGGACAGAATGGTTGTAAGTGAACAAAAGATCAAAACACCAACATCCGATCAACTAAAACCGATCTTAACACCAGGTGTAAGCAGGGCCCTAGTGAGCTGCCTTGCAGTCTATCGCCTACATATGGAGCAGCATCCAAACTGAAACTGCTTCTCTTTAGTAACTGATTTGGAACAATTCCAATAATGTTTGGAGTTACCAAGCTATAGACAAAATATTCTAATGCCTCTGAATATTCATGGCACACCCATATATTCAGTCTGTAATTATATTAAACTATGCTGTATCCATGAACAATATTACATGTTACACTGACTTAGAATTTGGCCAAAAGTGTGTGTCATAGAAGTATAATTATGCATTTTGGAAAAGCTTAAAATGATGCCTATCCTCAAGTAACTAATTCGCTTTAAAAACAGGCTTTGAGCCAAACATTGCAATTAACTTAAAATAACAGCTTACCTCCAGACATCACTCCCTTTGGAAAACAGAGAGGACTTGATGACCTCAGGAGCCATCCAGGAATAAGTGCCAGCAGCACTCATTTTTGTCGTTTTGTGCCACTCACGAGCAAGGCCAAAGTCAGTAATCTTCAGGATTTTTCGACCAATGTCATCATTCTCAATTGTTTCAAGTAATAAAACTAAAAAAAGAACAAAGACAGGAGAAATGTTTTAGTCATTTGTACTATATTACTTATGAATTAAGTAATAATGAACTCGTAAAAACAAATTGAGAGGCGACTGGGCCATTCAGATCAGCTATTTTAAAATATGATGGGAATGTTTTAAACACGTGAGCCTTAGCCTTTGAGCATTTGTCAATAAACAACAATACAGGAATGCTAAGAGGGTGATCATATTTCCTCGCTTTTATCATGAAGTGGAATCTTCAAGGACACAGGTCTACATGAAGAACTCAGAGCGACATACAAGTCGCTCTAGTTTACAATACAGTCTCGTACCAAATGACAAATAACATGAGAATGTAGGCCAGCTCTCTTTGAAGTCAGGAACATCCTGAGGTCAGGAGCAGTATTATTTCTCACCGGTTCAGTCCTTGACAATTTTTTCAACTTGAGACCTTTATCATCATCAGTATGTAATAAATAGGGAGGTTCTCAGTTGATAACTACATGTCTGATTAATCTGACCTTGACTCCCTTCCCGTCACGATGACCTGAGGGGGGTAACTAAGTAGTGATATTTGTGGACACATTTCATGAAACACTTTTAACTTTCCCAGGCTTCATCCAGCATTCATTGGAGAATACTGGCCTTGACTACACTCCCAGTTTATGCACCCGTTACAATTAAAGACATTTAGTATAACTGTAACATTTTCATTCATTCAGTGCAAGAAAATCCTCATTTTTATTTATTAATGCAACCAACCAGAGAAAGGCGAAACTATCAGTTCCATAATGAGGATTGATCCTTTACAATTGTCTTAATTTCTATTAAAGCATGCTGGACACCGGAAATAAAAAAGAAAAAAAAACTCTTTTTTTAATTTGTTAGCAAGGTCTCAGGTAGTGCTGGGCGGTATACCGGTTCATACCGAATACCGGTATTAATTTTCTTTATGATATGAATTTTGATGATACCGCAATACCGGTGTATGTCGCTTATGTGTATAAACAACGTTCGGAACGCGGCGCAGCGCGTCATTGTTTGAGAGGGGACCCATTTAATTGATGCACTGTAGTAAGAGCAGTCAGAGCACACAGCCTATGGCTGTATCCTATACTCTCATTCACTATTCCCTACGTTATCACTTTATTTGAAGGATTGAATAAAAACGTGCGTGAAATCGGACAACCGTTGTGTGTACATCGGCTGTACACTCGTTATTGCGGTGCAATGGGATAGAATGAGTGCACTCAATAACGTCCACTAAGGTTTCGGACACCACTACAAAGCTCTGTGCCCTCCAAATAATGCTATATTTGAGGTTATGGGAGCGATGTCGGATTCAGCCCTTGATTATTGTTGAGAATTCAAACTACACGCGGCGCGCGAGAGAGCGCGGTTTCTGCACGGAGCGCTGCGATGAGTTTAACAACGCTCACCACATGGATCATATAGCGCTGAAATAGACCGGAGCGAGTGCGTTTAAAATTTTTATGGACATATTTCAAAAACTCTAGTGCTCTAGACATGAACCAGAAGTGTGTATGCGCGCATATTTCATCACGTCTTATTAAAATGAAATGTATGCACTGATTACACTGATAACCTATGTCTGATCACGAACGCGCTGACACGATGGATTATTCAAAAGACGATGTAAGTTAATAAATAAACTGACAATTCAAAGAAGAATGGGCCAAAAAGTAACTTCTTTATTCTTTCTGTGTTAAACTGATGTGTGTCATTCGTTCCGAGAGTCCTGTTAAATGTATTGCTAATATCCTCATTTCTCTTCGTTTTGGCAGTTTGTTGTTATAGAGGGTTAGATTTTTAAAATTCTTAAGGTGCCCTCAACTCAACTTTTAATATTCAGGTGTCTGTAAGTATGATTCTGAGCGTGTTGCAGGTCTGTGTTTTATTGTTTGTTGTCTCTCCACAGCATCATTTTGTTAACCTGTAGACCTATTAGAATTTTTCTACAATATTCACTCGTCATGACAGTAAAACAGGGCATTCTAGTCAATCTCCTGCAGTATTTCCTCTCTCAATCAGTAGAAAATGTGATTAACACCCTGTCATGCATAGGGGAAAAAATACCGTCATATACCGTGAAACCGATATAATTTAGAAAAATACCGTGATATACATTTTTGGTCATACCGCCCAGCACTAGTCTCAGGCAAAATTGACAAAACTTTCATTTTGGGACAAACATGAAGATTGGGATTCCATTTTGAACAGGTTTCACCTGTTTAACGCTTTCAGGTTAATCTCAGCTGTTGGTTTCTAGTAGCCTGGTGGTCCTACCAGACTCTCGTACATTTCATTTGTTAAAGGGTTAGTTCACCCAAAAATTAAAATAATGTCATTTATTACTCACCCTCATGCCGTTCCACACCTGTAAGACCTCCGTTTATCTACGGAACACAAATTAAGATATTTGTGTTGAAATGTATTGATTTCCTCTCTCAAGATCCATTAATGTACTAAACATATTTAAATCAGTTCATATGAGTACATTGGTTCAATATTAATATTATAAAGCGACGAGAACATTTTTGGTGTGGCAAAAAAAAACCTAAATAACTCAAAACACTGCTTCATGAAGACTCGGAGCGTATCGAATCAGAGAGTTGAATCATGATTCGGATTGCGTGTCAAACTGCTGAAATCACGTGACATTGGCGCTCCGAACCACTAAATCGATATGCTGATTCGATACGCTCCAAAGCTTCATGAAGCAGTGTTTTGAAATCGGTTATCACACTATACAAGTTGTTATTTCTGTTTTTTTTTGGCGCACCAAATATATTCTCGTCGCTTTAGAATATTATTACTGAACCGCTGTACTCACATGAACTGATTTAAATATACATTAATGGATCTTGAGAGAGGAAATGTCATTGCTGGCTATGCAGGCCTCGCTGAGCCATCGGATTTCATCAAACATATCTTAATTTGTGTTCCGAAGATGAACGGAGGACTTACGGGTGTGGAACGGCATGAGGGTGAGTAATACATTACATTATTTAAATTTTTGGGTGAACTAACCCTTTAACTTCTTTGAAGGCAGGTACTCTGTTGAAGTTTAAAACTATTGGATCTGCCCAGAGCCACTCTGGATCTCCCATAACCAATCGCTAACGTTCGGTCGTGGCCTATGTCATCTCAAACTAGTGCACGACATCAACGTCATCGTTCTCAGCCACTCCCTCTGTTCGCTGATTGGACAGGTTAAAATTTGAAGAAAACCAGAGAATCTACCGTAAACCCTGACGGAGTACTGGAGGAAAATGAAAATTGAGCGGAAGTACGTAGGAGGCCGGAGTCAGGCTAGGTTTCTAGCACTTTAAGGTTTCCTTTCCATGAAGTAACAACACAACACCAAACAACAGCTACCAAATAATAGACAATTTTGCATGCCCACACCTATTACACAATCAGTTTTAATATTGGATACATTTTACCAAACCAAAAGGCCAAGTTGGATATGAATGTGGTCTTATTAGTAAAGAACATTTTTTTTTTAATTATAAACTTCTTAACTAATAGTACTTTTCTTACAATCTAGCTCTTATTCATTCCCACTTTTGTAACATCTTTTCTAGTCTCAGATTTCTATGGTGTCCATTTTATGGAGCAGAAAATCACCTTTAGATCACGAGACAATAACCACTGCCTGTAGTATGTTTGCCACGGTCCTCTATCTCTCCAACAAGGCCATTGGGCCTCATTCACCAAGCATGTGCATACACATGCACAAAATTGTGTGTGAAATCTGTGTTTGAACGTTTTCACGAACAAACCATGATTCGCCAAAAACGTTCATACTAAAATGTATTCTACATTTACGAAAAAATGCAGGAACAACCGAAACCACACACAAAAGGCATTTTCTTGGTGCAGCCTCATGTCAAGAAGTTATATTTCATCTATATATTTCAACGAATATGATTATAGTATATAACTTTTATATAAAATTATATAATTAATATGAATAAATAATACTTTAATTTCATCTTAAATATATTTCATCATTTACAGTGAAAGGTATGTACGGGTATGTCCAGCTGGCTAATGAGAGGTCTGTAATCTGGGTCTGTATAAAAGTAGTTTGAACTGGTTTTGAGAATGACACACTTGGCATTGCTCGAGGATCGGGCGAGAGCACGTCTGCAGAGAGCGGCATATGTTTGACGAGAGTGAAGAAAGACTAAAGGAAAGGTTGTGCGGAAAGCCCTTATATGGAGATGGTTTGAGCATGTTTTATGCAAAACACGTGGCCGCCCATTTAGAATACTTTAAAATTCACTAACATTAGACCGAGATTAAAAACAAATTCATGTGCGTACGCACGTGTTGTGAATTAGGACATTTTTCGTGAGAAGTTCTGTGCATACAAATACGAAATAATCCACGCAATTATCAGTAAACGAGGCCTATTGTTCTCTACACTGTCAGTCAGAGTGTGAGAGAGAGAGAGAAAGAGAGAGACAGAGAGAGAGAGAGAGAGAGAGAGAGAGAGAGAGAGAGAGAGAGAGAGAGAGAGAGAGAGAGAGAGATTTTTTTAAAGAGCACACATGCTTGAGATTCCTTAACATTACGCTTCATGTGCCTGAAATTGCAAAACAGAGTTTTGAAGCGTGGCACAGTGCCGAGTTTCACAGGGACTGCTGGCAACAGTTCTGCAATATTCTTTACCCCCAATCAGGGGAAGCTCCCTGTCTTGGAGAGAAAACAGCAGCCATTGAGGAGATTAAAAATAATGAAAATAAGCCTTTCAGGCCCAGGAGTCGGGGCATTCTCGGGTTGGCAGTCACCTAGCAACCAGTGCTTGACCATTCCATTGTGCAAACTTATGTTAAGCTTTTGCCCCCTCGTTAGCGACATTCCTTTGAGTGAGGTATTAAAAGATTAGGGCACAAAAACATCATTTCACTCACTATTTGCTACATCTTAAAGATAATCATTGATCAGATAAGCAAGGCTGGGCACAAAGCAAATCTTATTTCATTTCTTATTTTTGAGAGTCTAGTATTTGACTTTGCTGTTTGTGCCTCCCTAAAAATGTACCCTCCACCTTTAACCTGCTAAACAATGTGCCGCCGCAACCTGAATGGGTAAGGAGTCCCCCTCAAAAACACAGCAGAAAGGGTCTGGCTCATGATGGGTGGGTGTTCTGAGAGCACTGAGCAAACACACGTTATTTTTTCAATTAAGGTCAGCAAGCTTCCAATGTTGTTTGTCACAATCCTGTGGAGAGATGAACAAACTGAGTTGCGTTAACAGTAGCACTGCCATGCTGAACGGGGGCAGGGTGCCACATTGCGTCTATTGTTGATAGTGGAATGCCGTCTATTTTATTGCTCTGGAAATGCTCTGCTAATTTAACAAATGGTAGGATGCTAGAGAGAATGACGGTAATAATAATGACAATGCGTTCGCAGACAGAAATCATCTACACTATTGTTTGGGGTCGGTCAGTATGATCTCTTTTAAGAAATTAATCATTTTTTCAGCAATTCATGCATTAAATTGATTAAAAGTGACAGTAAAGTCACTAAGAATGTTGCAAAAAATATATATATATCAAATAAATGCTGTTCTTTTGAACTTTCCATTCATCAAAGAATTATATCATGGTTCAAACAAAAATACTAAACCGCACAACTGTTTTCAACCAATGATTATACAAAATGTTTCTTGAGCAGCAAATCAGCATATTAGAATGATTTCTGAAGGATCATGTGACACTGAAGACTGGAGTAATGATGCTGAAGCTTTGCCATCACAGGAATAACTTACATTTTAAAATATATTAAATTAGAAAACCGTTATTTTATATAATAATCTCACAATAATGCTGTTTTTTACTGTACTTTTGATATATAATAATGCATAATAAATAATATTTAATATTTGATAGTAAATGCAAACAGAGTGAGCATGAGAAACCCCAAACTTGGATGGTAGCGTAGCATATATAAAAACGGCTTGTTTATAAATTCATTGAATTAAGCCACTAAGCAGCACAAAGACTGTATTTTAACTATTCTGTTAAAAACTTCAGAAAGCAATATCTGAAATGCCTCTTTTAGGTATTGGTTACAATGTGTAGTAGCATACCTGAGGCAAGTGTAAGGGTCTTTCCCAACTCCACCTATGACTGAGAAACACGATAGGACAATCTCATAGCCATGCAGTGTCCCCTGCAGCTATAGTAGTGTTTTAAAGAAACACCCCCATTTACATGAAAGATACTCTTTCCCTAAACTTCTGTAAAATGAAGGGCAAAAAAAAAAACCACTACACACCATTTCAAATGGTCTAATTGTCCTGAATGTGTCCTTGGCAGAACTAAAACAATACAACACAATAATACACACCACTAGTGTATGTGAAATAGACTTTATAACAGAAATGATTTAATCATTAAAAACATTTATATACAGATGTGTCGTGGTGCTTCTTAATGCAGACATAATTTCAGACCAGAGTTCTGACCCTTGTTAGCAGTTAGCCGGTTTCTCAAGGAGCACACCAGCTGTTCAAACTCTAACCTCTTAACTTCACAACCTGCCTAAGGTCACACTCATTCAGAAGCCGTCATTCCTACAGCTCTTTTGAAAGGCTTGAAGATAGACAGTATTTTTTTTTTTTTCTTCTAGGCTGTGCAACTCTAGACTCAAGACTCTGCTGAAGCACATGATTCAAATCCACTGTGGAAATGCAGGTGCAGTTTTCAAATATCCTGCTCTCTTCAGTCAGGGACAATTGGGGTGTGGAGAAAAAAAAAAAGCAACCTTAAAAATCTCTTGAGTGTAGGGCCAACATTTAAAAATGAAATTTCATCTTAGTTTAGTAGTTGACTACCATTTTCACTACATACACATTATGGTTTAACCACATATTTTCTACTCAATGTGCATTCAAGGAAAAATTAGTATTTAACATTTACATTTATTCATTTAGCAGATGCTTTTATCCAATAACTTATGAGCAATACAACGAAGGATTCATCTTAACCCTATAAAGCCTACTGTATTATATTTGATACACAAAGGCCTCTATTTTTCAATGATCAACAATGGTGTCCAAGTCATCTGATTGATAGTTTATACATTTTTAGAAAGTAAAAGGCTTTTTAATATAATAGTAAAAAATTGTAAATAGTAAAAATGTCCACCTTCAGGTCCTGGTACAAATCTTTTTGCAGTGAACTCAAAGATTTTTATATTAACAAGTATAACTTTAATATTGTTAGTAGTGTCACTTACTGGTCTGAACCAGCTTAGGTTTACATGATTATCCATATTTATCATTTTGTTTCAAATCGTGTTAAAATGTAAGTTTTAAATATGATACATCAGGCTTTTAGGGAACGTTCATTTATACATTTCTCATTCATCATTTTATTGCATTACATGACATATTGCAGGTAATACTAAACGCTTATTTGATAAAAAACAAAGCATTTAATATCATCTTACAAAGACATTTTATTGGAAAATATATATTGACAACAGAAATGTATTTGCATTTAAAATATTCTGTTATGCTATTAGAATGATCTCATTGATTTACATTGCAAACCATCAGAAATCATCATTCATCTTGTTAGACATAAATTTAAGTTTCATTTAAAAAAAAATTATATGTCAGGCTTTACCCAATTAAAGATGCAAGAAATGCAAGCAAGATTTCAAACACTGTTTAAAATAGTACAGGCAATAACAGGGGGAGTTTTAAGAAATATGGAAAGCAAGTTTTTTTTTTTTTTGTGACAAATTAAATATTTAAAAGTTTGGCAGCCAATGTTGTACTCTGAGATAAGCGAATGCTGAAGTTGCCAGAAGGACTTGGAAGGATCCAGTGTCTTTAACATTAACTACAAAGGCTCTATTCAATCTTAGAGCATCCATCAATTTTATAGCTTTTCTTCTAGGGTTAGATTTCACAAGCAAGTTGCTTCCTTTGAGAATCACATTGCTTTTATCTAGAAGATAGCGTTCATGGTTGCTTTGACTACATATAGGCTACATTAAACAGAGTTAGACTGGCAGGATATTCCTATATGACCTAGGTCTTTTAAGAGCACGTGGTGTTCTGTTCCCCTCCTTTCAGGTCCAAACACAGGCTTATATGGGAAAGGTTGATGTGCTAATGATAAAGCTTTGTAAAAGAGGGTGGGGATTAATGATTAACCTGCTAATTGCGAAAGGAAATACCAATGTGACAAGTGTGTTTCTCTACAGTAGAGCAAATACCAGCAATTCTTGGTCAAGATAAGGAGGCATTAAAGTGTGGGAGTGTGTGTGTGTGTGTGTGTGTGTGTGTGTGTGTGTGTGTGTGTGTGTGTGTGTGGTAATTCTCTTACTATTGCTGGACTTCAGGTCTCGATGGATAATGGGAACCACGGCCTCCTCGTGGAGATACTGCATGCCTCTGGCGATCTGGACGGCCCAGTTCACGAGGATATGAGGGGGGATCCTCCTGCCCGTCAAGGCGCGGTTCAGAGTCCCTCCTCGGGCATATTCCATGACAAGGCACAGGTTGGGCTCCTCCAAACACACCCCCTCCAATTTGATAATGTTGGGATGTTGAAGCATCGAGAAAAGTTTGGCTTCTTGCTTAACACTGTCTGCAGTAGCTTTAATGTCCTCGTCGGGGTCCTGTCGAGCTGCCTTCACCGCGACCTCCTGGTCATTCCAGGTCCCCCGGTAGACTTTGCCAAACCCTCCGACGCCGATGATTTCTTGTAGAACGAGTTCAGAAAAAGGTATCCGAACGGGGACGGGCGGGTCACTCTCGCGAGCCCCTACCGCCCTGTAAATTGCTGGTTGGTAAGTAACATAATTAGATGGGAAGATACCCACGCGATGGTTAATTTTACCAGTCCACCAGCCTTCATCTCCCGAGATGGCAGCGTCCTTAGACAGGACTTCCACCACGTCTCCTCGCCGCAGGCTGAGCTCGTCCTCCCCGCTGGCCTCGTAATCAAACACCGCCGTCCAGAGCGAGCGGGGACACACGGGGGCAGAGTGAGCCCAAGCCCTCGAGTTGGAAGACTCCGTCCAGACATGGTCTTGGAGGCTCAGGCGCCCCTCGCCGTTTGGGAAAACGGCCTGGGGAACATCCATGTCTCGGTGCCTGCAGGAGCACCATAGGGTGTCGTGATGTCAAATCAAAGTAAACTAGTCCAGTACTCGTATTCCCCAATGACGCACACACAAAAAGTTCCTAACAACCCCAGCCTGGTCACTTTATATCATTAATGGAGAGTGGGTCAGGTCAAGTCCGGCTTAGTAGAGGTTAAGAGACACATTGCTTTGTTTCCACGTAAGCCAGCTAACCAATCTGGGAATGCGAAGTGTCTCTGAAGCTCGGACATCAGCGTTAGCCTGAATAAGTTACTTGCTTCACGAACTTTGTTTACTTCAGAGAGTAAAAACTACATCATCAGCCTGTCGATTTATTCGCCACTAAAGGCATAAACTAATTTATTTTTTGTAAATATACAAGTAAAACAACATACCTAACCAGGAAAGTCGAGAGTTTTCAAGCCGTGAGGCTACAGGTGCAAAGTACCTGCTCATCCTAGGCGAATGAATCAAGCTAAATATACACACGATTATTTCACTACCAAAGATAAGTTAGTTATTAACTTACGTGTCTACTAGTACAAAACCCCCACATAGCCATTCTCCGGCTGGTTAAAACACCTTACACGAGCAGGCTAAAGAGCTGTGCTAACGCGCTAGCTCTCTCTCCGAAGTTCACAAACTAGTAACCGCGGCTCCCAAAAATTCTTCCGTCGCCAAGTACAAGTCGCGCGCGCACAGTAGTAAACATTCCCCGCAGTCAGGCTCCCGAACACTTCAGTCATCCGCCAGCTTTCCAAAACTTGACGGATTTTTCCCTTTCGTGTGGATCTAAAGACTTTTTCTTGGTTACGAAAACTTTGTTCGGTCAGTTTATGTGTGCACCGCCATCACTTCTCCGCTCCTCCGACTCGACTGACCCTAGAGGAGAGAAGGAAAAGGTGGAAATGGATTGGTTACAGGAGTTCACGTGACACTATGCGTGAGCGCAAAACAAGTGCGAGCCTTTCTCTTTTTTTCCATCTGCGATGTTATGGTACTTCTCAAGATTTATAATCTGTTTGCCTACATCAGTTTGCTCTACCCTACAATTTATTAAGCTTATAATATATTAAGATATAGGCTAAAGAAAGAAATATGTCTGATTGGCCGTGTTAAACAATTCCGTATTGTTATTATAGCACTACACCTAACAATACACACTTATCAGATGACTTCAACTGAGGAAAATAATAAACAAACATAAATAAAATTCCCATAGCTTAAAGCACATAGGAAATCCTTAAATATCATCATGTCGTGAGATATAAAGAGAAGGGATATAACGTTTATGTTATATTAAAGGGATAGTTCACCCAAAAATGAAAATTTGACATTTATCTGCTTACCCCCAGGCCATCCAATGTGTAGGTGTCTTTGTTTCTTCAGTAGAACACAAATGGAGATTTTTAACTTCAACCATTGCTGTGTGTCAGTCATAGAATGCATGTCAATGGGGTCTAATTCTATCAGGGTAAAAAAAAACATGCACAGACAACTTCAAATTAATCCATATGGCTTGTGGCGACACATTAATGTCTTAAGACACGAAACGATCGGTTTGTGCGATAAACCGAACAGTATTTCTATAATTTTTTACATATTTTTCACTTCCTGTGTGTGAGGTCTCTACCCTAGATTGTGTACATTGACCTTCCTTTCCGGAAGTGCTGCGCTTTCAGAGCTGTTGGACATGGTATTGTATTTGAGGTAAAAAATGATATAAATACTGTTCGGTTTATCGCACAAACCGATCGTTTCGTGTCTTAAGACATTAATGTGTCGTCACGAGCCGCATGGATTAATTTGAAGTTGTCTGTGCATGTTTTTTTTTTTTACCCTAATCGAATTAGACCCCATTGACATGCATTCTATGACTGACACACAGCAACGGTTGAAGTTAAAAATCTCCATTTTTGTTCTACTGAAGAAACAAAGACACCTACACCTTGGATGGCCTGGGGGTAAGCAGATAAATGTCAAATTTTCATTTTTGGGTGAACTATCCCTTTAATTCAATGACTATGAAGAAAGAGAAAAGTACAATTTCTATAAAAATTTTACATTAGCACCTACATATAAACATGCAGTACCGGTCAAGAGTTTGGAAACATTACTATTTTGTTACGTTTTTGAAAAGAAGTCTCTTATGCTCATCAAGCCTGTATTTATTCGATCAACAATAAAGAAAAAAAAACAGTAATATTGTGAAATATTATTACAATTTAAAACCTTTAAACAATTGAAAAATTTATATTTTAATATACTTTAAAATATAATTCATTTCTGTGATGCAAAGCTGAATTTTCACCAGCCATTACTCCAGTCTTCAGTGTCAAATGATCCTTCAGAAATCATTCTAATATGCTGATATTATCAAGGAATTTTTTAACAACATAAATCTTTTTTTTAATCAATTTAACACATCTATACTGAATAAAAGTATTAATATATATCAACGTAACTGAACCCAAACTTTTGAACAGTAGTGTATATTGTTACAAAATATTTCCATTTTAAATAAATGTTGTTCTGTTTTAACTTTTTATTTAATTAAATAATCCTGAAAAAAGTATCACAGGTTAAAACATAATAATATTAAGCAGCATTATTGGTTCCAACATTGATAATAAATCAGCACATTAGAACGATTTCTAAAGGATCATGTGACACTGAAGACTGGAGTAATGGCTGATGAAAATTCAGGTTTTTGGGACAGAAATAAATTATATTAAAATAGAAAACCATTATTTTAAATTGTAATAAAATTTCACAATATTAATGTTTTTGCTGTATTTTTGATCAAATAAATGCAGTATATAACTTTAAGTCCGGCCTATATAATATTGTATACAGCTTCATACTACTTTGTTTATACAGTAGGCTAAATAAAAAATTTTAATAAGTTGTGTTAAAACATGGATATTTTTAATTGTATGCACAAATTTATTGTGTACATAATCAATAACTAGGCCTACTTAAAAAATGTTGTCGTGCGAGTCAAAATGAACTGCTATTTATGTAAAGTTCAAGATGCTGTCCCGCTTCTCTGGCTCTATTTCAGTACAGTTGATCTTCCATGGCTCTTGTCTTTTGCCTCACGGGGTGGGGGCGCATGACTCAGTGAGCAGCGGAGCATCGCTATGAATCAGTCCATTCCTCCCTTCTATCCGCTCATGTGAAGCAGGCGCTGGAGGATGCTGCTGGGAGCCTTTCACCGCACAAAACCAATGCTTTTATGTTGGGAAATAGGGAGCCAAGGCGTGGACGATGAAAAAGAAAAGTAAACGGCTTCAAGGAAGGATGTAGAGGCAGCTTGTGTAAATATGTAATCGCGCGTTGGGGCAGCGAGTCGAGGACGGCAGCGGTGTGAATTCGCAGCTTGCAGCATGATATATTTGTAGCGACCATTATAGCAAATATGGGCTCTCAAGTCGTGCAAACGCTACGCCAAGGAGTCTGGGCTTCATTGACCGGTGGATGGTATCATGATCCAGACCAGAATAAATTCAACAATTCATGTCATCTGTATTTATGGATGTTTTTGCTTATGCTTCCATTATCTCTTCATTTGGTGAGTGATACAGTGTCGCAGGCCGCCGATAACATTGTGCTCTGCTGATATGAAGCGCCGAATGCGTTATAGCTGCAGAAACCTAACACGAAATATGAATGAAATGGATTTACGCGTTAAATGTATTGGATATTATATGAATGTTGGTGTTTATGCTCCTCGTAGCTGCTGGCACTGTCGCATTTTTCTTCTGCATAGCTTCCTGTACAGGTGATTAACGCATGGCAGCCTGTGTCAAAGCATTGTTGTGCATTTACAGTAGACACGAATATCGATGGGCCTATATATCGTGGTTTTGCAAGTGGCTAGAAAATGATAGTTATTATTATTATTTATTTAGAAAATAAATATCAATAATACAAATCCAAAAATCTAAAATTATATTTTACAGTTGATTTATCTCTCTGTCTCAAATGGCTCCAGAGATGTCATGGCTCTAATGTTTTGTTTTTTCCCCCCTCAGGCTCTTCCACCCACCACTACTACCCTCAGTATCTACTGCACCTCAGTGACAGTTTTCTTCATTGTCATTAAGATGGTAAATTATCGCCTCCATCTGATGTTCGATCAGGGCGACATTGTAGCCCAGAATAGTGTGCCTGACATCAGCAAAGGTGTAGACAAGAAAAGCAACGCATCTGATTCCTGTCTTCCATCTCTAAGGTAAGATCCAAAATCGGTTGTGCCATTTATCGATTTCAATATCGGTTTGCAATACTATTTTCCCAAATGATGTAAAAGTTAATATTTTGCCCACTAAAACAAAACTTGTTTCTTGCCATCAAAGTTCATAAACTCTACTGCCAAAAGTGTTTTTAATATTTGTCTTGTAACCAGGCTAAAGTCTGAATTGTTTTAATCCACAGGAAGAGCAGCACAGTTCCTGACAGTGTTGCCACATCAGTATTGACCAAAAACAGACTAAGTCCAGTAATACAGGTCACAGTGAAACAGACTGAAACAGACCCTGGACTGATTGGAGTGAGTAATACTTTCAAGATTGTATGTATTATAATTATTTATACTTACAAAAACTTTTTTTTTTTAAAGAAAATGGTAATTAGTATAACAGCAGCACTTTGAATGCAAATCTTGCACAAATACAAAATACAAATCTCGCAGTGAATATTGTTTAATGTTTTTATGTGTAATATCATTGTTTGTTTCCAAAACTGTAAAGGAGTGTCCAAAATCGGAGGAGCTGAAAAACATAGATGGTACGTACCAGCTTTTAATTATAGCACTGGCCTGGTTTCACTGCAATGGAAGAGATCCTCACAATTCTGGGAACATGCTGTGCAGATCCATCACTGTAGGTTTCAGTCACAGAGCCTAGCATATGAACTGAGGAATAACTTCACACTACTCTCTGTCTTGCCTCAGTTACACGTCACACTGAGTGTGACATCCTGCCAGGACCTCTCAAAAAGAGCTGTCAGGCGGCTTTGCCTAAACACAGCTTTACACTTGCATTGTGAGGGTCTCTGACTGCATCTAAAAACATTTCACAATATCTGATTGAATTTAATGAAAATGTTTTCATGTAATATATTTTGTTTTTAATATAATTTATAAAATACATACATTAAAAAAAAGAATGTTGGTTAGCACTGAACAGATTGACTTCCTGTGGTTAAATCAGTTTTTGGTTCAGCATCTAGACAGAGGCATTTCAGAATATTTTATTAAATTTAATGGAAAAAAGTTTTTCATGTAATATATTGTATAAAAAAAGGAATATAATTTTATAAAATACATACAAAATATACAGTAGGATGTACTACATTTTTGTTATATGTAATGTTGGTTGGCATTCATTAGATTAATTTCCTTTGGTTAAAGCAGTTTGTGACACCAACCAACATGATTCAGCATAGGGCTGGGCGATATAACCAAAAAATGATTTCGATAAAATCTTTTCATATCAGTCGATATCGATAATTATCACGATAAATGTAAAATATTTATTTTTTTCAAATTTAAAGGCAGATTTTTTAGTTATAGAAACCAGAGTGTTACTTGTGGTTTTAAACTACTCTTTTATTGTCAGAATATGACACACACTTCACGTTTTTGAATTCCTTACACTTTTCCAGTCATTTTTCCTTAAATTTCTTAATAGAAAAAATGAATGTCTTAGTTTCTGCGTGTGCTAACAGCTGATATTGTTTCTAGTCATGAAACAGGTTTGTGTGGCCTGACTTTGGCATATACCTTCAGCTGCAGTATTAATATTACATGTTTTGTCTTAGAAATGCACATTTGACAGTGAGTTGACAGTAGTAGTAGCTTGAGTTAGGAGGATGCAGATTTATGTTCATCAACAAAAACACGGACATCTGTAAAAATTGTAACAACCTCATTTTGATATGGTAAAATTTTAATATTATGACTGAGTTTTATTAAAATTAACCATTTGTCTTCCATAGTATCATAGATTTAGATCATGATAACCACAGTTAAAAACACTCATATAGCTCTTCACTACCATGGTACAATGTATCTAGGCTATAAGGTTTCTATGGTATTTGTGTGAAAAACACTAGCCTAAAAACATTTAGTAGCCTATATGCACAAATTCTAGCTATAGCTAAATAAAAGATGGAACATCTTTCTCCCTGGCGCATAGTGTTTCTCCTGTTTGTCAGCGCTATTCCATCTGGCTTTAAACTAGTTTAAATCGCAGAGACATTTGTGTTTTTGGCTGAATGCACGCGCTTCTCACTGGATCTCACAGCGCTGTTTAGTAGGGATGTGCAATATATCGAAATTATCGAAATATCGCAAATGTACATATCGCAATATGCATATCGCAATGGCACGCAATATCTGAATGATTTTAATAGGCTACTTCAACATTGTGAAAAGTGTACATTTTAGGTTGATGCATATAGCAGAGAATAGACTGAGCACACGACTGTTACTTAAGTGACTTGCTTGACGTTAAAAAGAGTTATAACTTGCGAAAAACAACTCCTTGCAGTCTTGCGCTGTCTGCTGTCTGACGCACACACCGAAACGTGCGCACAAGCCGTTCTTTTTTTCGTGTCTTGTTACACACTCGAACTGTCAAATACACACACAGGTATGTCAAAATGGCTGTCTTGATGAGTAATCATGTAAACACAGTCAGTTATGCTTTAAGTGAAGGATATCAGTTGGGGAAAGAAATAGATTTTACACACTTAAAACAATATCGTATCGCATATCACATTATTTAACAACGATATCGCATTTTTCTTCAATATCGCACAGCCCTACGTGTTTGCGTGACCGATCAGAGTAAACAGATCTCTTCTAGTGAGCTCGCGCTGCACTGCCGTTTGGACTTTGACCCGAGCCGTCTGTGTGATGCAGTTCAAATGAGTAACAATTTGTGGTACCTTTTTATCAACAAATTCGTCGTCTTTGGATAATAACCCAAGGCTAGTTTCACTTTTGATTTAACGTGCGTCACCGATTCCACAATTTATTTCCTTCTCGTGTCGAGTTTTCTTTGCCAATAGAGCATGTACTTTTGATGTGCAAGTGAAAAGCTGCACACTGACTGGCTGTTGTCTTATTTCTGCTGTGTGATTGGGTGTTAGAGTAATCCATATCGAGTAAAAATGTCCAGAGCTTATCATCGTTATCGACATGAATTTTATCGCGATTCAATATGATATTGTTTATTGGCCCAGCCCTAATTCAGCATCTAGTAGCTAATTCATTTTAAATCTATCATAAACCATATGTGACATTTTAAACATGCTGTTTGTATACTGACTGACATTTACAGGTCAGAGTGATGCTGTCTGTAATGAACGATCTAGGCCAGACGCGGAGGAGAGACTCACCCCTGAGGATGTGTTCAGTCCCAACACTGACCAGTCTGCCCCACTCCTGCAGGGAGAGCAGATTCCTTCAGCCCACAGAGACAAAGCTGATGATAATCTACCGCCTTCCCCTGTGAATGAAGCAGACGGTTTAGAGGAGAAAGACAAACCCACCACTGACCCCAACAACAATAATACCTCTCTAGAAATCACACGAGATGCCGACGATGGAGAAAGACCTGAGGAGAATTATTGCTCGGATGAAATTGCTGTGGTGCTGGTTGACAACTCGAGTCCCTTGTCCCACCTGGACGAGAGTGATACGGTGAAGATCATTATCACAATGAGCTGTGATCCACAGACAGCGGCCGAGCTGGAGGAGTCTGTCAAACTGAGCATCTTAGAGTCAGCTCAGTCCCACCAGGGAGAATCCGACTGTCCTGTCAAAATTCCTGTCATCACCTTCGATTCACCTCACGAACTGGAGGAACCCTCTGCCGATGATGAGAAAGAAGATACGCCCATTCCAGGAGACAACTCGGTTCAGGAGAAGTCCGAGCATCAAGATAGTCTTCTTGCCAAAGAGACAATCAGTTCTGACTCTGCTCAAGAATGCAAAGAAATAGAGAGCAATGACCATGAGATACCCAACCTGAGCCCCCAACTGACCAATAACAGCTCTTCGGGCATTGATGTGAACTCCCATCCTGATGAAAACGACCCTCCTGAGCTTAAACTGGATGCTGATGGATTCTTGCAAATTCCATCAGCATATATGAGATGTACTCAGAGTGGAAGAACACATGCTAGGGGACTCAGTATCGACAGTGGACGAGATGCTGTCCTCATTAGCCATAGAGCTAAAGATAAGCTCAGTACAATGACCTCCTCTAAATCTGACCTAGAAGCCAAGGAGGGACAGATACCCAATGAGTCCAACTTTGTCGAGTTTGTGTCTTTGCTGGAGTCTATCAACAACACCAGATTTGGGGGCGGAAATGAGTCTGAGGAGGAAAAGGAAGAGACAAATGGTGAGTGTTGATTATTAATGCATGAGACTGGACTTAATATCTTTACTCAAATTAATGGTCTAACTCCTTTCAGAGCAAAGCATGACGGCGGAAAAGAACTCTGAAGTGTCAGAATCCACAGGACAACAACAGGAGCGTCCAAATCCCCCGAACAGTCTGGCTACAGATACAATGAAAACTATTCAAGGGACCCTCATTCCTATTGTCTCTCCAGAAAGGTGGGATATGCCATATATACAGTATATATATATATATATATATATATATATATATATATATATATATATATATATATATATATATATATATATATATATATATATATATATATATATATATATATATATATATATATATATATATGAACATAATAATTATATTTACATATATAGAGAAAATGTGTATATTAAAATAATGATTATATACTGTATATATATGTTTTCGCTTGGTCAGTATAATTTTTTAAAGAAATTTATATTTTTATTCATCAAGGATGCATTAAAGTATGGAGACCCTAAAGGGACATGGTGATCTGGAAAAAATTTAAATGAAAAATTATATGCTTTTGTGTTCTCTCGCAAAACTTTTAGTTATGGACATAATATGAGTTGGGAAGAAAAACTCAAATATAAAGCAGCACAACTGGTTTTTAGCATTTATGATATTAAAGGGTTAGTTCACCCAAAAATGAAAATGAGCCCATGATTTACTCTCCCTCAAGTCATCCTAAGTGTATATGACATTCTTCTTTCAGACGAATAAAATCAGAGTTATATTAAAAATGTTCAGGCTAATCCAAGCATTATAATAGCAGTAATAGTTGCTCAGTTTTTTGAAGTCCATAAAAAATTCATCTGTCTGTCGAAAAACGTGCTCCACACGGCTCCAGGTTGTTAATAAAGGCCTTCTGAAGCGAATCGATGCGTTTGTGTAAGAAAAATATCCATATTTAAAACTTTATAAAGTAAAGTTTCGGCCGACCCCCTTCCGTATTCAATTTATTGAAAAAATGTTGAAAGTGCCTCTGCTGATCGAAAGACTAACGCGACCAGTCATGATGTCACGTACGCAGCTTGAGTTTTCACTTTCAACACTTTTGCACGGAAGGCGATCGACAGGAACTTTACTTGATAAAGTTTTAAATATGGATATTTTTCTTACACAAACGCATTGATTCGCTTCAGAAGGCCTTTATTAACACCTCAGAGCCACGTGGAGCACGTTATTCGACAGACAGGTGCATTTTTTATGGACTTCAAAAACAGAGCAACTATTACTGATATTATAATGCTATAATGCTTATTAACTTTTTTTAATATAACTCAGATTATATTCGTCTGAAAGAAGAATGTCATATACACATAGGATGACATGAGGGTGAGTAAATCATGGGCTAATTTTCATTTTTGGGTGAACTATCCCTTTAAGAAATGTTTCTTGAGCAACAAATAAGTATATTAGAATGATATCCGAAGGATCATGTGACACTGAAGACTGGAGTAGTGGTTGATGACAATTCAGCTTTGCCATCACAGGAATAAATTACATTTTAAAATATATTGAAATCAATGATCAAATAAATGAAGCCTTGAAGAGCATAAGGTACATAAAATCTTACAGACACCAGATTTTTGAATGGTAGTTTGTGTGTACCCTCATGAAAATCAAGAGTCATTAATACAAACTCATTATACTATAAAATATACCCAACTGAATTCCAGATATATCAGATAAAAACCCCACTCCATGTGGAAAAAAAGTACACATTTGAGGGTACATTTTCTCTGTCTTCACAGTCCGCAGACAGATAAGGAGAGGGACCCTGATTATGATTCTCTGCCCTCACAAACGTCCCAATCAGAGAGCTCTATGCTTCAGGTCATCTGCAGACCAGAGGCTACATGCAAAGAGGAGGCGTACACTTTTCACACTGTTCACAGTGAGTACAGTGGACAGACTGAAATTACTAAAAAAAAATTGCATTATGTGCAATGTCATATAGATGCTTTTAACATGTACACTATATACAGGAGAGAGACCTCGGAAACTGTACAATGAAAGAGCTCTAAACTTACCCCTTGGTGCCGAGCTCATCACCGGCAACATATGGTACTGTATCCTACTTCTCTTTTACAATCACAAAAGTAAGTGAAAAAAAACATGTTATAGATTTATTTTACCATCTTTTTCAACAGTGATCTCCTCTCCACGTCCTCTAACTCTGAGTGCCAGGACGGGTTGGTGGGAGGACCCTCTGAATGCCCATTCCAGCGACGCATCCTTCCAACTCGCCGACTCCGGCCCAGGAGAACCCATCCGGAAATCTTCCAGGTGTTGTATCTCTCTTTCCACGTATTAAGCTTTCTCTCACACACACAACAGAATAAACAAAAAGCATAGAAAACATGGTTGATTGGTTGTTTTGGTTAAAATACTGTATTTTAACCAAAAATGAAATTCAGCTATCATTTGCTCACCATTTGAGGGCTTGAATATTTCTCATACACAGGAGGAAGACTCCTTAGATGAATCATCTGAGACATCAACCCAAGAGAAACCCTCGAGAAAGCTGTACTACAAACTAAAGGTTTTTCCTGGGAAATGGGTGAACATATTGTATGATCGGCTAACCTTGTTGGCATTATTTGACAGGTGAGTGTGACAGTGAAAGTGTCGGGAGTTGGGACCCTTTTTAAACATTGCTGTGCTTTTCAAATACCATAAGCACAGAAAGATGCAAATTGTTTTTGCAGGAACAAGGATATGACTGAGAACATGGTGGCTGTATTCTTAGCTTTCTTGGTGGCTTTCCTGGGGTTTGTGCTTCTGAATGAGGGCTGCTTCAAAGACATCTGGGTCTTTCAGTTCTGCCTGGTCATTGCTAGCTGTCAGTATTCCTTACTGAAGGTACCACATTCCTCATTTTATAGCCTGCCTTTGCTGAAAACGAATCTACTGCTAGGCTGCCTGCTAAAGCCTTTTATGTTTTATAGAGTGTTCAGCCAGATGCAGCGTCACCTACTCACGTGAGTTTACTAGAGAAGCATTCAAGAAAAATTCACGTCATTATTGTGTTTAACAGGATGAAAAAAGCTGTCTTTTTTACAGGGCCATAATCAAATTGTCATCTACAGTCGTGCTGCATATTTCTGTATGTTCTGTGGCCTTATTTGGATTTTGGAGATAGTGTTGAGAAGACCAGACCTCCCTGTGTCCACTCTCTATGGCATCACCATAGTAACGTCAGACTCCCTTCAGTATATGCAATACATTTTAGTTGGTATGTTGAAACATATGTTTAAAACATTACAGATGTAAATTATTGCACAGTAATTTAAAATTGTATGTATATGTTGATCTGATCTTTTCAGGGTTTACATACTGCTTTCCGGTAACGTTTCTCCTGGGCCTTTTTCCGCAAATCAACACCTTTGTTATATACTTTTTAGAACAAATCGACATGCATTTTTTTGGAGGTACAGGTCTGTATCAATTATAAATAATTTTGAACTTTTTTTTGAAAATGTAGACAATTGACATTATTAAGAGTCAATTGGAGGAAACTAGTGTTTCTCTTTTCTCTTTAGCTGCAACTGGACTCCCATCTGCAGTGTACTGTATAGTACGGAGTCTTATAGCGCTGTCTTTACTCTACGGATTCTGTCTTGGCGCTTTGAAGGTACAATCTTTTGGGAATGGGAAAAGTATTTTTAATGACACATGTATTTAATCTACTAGAATAAAAGGGTGCAGTATACTTTATTTTTTGATTGTGATGGCAATGGCATCTTCTGTGTAGGAGCCTTGGGATGAACAGCATATTCCAGCACTTTTCTCTGGTTTCTGTGCCCTGCTAGTGGTCCTGTCCTATCATCTTAGTCGACAAAGCAGTGATCCATCTGTGTTATTGTAAGAACATTGTGCACTTTCCACAGATCATTTGGTTAAGAACATTTTGAACTTCAGCCACTAAAAAAAGTTTGGACTAATAAACATATGTGTTTGTCTTTGATATTAGCTCATTGATAAAGTCCAAGCTGATGCCATCACTTGGACATGGTGAAGAGGAGGAGGAGGAGAGCATAGACCCTCTTCCTGAGAAACTCAAAGGCTCAGTGGTGGGTGCTTCTGATTTATTTAGTGAATATTCAAAAACGCTTTAATTTCACTTTCATTTCATCAACAAGAGTTGATCTGATGTACACTACCGTTCAAAAGTTTGCAGGGCAATACGATAAAAAAAATGCTTTTTAAAGATCCTTATGTCTCTCATTTTCACAGTAAATTGTGAAATATTGTTACAATTTAAAATTACTTTTTCTATTTTAATATATTTTAAAATTTAATTTACTGTAGATGTCATGTTTCAGCAGCCATTACTGTCACATGATCCTTCAGAAATATGCTGATTTGCTGCTCAAGAAACATTTCTTATTATTATCAATGTTGAAAACAGTTCTACTTAATATTTTTGTAGAAACCATGATACATGTCTTTGTTCAGGATTTTTTGATGAATAAAAAGTTTAAAAGAACAACGAATTTTAAACTATTGTAACATTACAAATGTCTTTACTGTCATTTCTGATCAATTTAATGCATCCTTGCTTGTAGTATTTGCCTCTATGGATCCATGCATTGATGTATATTAATATAAATGTATTATATCATTTTATGTTGCAGAAAGAGATTTTACTGTCAGATTTGGTTATCTGTATTCTCGCCTCAGTTTTGACCTTTGCAATTACTGCCAGCACGGTTTTCCTGTCTCTAAGGGTGAGTTTCTCTTACTTTTAAACTTCTTATGCACGTCATCTTAAAAATCATAACCAAATCTAAACTATAATAGAGAGACAAGAGTCAATGATTACATGCTCAATTCAGTTCGCAGCCTACATGTCAATTAACACTTTCCTTTTGTCACATACAGCCATTTGTGTCCATAGTGCTGTATGCATTAGCAGCCACTGTGGGCTTTGTCACGCACTATCTCATCCCTCAGTTACGGAAACATCATCCCTGGCTGTGGATCTCTCATCCTGTGCTGAAGAGTAAGGAATACTCACAGTTTGAACCCAGAGGTCAGTTACAGTAACTGCACGTCTGTGATGAATCTACTGTCACTGACATTCATATGAATATTAATGTTAGCATACTATCTTTTCAGAGGATGCTCACTTGATGTGGTTTGAGCGTCTCTATGTGGGGCTGTTGAGTTTTGAGAAGTATATTGTCTACCCAGCCATTGTCCTCAGTGCACTTACCAACGATGGCTTCGCCCTCAGCCATCGTAAGAAACTAGGAATACAGTAAGCATCCTTACCCTAATTCTTATTGACGATTTAAAACAGATATTAAAAAATATTGTTTATTTTTTACTCGTCAATCTCCTAATTTATTTTTAAACTCAATGTTTTGCTATTATATATGTCTCCTCTGCTCACCAAGACTATATTTTTTTAATAAAAAATACAATAAAAACAGTTAAAGTCTGAAGTATTACAATTTCAACAAAATTCCTGTGATGGCAAAGCAGCCATTACTCCAGTCGTCAGTGTCACATGATCCTTCAGAAATCATTCTATTTTGATTTGGTGCTCATGAAAGATTTCTTATTATTATCAATGTTGAAAACAGTAACTTCGTTGATTTTCAACCCGCTTTGTATTGTTACAGTTTTGTTAGTATATGTAAATGAACAATGTTTACTCATTCTCTGTGTTCCCTGGACAGAGAAATTCATAGGGTTTTTTTGTCAGCAAAAGTCCGCTGTTTTGCCACTTTCACAGCTCTGGGACTTTTTGTGAAAATTACAGATTATACTTCCTCATTTTTGTATCCCTGCCCACGGACAGTCGGATCAACAGAGGGTTAATAACAGAACAGTTATTGTAAGGGTAGGTTTATCACTGACAATTGTATCGCACTTTGTCTACTCTTTAAACAGCATTATAGTAAAAAAGTAACACTCTTACCTGTACACTGACAGAACGGCAGTTTTTTTAGTTCTCCCCCTCTGTTTGGCCTAAAACTGTGTTCGGCCAGTTTCATTCCAGTTTGAAATGTTGACTACAAAGTACAAACACAGAAGTTTTTTAGATTTTCCGTCGCTACATTCTCTCCATATTTATGATTCTTTGCAGCCTTTAGCCACTGCCTACACTGGAAACTGAAAATAACTCAATCCCGCTAAATGTTTACTTTTTGAATTCTTGCACCCATGAACAATACAAGTTTGCTCAGAAGTATTTCCTGCTAAAACAAGGTGGTATTTGACTCTGGTAAGCGTATCCATAGCAGACTGGTGGGAGTGGCCTTGGATGGCACCATGCCTAGTGCATTAACGTTAACGTTTTTTTTTTTACCTATTTGGCAAAATGGAAGACAACAGCCTTTTTTCTCTGTTTTCTCTAAACTGGCGGCACTGTTTGCAGCGGTGAGCTACCCCTTTAATAGTTTTTGTGGACACCATGATAGATTTTTTTCTTTTGATAAATAATAAGTTCAATTGAACAGCATTTAACATTACAAATGTCTTTTATACTGTAGCTTTTTATCAATTTAATGCATCCTTGCTGCATAAAAGATGCAATTACATTTTTTTTTTCTATTGTGTGTGTATATATATATATATATATATATATATATATATATATATATATATATATATATATATATATATATATATATATATCCATGATAATACGAAGACATTTTTCTTGAGAAGCAAATGAAGGATCATGTGACACTAAAGGCAGGAGTAATGACTGCTGAAAATTCATATAAATAAATTCAATAAATATAGTACAATATAAAAGTAGTAATAGTAATATTTCATATATTTTTCTGTATTTTTTCTGTATTTTTTCTGTATTTATATTTGCATTCTTGATCAAGTAAATGCAACCTTTGTGAGCAGAAACACACACACACACACACACACACACACACACACACACACACACACACACACACACACACACACACACACACACACACACACACACACACACACACACACACACACACACACACACACACACAGGTATATAGAAGCAGTGTTGGTAGAGTACCTTTTTCTGATCATTGTGGTGGTGTTAGCAAAAGTTAGCATCAGACCTGTGTCAGAGCCACCTGATAAGTGTTTGCTGTGCTTGGCTGTATGCTGCCTCTGCACCTGAGTGGCTCAGGTGTCTGTGTCTCGCTCCAGCTGTGATGTCTTGTTGATGACAGTTGCTGGGATGAAGCTTCTTCGTGCCTCCTTCTGCAATCCCAGCTACCAGTTCCTCACGCTCATCTTCACCATCATCTTCTTTGAGTTTGACTGCAGCAGTGCCTCTGAAACATTCCTGCTCAACTTCTTCCTCATGTCCATCATCTTCAACAAGGTCAGTGCTATATGGGTTAGATGGACATTAGTGCATTGAAACGCTCATAATATACAAAGTACTAAACATTCCTACCCTTTGAGTTAATTTAGCATTCATTTTCCAACTTAGATAAAAATGTCATTTGTGTCAGACTATTCTGAAATAGCTCTCAGCAGACAGTACATTTAGTAACTAGTCCCAAAATAACTGCCTTTGTTGTCTTGCTGTCTTACAACAGCTCTTTGTTTTGTCTACAGCTTTGGGATCTTCTCCACAAGCTGCACTTCATCCTGGTGTATATCGCCCCCTGGCAGATAGCATGGGGTAGTGCATTTCATGCATTTGCACAACCCTTTGCTGTACCTCATATCCTTACAATCTGTCCAGCTTGAGTGGTAGTACAGACCTAGTATTATGTTCACTTCTAATTTTAATGTTTTTAAGCCATGGACCCCCCCAAATATAATGATCCCCTTGCGAAAGACCCACTTCCTAAAATACCGTAAAAAGGCAACTTTATATTTCTATATTTATATGTATAAAAACCCATTTATGCTATGAAAACAATGCTGAAAATATTTAATAGTTTGTATTATTTCTATTACTTTGACACTATATCTTTTTTGTTAACAGAAAAAAAAAATGTATGATTAATCTCAGGATTTCCAGCCAGTGCTTAGAAAGCAGAATTAAATGGTAATAATGTAAAATGTAATTTCTTAATTTTTCAGGTGTGATTCTGTGTCAGGTAGTATGAAAAGAAACCTTTAAAGGACTATTGTAATACAATTAAAGCATCATACATCCAAATGCCTCGCAAATATTTCGTTTTTTCCTTGACGGAACATCTCAGATTCTGCCATGCTGCTGCTGCAGACGTTAATCACGACGCTTTTCTACACGCCACTCAGCCCTTTCCTCGGGAGCGCTATTTTTATCACCTCTTATCCAAGGCCTGTCAAATTCTGGGAGAGGAACTACAAGTAAGTTGCCTGTTATTTCCACACATACATTAAATATGAATGTAGCTTCAGAGTGACGTAATGCACTGTCAGCCAACTGCATACTTGAGTGCAGGTTTCTGTCTTCAAGGTGCATATTTCATTAATTTGAAAACAGCTGTTGATGCAAGACATGTTTGACATGTACTTCCTTCATGGTTGATGGGCTTTATCTGAAGTCCAACAGCCTGTAGTAGCAGAGAGAAAGCCCCACAATATTGAATTATTGATGTAGTTTCCAACCACAAATGTGATGGCACAGAATGTTTCTGTTGTTGATATTAAACATGAATTGTGGCACAGGCATCAGATTAAATTGGGTTTTTGACATGACTGTGAATATTTCAATTCATAAACATTTCATTTGACATTTTCAGCACCAAACGAATTGACAATTCCAACAGCCGACTGGTGTCTCAGGTTGACAAAGAGACTGGTAAATATTATCTTTATCTATTCATGTCTTATCACACTTAATAAACAGACGATTGCTATGTGTAAAGATGTTTCAAAAATGTTTGTTTTTCCTTTAGTGTTAAAGAAATAATTCATCCCAAAAACACAATTTTGTCGTTTTCTCACCGCCATGTTGTTCCAGACTTGAATAACTTAATTTTAAGCAAATGAGGACTGGTGGTGTCAAGCTCCAAAAGAACACCAAAAGCACAGTAAAAGTGGTATACAAGACTTCTAAACAATTTATTGCAGTGGTTCTCAACCTTTTTGACTCCAAGGCCCCCTTTGTCCTAGACAGGATTCGAAGGTCCTCCTATCTAAAAATATGATGCAAATTTCATTATGTACATATTTTAGGATTGTTTAGAGTGTTAATTAAGAATAAGACTTATGGCACTCTGGTTGAGAACCACTGATTTATTATATTTTGTTTATTTTATACTTGTATATATTACAAGTTTAATATATGTTTACCGGCCACTTTATTAGTAACATGTTCTCATGAAATGCGTATATATTGCACAAATTGTATTTATCGTGTGAATTATACGCCAAAAATAGTTTTTACGTGCATATTATATGGATTGTCACCCCATCGGGTCGTTATAAAGTGCGTATCATATGTATGCGAAAACTGTGTAACATATGCACGTAAAAACTAATTTTGGTGTATAAACCGCACGATAAATACAATTTGTGCTATAGATATGCCTTTTCATGAGATCAGGCTGTTATTAGGTACACCTTGCTAGTACCGGGATGGACCCCTTTTAGTCTTTAGAACTCCCTTAGGGGCTGTTCACACAACTTGTTTTTTTCATTCCAGTGCGCTACTTTTCCATTGTTATTGTTATCAATGTAAACACAGGCTAGACGTACATCTCTAGCAGTTGTGCTCACATCTCACATCTTTTGCAGCATCTCATGCATGACATGGCATTCTAAAAATGCAGCGCTCTAATCAAAGTTAAACTTTTAATAAACTCGTCTCCAGACCTTGCACTTTTTGTCGTTCCACTGACCTGCGTCTCGCGTTTTTAACAGCAAAAATGCGTTCTGTGTGAAGTGGCCCATAATTCTTCGTGGCATAGATTCAACAAGGTGCTGGAAACATTCCTCAGAGTTTTTTTTAACCAAAATGTCATGATAGCATCACGCAGTTGCTGCAGATTTATCGGCTGCACATCCATGATGCGAATCTCAAGGTGCTCTATTGGATTGAGATCCGGTGACTGGATGCCATTTGAGTTGTAGTGAACTCATTGTCATGTTTGACATGATTTGGGCTTTGTGAACTGGCACGTTATCCTGCTGGAAGTAGCCATCAGAAGATTGGTACATTGTGGTCATTAAGGGATGGACATGGTCAGCAACTATACTCGAGTAGGCAATGCTCAATTGGTACTAAGGGGCATGAAGTGTGTCAAGAAAATATCCCCCACAACACCACCGACCAACAGCAGCAGCCTGAACCAATGATACAGGCAGGATGGGTCCATGCTTTCATGTTGTTTTCGCCAAATTCGGACCCTATAAACTGAATGTTGCAGCAGAAATCGAGACTCATCGGACTCAATGTTTTTCCAGTCTTCTATTGCCCAATTTTGGTGAGTCCGCGCAAAATGCAGCCTCAGTTTCCTGTTCTTGCATTCAGAGATTCTCTTCTGCATACCTCAGTTGTAACAAGTGGTTATTTAAGTTACTGTTGCCTTTATATCAGCTCGAACTAGTCTGGCTATTCTCCTCTGACCTCTGGCATCAACAAGGCATTTTCGCCCACAGAACTGCCGCTTACTAGATATTTTTATGCTCAGTTTGAACTTGATCGCCTTGACCATGTCTACATGTATAAAGTTGCTGCCATGTGAGTACCGGATTAGATATTTTGCGTTAATGAACAGGTGTACCTAATAAAGTGGCCAGTGAGTGTATGCTGTGATGTTTGAGCGGTTTACTTAAAAACTAAATTTGTTATTCACTGAAAATGTTGTTGTCCACTCATAGATCTCAAATAAAATCCGTGACCTGATTGACATTTGGTTACAATGGTGTCAAATGCCGCTGACACAACTTAGTCTGTTTCAGAGTAAAACTGCATTGCATTTATGTTCTTTTGGATTCTGACGGACCAATCACTTTCATTATATGGAAAAGAATGACCAGAACATTCTTCAAAAAATGTACCATGGAAGACAAAGTCATACAGACTAAAGGATTTCCACATTTTCCGTTTTTGGTGAAATATCTCTTAAGAACTTGATTTCATAATGCATGAAGGTTCAGTCTCACTGTTTTAAACCCAGTATGACATTTTTCAGTATGTCAGACTTGTTTCAGGATGCAGGACTCTAACTGTTGCTAAAGACACAATGGTGTCCTCTTACATTTTTAAATAAAAATGTTGCGAGATTATATGCTCACCATGTAGGCTGTGATGACAACAACCTCAACTCAATTTTCTATGAGTACCTGACGCGCTCCTTGCAGCATTCTTTATGTGGAGACCTGATGTTGGGCCGCTGGGGGAATTACTGCGCTGGAGATTGCTTCATCCTGGCTTCTGACTACCTTAATGCACTTGTTCACCTCATTGAGGTCGGCAACGGTCTGGTCACCTTCCAGCTACGAGGTCTGGAGTTCAGGGGTAAGTAGTGTTAATGCTATATTGTCATATTGTTGTCAATGTTCCTTCTCCTCACTCTGGCTTTCTCATTTCCCCAGGTACTTACTGTCAGCAGCGGGAGGTGGAGGCCATCACAGAGGGTGTAGAGGAGGACGATTCTTGCTGCTGCTGCGAGCCGGGTCATTTGCCTCATGTGCTGTCATGCAATGCTGCTTTCAATCTACGTTGGCTGGCCTGGGAGGTGACCACTACTAAGTATCTGCTGGAGGGCTACAGCATTAGCGAAAACAACGCTGCCACCATGCTACAAGTTTATGACTTGCGCAAGCTGCTCATCACTTACTACCTTAAGGTACCAGCAACACTATTGTGTGACCTTTATATTTTAGAAGAGAGATAAAGTTGTAATAGTTCTATACGGTTATTTTAGTTCTATTAGTAAAGAATAGATATTTAGGGGGGAAAAGAAATGCAATTGCACTGCCAAATGATGAGGTAACATTTAAAACAATTCTTGCAAAAGGTGTTTACTTTTTAAATTAACTACTGTACATGTTTAGAATGATCTACTTACATTTCATATTCTACATTTCAGTAGCTACAATGTTCTTGATTTGCTGTGGCAGGTTTATTTTTTGCCCAAGTGACATCGACGACACTCACATCTCTGTATTTTCAATGATTTCTATCTTTAGAGTATTATCTACTACCTGGTGATCAACCCCAAGCTTCAGATATGGATTAAAGACCAGTCCATGCAGGATGTCCTGCAGTCTTACACTAAATGGCATCACATTGAGAAGGATCCGGCTGTGTTCAGCATGAAGATTGATGAAGACTATGTCCACTGTCTGCAGGGGGTCACCAGAGCCAGCTACTGTAACGTCTACCTTGAGTGGATTCAATACTGTGCCAACAAACTGGAGGAGGTGAGGAGACACAAATGGCATTTATTAGAGTGTGCGAAAGCTGATAGACTAAAGAATGTCTTTGAGTATGCAATACAATTTTTTTAAAAATGGTGCATAAACCTGGGACGTACCTTTGGTAGGACAAATTCTTTGCATTTCCACAATTTGAAGGTGATCTTAACTTGAATCTTATTTTGGTTTTGTTCTCAGCCAGTGGACAGCGATGAAGATTCTCCTTTGGTTACTCTGTGTTTCGCTTTATCTGTGCTTGGACGGAGATCCCTCAGCACAGCAGCACATAACAGATCCAACAGGTACACTCCAACATTAACGTTGTGCACTTAATACTAAGACAAAATACTGGTTAAAAGATAATGTTTCGTTTGATGGATGTCAATCAGAATCAAGATTGTAATGAGGAAAAAACATTTCAAGAATGCCTTGTCATACGCGAGACGCTGCACAAGATTGGAGTGCAACGGTCAAGCACGTCCATCCAGCACATTTACTTAGAAAAACAGTGGAAAATTAGCACAGTGGGATAAAAAAAATGCGCTCTGTGATATTTCCACATTTTAAAAATGATTTTACATTTAAAGTCGGCATGAAATGGAAGTTGCGATAGTATTTTCTTCCCTATCCATAGTTTTCAGTCACGTGACTGTCGTGGAGCCTTGGAGGGCAAAACCATCATAGAACTCCATAGAACGGCAGCACAAGCCTGTCAAATTTCCATCTTAAAACAAAAATATGTGAACAAGATGCACGTTTTGGGCACTTATGATCCATATACAGCACCTGCTGCAGTATTTCAATCACTGAAAACAGCGGGACGTTTTTAAAACGCTTAAAGGGTTAGTTCACCCAAAAATGAAAATTCTGTCATTAATTACTTACCCTCATGTTGTTCGACACCCGTAAGACCTCCGTTCATCTTTAGAACACAAATGAAGATATTTTAGTTGAAATCTGATGGCTCTGAAAGGCCTCCATTGGCACAATGCACTTTACACTCTCAAGACCCTTAAAAGGTACTAAAGACGTCGTTACAAAGTCCATCTCACTACAGTGGTTCTACAATAACTTTATGGAGTGACTAGAATAGTTTTTGTGCGCAAAAAAAACCCTAAATAACGACTTATATAGTGATGACGATTTCAAAACACGGCATCATGAAGCTTCTAAGCGTTATGAATCAGTGAGTCGAATCATGATTCGGATCGCGCGTCAAACCGCCAAACTGCTGAAATTTGGCGATCCAAACTGCTGATTCGGCTCACTGATTCATAACGCTTCGAAGCTTCATGATGCCGTGTTTTGAAATCGTCATCACTATAGAAGTCGTTATTTAGGGTTTTTTTGCGCACAAAAACTATTCTCGTCACTCCATAAAGTTATTGTAGAACCACTGTATTGAGATGGACTTTGTAACAACGTCTTTAGTACCTTTTAAGGGTCTTGAGAGTGTACAGTGCATTGTGCCAATGGAGGCCTTTCAGAGCCATCAGATTTCAACTAAAATATCTTCATTTGTGTTCCGAAGATGAACGGAGGTCTTACGGGTGTCGAACGACATGAGGGTAAGTAATTAATGACAGAATTTTCATTTTTGGGTGAACTAACCCTTTAACGTGAAAAACACTATAGGGTGAGTTGCACCAATAAGGATTAAATTAAGCAAAGTTTAAAGGATTTGTTGATATGGGTTAATATCACTGTCTTACCGCATTAATACTGACTACAAACCTGGTAAAAATAACTAACGGGCAATGGAGGAGAGCCTTGTTTTGCCCTCCAGGTGGGCGTTCCTATAAGTGTGTGACGACACGTGAAAACTATGAATTGTGACATATATTAGAGTAAAACGTCTTAAAAAAAAAAATCCATCTCGGAATTGATTGGATTGTTGTGGTTTGCTTTTGCTGTGATCTCATGAGAGTGACTGGTTGTCCCGCCCTCATGCCGGTAAACATGCCATCAGAGAAGAGAGGAGCTGCATGAGGGAGGGGAAGTCGTTTAAATGAAAGATTATGAAGGCGGATTCATTTTAAATAAATAATGATGTGCACAGATAAATCTTTTATAATAAATACTGCATTATCCATTGAAAAATAGGCCAATTTTGATTTCAAGTTTAATGGTTTCCTCTACAGTCTGGAGTCATTCCTCTATGGCTTCAACACGCTGTTCAAAGGTGACTTCCGCATTGCCCCAAAGGATGAATGGGTCTTTGCTGACATGGACATGCTGCAGACGGTTGTGGCCCCAGCCGTGAGAATGAGTCTGAAACTCCACCAGGTGAATTGATTGGAAAATGTTTGGATATTGCACAACATGACTAACTATTCACAGCCTATTTGCCTTTTGGTATAATCTCAATAATTTCACATTATACAGGACCACTTCACGAGCCTGGAGGAGACTGAGGAGCCTGCCGTGCTTTACGAGGCCATTACCAGCTACAGAACCAGTCTAGTGATTTGTCATGAGAGCGACCCCGCCTGGCGAAGAGCAGTACTGTCCAGCCGAGACACACTTCTCACGCTTCGTCACATGGTGGATGAAGGCGCAGATGAGTATAAGATCATCATGCTCTACAAACGACATCTCAGCTTCAAAGTTATAAAGGCAAGAGAGCAAAAACAATATACATTATACATACCGGTATACAGTACCTCCTGTGATGCAAAGCTGCATTACTCCAGTCTTCAATGTCACATGATCCTTCAGATATCATTCTAATATGCCGATTTATTATCAATGCTGGAAACAGTTGTGCTGCTTAATTATTATTATTATTTTTTTCCAAAATTGACCGTTTACTTTGTTAGCACACATTACAGGTCTTGGGGTGAACAATTCATCCGTGCAAGTTAGTACACAGAAAAAATGTGTTTGTCGTGGTAATCTTCAATCAAAATCTGAAAAGTAACTTCCGGTCTGGAATGGCGTTCCTTTTCCGATGACGTCAGTTTGACGGCTTGGGTTTGAATATCCTTAACCACTCCCTTCCAACTGGTAGTCTGCTATGAGCGAGATATGGAGAGGAGGTGCACAAAAGTAAAACCCTGTCCTCTATTCAATATTCCGTTTCACTTGGAAATTTGTCACAGCACTGTAGAAAACTCAGTTGCTTCTGGTTCACGTGGACTATAAAGCCATAATATGTAATTTTTCGCTGCTAGATGACGCTTATTCAAAACAAAGGCGTAGCTTGATGACGCCTGGTTTTCGCAGAGCTTTTATGATGCCGCAGACGAATGCTTACGCTTTTCCTGGTCATGCTTATGTGGGATAACAGCGCTGTTTATCATATTAGATACATTATTTGAGTGTGCTGAAAGTTATGTTATGCTTCTCTGTGTGTTCGCTCTGCGGCTAATATGAGACACTTGTTGCGCACGGCAGTAAGCTAGATCGATATTAGGCATGGTAAAACATGGTACTCACGGTAAATCAAGAAAACAAAATTTAAACAATGAGACTGTGTTGAGCTATAATACAATGATTCGTTTTCTGTCGATGCATGGATCCAAACCATAGACTGTAAACAAATATGGACGTAGTGTCCGTGACGTCACCCATAGGATTCTGATGAGCCGTTCTGAAGCGCAATGGTGGCCGTTGCCATCTTGGCAGCGCGTCATCGCGCGTCACTCCCGGATAACAGAAAATGGGCAAAAAGGCGGGACGTGGGCGGAGCTTAAGTGACGCGATGACTAACAGACAGCAGATAAATGGCTATCCACCAGTCACTCGAAGTGGCCACGCCCTTAATTATGCAGAACTTTAAGGCTTTATATAATGTAAACGAATGAGCTATAAAAAAATTCACCCCCCTCACAGTTGTCGTGAAGGGCAAAATGAGCCGTATAGACCAAAAGCACAATTTGTACCAGGCTGTAAACATGTTTTATTCTGCTCTAAAGTTGACCATTTTAACATGGGGCTCAATGAGATTCTGCTCCCTTCTGGATCCTGTCCCTAGCGGCCAGTCGATGAATTGCAGTTTGAGGCACTTCCGTATTGGCTTCAAGAGAAACTGCGGGAGGTTGCCGTTTGATCCAAACAGTTGCTCACCTGTCTAATAAAACACATAATATATTATTAAAGTGTCTTAGGTGTTTCCATAGTTTCTACAAAATAAAAATAAAAAATCCGTAAATCAAGGGTAATGCGGTTATGATGTCATTGATAGGCGAAGTGGATGAAAGACCCAATGGTTCGTGTCCTGGTTAAAGTTGCGTATTTCTCTGGATTTAAACATTCTTGGAAACATTTGGGATAATGTAAGTACACCAGTCAAAAAAATATATAACATTGTTCTAGTGATTTTTAGATATTTTATTAAAAAAATATTACATATTGTGCCTTAAACTTTTTATTCATCAATGAATCCTGAAAAAAGTATCATAGTTTATAAAAAAAAATAGTAAGCAGCACAACTGTTTCCAACATTGATAATAACTGAGTATAAAATCAGCATTTTAGAATGAAGGATGAAATGAAGAATTTCAGCTTTGCATCACAGGAATATATATAAAAAAAAGTATATTAAAATAGAAAACCATTATTTTAAATGGTTATAATATTTCACAATATTACAGGTTTTTTTTGTTCTTTATTTTGATCAAATAAATGCGAAAAAAGACAAATGTCAAAAACATTAAAAATAGTAATGTTTGGTACTGTGTATATACACTTTTTTTAGTTTATAGTGTAGTTTTAGTTTGTATGTTTATTATGTTTTAAGACTCGTCAAGTTTTATCTTGTCATCTTTCCAGATGAATAAAGAATGCGTGCGAGGGCTGTGGGCAGGTCAGCAACAAGAGCTCGTCTTCCTCCGTAACCGTAATCCTGAACGCGGAAGCATCCAGAACTCAAAGCAGGCTCTGCGAAACATGATCAACTCCTCCTGTGACCAGCCCTTGGGTTACCCCATGTTTGTATCCCCACTCACCACCTCCTATATGGGAACTCACAAGCAGATCAGGAATATATGGGGCGGCCCTCTCAGTTTGGACAGCATTCGCACATGGCTGCTGTCCAGGTGGTTTCGGTATGTATTATATATTTTGGTAAGGCATTAACAGTCTCTTTCTCTGTTTCTATAGTCTGAAAATTATTTTTAAAAATCTTCCTTGCATTTTCTAGGGTGAGGAAAGATAACCTTACCAGCTGTAACAGTGGCATGAACATTGAGGATGTGGATTGTGCTGGTTCCTCCTTAAGTCAACATCATAACTCCGCAACATCCCAGAGCCTAAGCCTGTATCACGGCCGTCCTCGCAGCTCCCAGTCTAGACACCACGGAGGTGAGAATAAATCTTGGACACTATTGAATCTGTACAGTTTATTGCCCTAAAGCCTGGAAGAAAATATTTGTTAAAGTCATTTGAAACGATCAAAAATGAAATTATAGTCATTAAAATATGAATCAAATAAAAACCAAACTAAAACTAATCTATAATCCAATATATATATATAAAATGCAATTCAATAATTTACCTTAACCATGTGATATTTCATACCTTTTTTTTGTAAAATAATACTGAGTTAAAAAAAATCTTTTTTTTATAAATTATATAAAAATATTTTCCTTGTAACCTGAAAAACAGTATTTAAAAAAGGGGGGGAGCATTAAAAAAAAATTCCCAAAGCAAAACATGGTAATTTATTTCAGTTTGGACGCCTTGACCTCAGCAAAAAATGAATGTTATCATCTTGAAATGAATGTTTCCCTTAAGAGAATCAGAAAAATGCACATTCTTCTGTCTGTGCTGACGGTCTCTTTTCCCTGCAGCTCACCGGGAGTATCGCAGTCGCTCAGTGCAACCTCATGGCCAACGGCCCCCTGTCACCAGCCGATCGGGCCCCATCCTAGACAGCCAGCACGGCTCGGGCTCTGGAGGCCCCGGGCTGGTGCAGCGCCTGTCCAACAGTCAGCTGTCCTTCAACACTTCCTCCATTGCCTCCGTCTTTTCCCAGGTGCCTCGTTTGTCCACAACAGGGCCACTGGTTTCAGCCGCAGGTCACCATCGCTCCAGCCAGGTGTCTTCCTCCAGCTCCACACTGAGCCTGCTCTTTGGCAAGCGCAGCTTCTCCAGCGGCTTGGTCATCTCGGGCCTCTCTGCAGCTGAGGGGGGGAACACCAGTGATACGCAGTCCTCAAGCTCCGTCAACATCGCCCTGGGCCCGTCCTGTCGTTCCAGTCGTGCAACACAGGTGAGATGACGTATTTTGAGGCGTTTTTATAATGCTATATGAAACATTTTGTTGCATTTTCAGATTAATTGAATTAATGGATCATTAATCTACACTTACAAAGCAGAGGCTTATTACCTTTAAACATTTACCATTTATTTATAACTTAGAATAAAGAATATTTATATAATGCTTCAGTATTATATTTTAGCTTCAACAAAAATACATACATTCTATGTTCTGTCTGATAATATTAATTTGCAGTGTTGTTTAATACCTTTGCCTTATTTAAAATGTTATGAAAATGATAATTATATATCCAATCATATCTATTCATTCCTTTTGATGGCTTAATTTGTTATAATACACTACCGATCAAAAGTTTTGGGGGCTAATAATACCTTTATTCAGCAAGGATCTATTATTAAATTGTCAAAAAAAGACGTGTTCAATTAAACGCTGTTCTTTTGAACTTTCCATTCATCAAAGAATCCTGAAAAAAATGTATCAGTTTCCACAAAATTATTATGTTTTCAACTTGATAATAAGAAATTATTCTTGAGCAGCAAATCATCATATGAGAATGATTTCTGAAGGATCATGTGACACATAAGACTAGAGTAATGATGCTGATTTAGCTGAGTTTTAGCTTTGTCTTCGCAGGAACAAATGACATTTAAAATATAATAACATAGAAATTACACAGTTATTATAAATTGTAATATTTTTTTTAATTCTTACCAACCTCAAACTTAGGTAAAGTTTATAAGTTCAGAAATGTTGTTGAGAAAGGTGTTTTCTTTAGTTGGTTTTACATATTTTATTTAAATAATGTAGTTTATGTGTAAATTCTGGATCCAGAATGTACCTAATCCTCCTAAAAATGTCCTCACTCTTCTTCCTCATGTTATCTTTATATTATAAGTAAGCTTCCCAATGATTTTGAGTTTTACAGATTTGGAATCTAGAGGAAAAAATCAGTTTATTGCTGAAATTGTTACAACTCAAACATACATTTTTAGCTTGTCCTTTCCTTTCAGCAGTGGACATCAGAGGCGTACGAGAGCATAGATGCCACCTCCACCAATGCCACAGGACCCAAGGTCCACAGCACAGACAAGAGCCAAGACGACTCGACTTCAGCCTTCCACGATGCTCCGGAGCAGAAGACAATATGAGACCACAATCACCAAATGCCTCAGTCCAGCATGATCAAACTCCTGAGCTCAAGTAATGTACATTACAGACGTCTTTTTGTAAAACAAAACATCTGCCATGTGTAGAATTGTAAGTATCCTATATAAGGGAAAAGAACAGGCAAATGTGTTAATGAGAGTGGACAGAAGCTTGTTTCCATCTATGAAATTAAACTATGGAAATGACTACTAGAATTTATGTTTGCACCTTGAGTGCACGCACTTCATGAACACCATCACTCACAGCGGTGATTATTTTTATAGACTGGCAAAATAAGAACTATAAGATCACATGACTAAAGAAACCGTCAGGTATGGTTGCATAGTAGTTTTCTTGCACACTGCTGTTTTGAAATGTGTTGTGGTCCAGATGTGTCATTGTTATATATTAACATGCAAGCACTACAAGGATTCTGAACTGGTTACTGATGCATTAAAAGCAGTGACAAGAAAATGTAATTTCTGTAAATCTACTAAAAACAACAACTAAAAATTGCCATATTCGCATAGTGTGTATGCACTTGATTAATTGGCCCATGGAAAATTGTTGTAAATTGATCTTTACATCCCTGAGTATGGCAAGCACAATCTAAGAGTGTGTACTTTATAAAGAAATTCAAGAACTAAAATGAGTTTCATGGATCTGGAACTATACAGTAGTTGCCAAAAGCAAAATGTTGTGAGTTTTTTTTACTACGGGAAATGTGGGGCTTCCAGTTTATTTATTATGTGACAGGGGGTCTGTATGATGTTGTAATATCAAATATTTCATGGTAAGTCTAGCCCTTTAATAATATTTGCATATTATAATGCTCCCATGAATAGGGAGACATCAAAAACCTAAAAATCCACTCCATAACATAACTTGAATAATAAAAACAAGTTTTAAAAAGAATCAGAATTTTGTCCTTATTCACTTTTTATATCCGTATACAGAACCAGTCAAAAGTCGCACCTTTTAAAAAAATAAATTCTTATGCTTAAGTAATTGAAAATTATTTTGTAAACAAATATACATTGTGCCAATGAATGAATTTCACAAATGTGTTTCTCATAATCATTTTCTATCTAAAATCATATGCTTAAATGATTGAAAATAATTTTGAAAAAAACAAATATAAATGATCTCTGCTGTATGTATGAATTTAATAACCAAAGCAAAATTTTATTGTATTTTAATTGATGAGGATTAATGATCAATCTTCCATTTGGTTTAATTAATTGTTTTGATGACTTTACAATTATTATTCAGAGTGTGGAAAATATTATTAATAAATGAGTAGGACTCTCCCAACTTTTCACTGGCACTGCATATGAACTCTATATATTGCCAAAAGTCTCGGGACGCCTGCCTTTACATCCGTAGGGTTTTATATGTAGTTGGCCCACCCTTTGCAGCTGTAACAGCTTCAACTCTACTGGGAAGGCTTTCCACAAGGAGTGTTTATGGGAATCATTCTTCTAGAAGCTCATTTGGACCTGCTGTTGGACGAGAAGGCCTGGCTCGCAGACTCCGCTCTAATTCATCCCAAAGGTGTTCTATTGGGTTGAGGTCAGGACTCTGTGCAGGCCAGTCAAGTTCCTCCACACCAAACTCGCTCATCCATGTCTGTATGGACCTTGCTTTGTACACTGGTGCGCATTCATGTTGGAACAGGAAGGGGCCATCCCCAAACTGTTCCCACAAAGTTGGGAGCATGAAATTGTCCAAAATGTCTTGGTATGCTGAAGCATTAAGAGTTCCTTTCACTGGAACTAAGAGGCCAAGCCCAACCCCTGAAAAATAACCCCACATCATAACCCAAAATGCTTGATTTTATACACCTGTGGCCATGGAAGTGATTGGAAATGATTTGGAGGGGTGTCCCAATACTGTTGGCAATATAGTGTATTTTTTATGTCTGTATATGTAATTTAGCAGAATTGAAAAAGATTGTACTGTTGTCCAGACTGATTCTTCTAGCAACATTACTGGAAACAGACATGCTGGAGTGCAATTAGAGGGAAGATTTACTTGCCTAAAACATGTAGAGCTTTTGAAAACCATTCAATGTCATTTTATGTAAAAAAAAAATATATATATATTTATAATTTTTTATATAGCTAGCATTTTGAGCATCTATTTAAAACACCAAACAAAACATTGACAACGAGTAGCCGTAACATGCTATTATAACACGGAGTTCACAGAAAAAGATATGGTACCCATGACTTTTTGAGGAATTTGTGTCTGGACAGTTTGTATTCATAAATCTAAGTATTTTAATAATTTTGGCACATGTTAAGCAATCATTACAGAAAATACGAGAATGCCAGTATTTTCAATGCACTCCAGAGCTTATGATATTGTTGTCTGGGGAGAAAAGACAAAAATAGTTAGACATATTGCAACCAGAAAAAGGAGTTTAAGGGAAGAGCTTGATGTGGAGATCTTCCAAAAGAAACCATCAAAGCTCATGTGAATCCTCTGAGGAGAATTTGATAAGACTTTAGTACAGTTCTCATGCGCGTGAGGCTGAAAAACTCAAATTACTTGACGTGTCATTACTGTGATCTACGAGTTTAACTGCAAAACCACTATTGCAACAATATGCTACAATGTCAGATTTTTCTTTCTTTAAAACTTTGCACAAGTGAGTATAAAATCACTTTTCATGACAGTGTCATACATTTTTCCACAACTCGGTATGTTATTATGTGTTAGACAGACAGAAGAAGCACCATATTGTAAGTCACTTTATTTGATGTCTACAAATACATTTGTTCTCTCTTTTAATAGTGTGCATGCAGGAGTACATGTGATCTGAAAGATGCCCATCCGCTTGGGCTCAATTCTTAATAAACCAGTACTGCCGTTCTTGAACTGAATCACTTTACAATAAACTAATTTCAATACTGTCAAATTTCAGTCATTCCACCAAGTTTTGAGAGTTCAGCACAGAATACTGTATTTAAATACGATCAATTATAAAGAAACGAATAGTTCCAATATACGTCCATTTCTAAAAGTCTTCCAGGAAATTCAGTGTTACTGTCTGCAGATTGCAGTACTTCTATATATACTTGTACAGTATTGTGTTAACGAAACTATTTTGAATAGCAAAAGCATGCCAAATATAAAAGATTCTTTTTTTCTTCTATCAGTTATAATTTACAAAGGCATTATAGTTTGTCCTCTGGTATTAAAAACAACAGAAGTACGATTAAATATTAGATTATTTTAAAACAGTTTATATTAAATAGGTGATAGTATTTATGAGGTCTCGTAACAGGGCACAGCTCTAAAGAAAGCCTTCAGTGAAGGTCTGATCTGTGTCTGATCTGAGAAGATGAAAAAAAAAAACATGTCAAGTCTGTATTCTGTAAGAAAAATATACTGACAATGAGACGAGAGGTTTGAGATTTCATTACGTGACGTATAATAAGCACCAAACACTGATGATGAGGATGATTATGACAATGATGATGATGGTGGTTTGTTTGTGCAGAGGACAATGACAGAAGCTGAAAGGCTAAAAATGATCAAATACTATCAGTTCACACTTATTTCCAAATCTTGGCTTTTAGTTTTCTGCATGTGCAAATGTCTTTTGCCTACAGCGTGCATCATGCATTCAATCGTAGGCTTTAAAAGACAAACATCTTCCCTTGGGATAATACCTAAATCATAGATCATGGCCTAAACATTCAAGGCACTTCAGGGTGACTGTGATAAACTGTGATACGGGAGTCAGTTTGCCCCCAAAGCCTGTGAAAGATTCCTTAAAATGAATCGTAATTTTCCTCATAGCTTAAAAGCACACAGGGCTTCTCTATCCCTTGTAACGTTTTTTTTTTTTAATTGTTCGGTATCTTTATATTTAAATATCTGACAACTATAACTGGCAGGTTGTTTGTGATATTGGAGAAATAAACAATAATACCATGTTTTGTTAAAATATGTCAAGTGACGAAATCCGTGGTACACTGTTTTTATCATGAAAACAATCGGAATGTAATTGTGAACTGGTATAAAAACACAAATGCCAGAAAAAAAAAGAGCATGATGAGGCTACAGAAATCAATGATTCAATGAATTATGCATCAAATGTTTAATAAAAATGTTACCCGACCTCTTTCCAATTTCATGTGATGTCCAAAAATGATTTAATGAAAGAAAAAAGCTGATATACATGAAGCCTTCCTCCTGCAATATTCATACAGTATATTGAGGGTCACCGCAAGGTCATTTAAATTCACATTACCCTGCATGACCCTTCAAATCAATGGCATTGATGTCTTATGAATGTAAAGAGCATATTCCATGTGCTTACAGTGAAGAATCGTGAAAGGTGTGCAGCGCAGCACACTAGTAATGCTGTTATGCTACCGATCAAGTATTACTAAGTGCTGTTAACACTTTTTTTTCTATAATTACAGCAATACGTTTTGTTATTTATATCACATAATGCAAGCACATGCAGGTAAAAGATACTGGAATAAATGAGTATTATTTTTTGGAAACAGAATATATATCTTCGCTTGGGCACAAACTGTCAATCTTTCGTTTAAACAAAGAAAACCAACAGAACTAAAGGATGAGAAGTTTAATCGATGGGGTTGAGCTAAAAATTCAGTGCCTGCCAGTTCACATGTGGCTCTAATCGGAGCCAAAACAATCAAAATGTGTGCAAGCTACGTTGTTTTTCAAGGCTCGGTCTTCTATATTAAGCATATGGAGAGAACAGAACCAAGAGGTAGATATTCTTGTTCTTGAAAAGCTTCTTTAAAGTGCCCAAAGTAGCCCTTCAACCTTTGCAAAAAAAGACTGAAGCACCCTTAAAAACAAGAATACTGTAGACACTTGCTTCATCTACAAATAATTCAATTACTTCCCTCCTGCCCTGTGTGGCTCTAGAGGCCAGAGTTTTCCATCACTCGAACAAATAAACTTTAGCATGCACAGTACCTTACATTCAGTGTGCAGTTTACATCAATAGTGAACTGTCAACCCACAGTAGACACAACACAGATTTATTTCAATCTTAAACGAGTAGCTTTTTCATCAAGAAGGATTTTATATAATATGACACATTAAGTGACCGAAGAGACTAAGGAATATCAGAAAAGGGCAAATGTAAACCAGTTTTCCACCCAATTTCAGGAAAACATTCCTCAGTCACCAATTATTCCAATGTGACAATTAAGATATTTGCATAGGCAATACGGGATTAGCCCTTAAATAGTATGTTTCCTGAATTCTTTGTGAGTATATTTCATAATTACGTTGAAAAGAATTCAACAAGCAAACAAAGAAAAAAAAATGCTACTCTTCTTCGTAAACCCTCAGTATACCAGCATACATCTCAGTTACAGTATTAGGCTTCAAGTAGATCAAAATAAACATTTAACATTAACAAATAGATGAGAAAAAACTAAGCATAACGAGAGGTAGTGGAAAAACCAATGAAAACGAGAGACAGTCCGTGCGGATGGCGCTCCTGTAATAACATAGCACAGGCTCCACTTCATTTGCTTAGAAAAGGAGCCTTTTGGCAAGAAAGATTATTTTTCCGAGTCATACCATGCTGATAAAATCATTATCAACAGCTGTTAGCCATCACTGTGACAGCCGTCAAGTGAAAAACTCCTAAACTCTCGAAAATCTGATAAAACATTAGCAGCAAAAATGAAGTTGAGGCATTGGAATGAAACCGATAACTACTCTATGGTTCATTCTAAATGGGACCAAACGGGACATGTTCTTGTAATGATCTGTAACCTAATGAATGAGTCAAATTTACAGGACGATACTTTGAATAATACCTTTGTCTGGCTAACTTTGTTATATTTTATTTTACTTTATGTATTTAATGGTTCCGCCTGCAGCAAAATTTAGTACACAATACTTGACTAATTTCCTTGCTTTATTTGCTTCCATTTTTTGTCAATATTGAGAAAGAACTTGTTACCTTTGAGTGATACACTTCAGAGGTCTCATTATTTAAATCATCATTATGTTCTATTGTGACAACAACAAAAAACTACTGTTCCCTGTCCAGTAGATTCAGTGACCTCTATGATTGGCTTGAAATAGTCATATAGACGCATTACTTTTCATTGGCGGCACCCCCCCCCCCCCCCCTTAAAGATAGTTCAGTAAATGTCCATGTGTCATGCAGGGTCTCTCTTCTTTTTCTTTTTTAGAGCAAGACAATTTCGATTTATTGCTCATTCCTTTAATGACATGATTTTTTTTAAACAAAAAAGAAAATTCAATCATTTTGTTTTATAAATGTGGGAAAGCCAAGCTTCCCATGATGGTTCGCTGCTTCAGTAAGTAAACTACTAGGTAACACCTATTTGGTTCGTAAAACAACATAAATGAAGGACCTACTCACATTGTCTGATGCTCAAACACACGAATACGTCAAAGAAGGATATCTATGCACTCAGTAAAGTGACAAAGGTCTTCATTTTAATGTGGTAAACCTGCAGAGTGAATGGCACTTAACTCTCAGAGCACCAATAAGAAAACCCAACAACAACACACTTGATCAGGATTTACTTAACAAACGTCCGTTCATTCATTGGCACAAGAGGGAAAGTGGAAAGTGACACTTTGAGGTTGGGTATGGTGACCAAAAAACGTCGGTTTAAATGCAATTCACTCTTGAATTACTCCGCTAAAAGGTGAAAGAGTGGTTTAACACACCAGTACTTTAAATATCGTGTTCTCATGCACTGGCTGCTGCGATTGCAATAGCACATAAATGTCTAGAAAATTGAACAGCAACATTCAAGTTTGAATCCAACAACACAGAGCTGAAAAGCTGTCATTCTTGAGGGACACGCGTCTAAACCTCGAAGAAAAAAAAAAAATCATCTTTATAGTATCGTCTTCGACATGATGCTTCCCACAGAGGTTCACATCATATCTGGGTTGAGTATTGCAATGTGTACATGACACAACGGAAAAAAAAAACGCATGCTGGAAATAAGTATCATAAAAAAGACTGACTTGTTTTCGTTTTTCGATAACCTGCAGTTTTCCGAGCTGTGAAAAGGGCCGAGACCGCTCCACGTTTCAAGTCGCAAAAACGAACATTTGGACTCGGAGGCAGAGAACAATTTCCCTGATGGATCCGACTCCGTCGCACCACCTCATCAAGCGGGTCTCGGCGAGCACAGTTATTTTAAATAGACCTAGTGTAACTCTCAAAAACAAGGCATAGTGTTCACTACACTTTTGTTTAATAAAATACATTTCTTTAATGTGTAAGACAATTCAAAGCTCTTTTGAGAACCTCCAGAACGTTGGTGAGTGATTTTCAAGCAATTCTCAGTCAATCCAGCGAAGCTTACAGCCCATGACAATACAGTACCTGTGCTTCTCTCTGTTAGTAACGGACTGGGAGGGGCTAGGAGGACTCACACAAAAAAACGGTGCCGTCACCAGCATCAGCAGCTTTTGTGCCCTTACTCAGTGTCGAGGCATTGTGATTTTTGCAGAGAGAAAGAAATCTTCATGATTCATTTAGCTGCCCAATCACAACACTAGCTAGCCCTTATGTTTCCCAGTTAAAGAACTGTTGACACGCAAAGAAAGAGTTTGGACGGCAAGACGGCGATTACGCTTCCCAGCTTCTCTTTTACAAAACAATTGGCACAGCTAATTTTTCCCTTCGCTTACGAGAGCTTTACAATGTTCTCTCCCCATGACAGCATGAAAACTTTTTTTTTGTTGTTTTTCATTCAAAAAACGCAGTCCGGGGCTTAAATGTCAAACTGGAGTAAATTCCATAACCTTGTATCATGCAAAGGTTTTCTAGCTTAACATCTACCGCTTATCCGTTTGTTTTTTGATTTTCTTTAAAAAAAAAAAAAAAAACATTATTCAGCTGTCCTCAAGACATGTGAGGCATAAAAAAACGGAAAGGATCAGGTAGAAAGAACATGAGAGAAAGAGAGAACAGGTGAGGTAAACAGGAAAACAGGTGAATGAAAAAGACAAGTAAGTTGAGAGTAGGAAGTATGGATCTGTCGGTTTTCCTACATGTTTTTCTGTGTCACAGTTGCCTGAGCAGCTCATATTGGCACTTAAACAGAACTCAACTTCAGGGTCACTAGTGGATGCTCAGAATTGCTTAACTACTCACTCTTGAAATAAGAAACATCACACCTTTTGAAAGTGGCACCTTGGGGCTTTTTTGTCTCAAATGTTCTTGCTCAAACCTAGGTGTCTAAGCAGGCCCTCTTGCTGTTAAGGAGATCCCTGTAAACAGATGAGTTGAGAAATCGGGGGTAGGAGTCTCTGTGCATGAGGGTGTAGATCTGTAGCTGGGCCTCCTCATACATCGTACCGCTGGGTTCTGCCAGGCTTTGGTTGATGCCTTCCCTCACCCGTGAATCCAAGCTGACCTGCCGACCGACAACAAAAGTACCACGGATCAACAACTTAAAACAAATCAAGACTGATCTTTGAACTTTATTTATATTTTAGTATACTCTATTTATTGCGTATTGTAATTCGCTATATACTTAATTCAGAGACTAGGTCATTTCAATTGAAATATGGCAAAAAGAAACGAAAAACCTAACTGACCATTCAGATATTTTTTATGTATCTTCAATCATTGTGTAAAATAAACTGCATAAATACACAATGTTCCTTCCCCCAAAACAAAATGTATGTGAACAGATGTGATGTTTCAAGCTACATGTTCTTCATCATACTCGAGTTGCACATAGAAAACAACACCCTTATTATATACTCATGAATACCATTTTTTTAATTGACAGATGGCAAAGGGAAAAAAAACTATTCAGACCTCAACACCATACACAAAAAAATCTTTCAAGTATCTTAAAGGCACAATATGTAAGATTTTTAGATTAAAATATACAAAAAAAACACTGGAACAATGTTATATATTTTGTTGACTCGTGTACTTACATTATCCCAAATTTTTCCAAGAATGTTTAAATCAAGAGAAATAAGCAATTTTAACCATCACCTGTCAATGACGTCATATCTACGCTACCCTTGATTTCCCGTAGAAACCATGGAAACACCAAAGGTGCTTTAATATAGTATGTATTGTTTGGATATACATTTATCAACAGAAAACGAATCATTGTTATACAGCGCAACACGGTTAGTCTTATATATATATTATATATAGCATAATCAGAGAGCGCTTTCTCTATCATATAATATATTAAAATTAATTGCATGTCATTTAGCAACAGTCATTTATTCAGCCTGTTTTTATTAATATAATATTCTAATATTGATCTAGATTAGTGTTGTCACGATACTGGAATTTCTAACTTCGATACGATACCTAAAAAAGTATCGATATTCGATACCATTTTCGATACCACAGGAAAAAACGCTGCTCATACTGTCAAATAGATATTTTTAATATAATTTCTATCCATGTATTGAAAGTCTAGGCAATTAAACATTTCTTCTGAAGAGATCACTTTATATGATAAAGCTTTCTCATATTTAAACAATGATCAATTACCATTACAATTATCTCACAAATATTTGCTAATTAATTGTGTTGCAATAGCTTACATACAGGGAAGCTTGATTTCAAATTGAATTTAAAAAGATGAGTAAACAAACGAATAAACAAATTACAAACAATAGCACAAATAAATACAATGAAATAAAGATACAAATGAAAAAGACTGCTTTATTTTTTCAGGTAGGTCTACCAGTATTCAGGTAAGAAACTGAATACCGGTATATATAAAAATAAAAAAAGTAATACAATTTAAAATAACATTGAATAATCTTCATTGTAAAAAAATAAAATACAGATTAATCCATTAAAGTTACACAAGTTAATCAGTCAAGAGCAGTAAGTGATCGTTTGTCGTTTTGTAGTTTGAATAATAAATAACTGCTGTCCCTTTAAGACCTGACGCTCGCATGTTATACATTCTTTCTGAACTGGTTACGACTGTGTTTACGTTAATACTCACCAAGATGGGCATTGAGACATTTTTTGAGTGTATTTAACCATTAATAAGCTGGAAAAAGGAGCTAATTTTTGCACCTGTATGTCAGAGGCGGCTTTATTACGGCAGGCCTATGTGTGTGTGCGCTTCAGATGCGAGCGCGAAATCTGCGGGAATTATTGGAATTAACGTTATGTGCAATCCCGCGCAAAATTCAGACCGGTCACACCAATACTAACAAGCTGTCATGAAGAAAAATCCAGCAGAACACCCGTTCGCAATGTTCAGAGGGTTAACCGGACTGAATGAGAGGAGGCGGGTGCGTGTCAACTCGCTGTCGGTCGGAGAGGAGAGAAGAGCGCTGCTGGTATCGATACTGTAGAATAATAGTATTGTATCGTTTCAGACTTTTCAGTATCGATACAAATCGAAATATCGATATTTTTGACAACACTAATCTAGATTACAGCAAAGTGCAACAAGTCTCTCATACCAGCCACCGAGTGAACACACAGAGTAACGTTATAACTTTCAACACACTCAAATGTATTTAGAATGATTGTTTTTAACCAGCACTGTGTTACCCCACATACGCAACGAAAAGAGTGAAAGCGTCCGACTGCAGCTTAAGTATAATAAAAACTCAGAGACCCATGTTTTGCGCAGGTCTCTCTCATTAGCATTCACTCCCAAGGGCTCTCGGCACATCCTGCTTCATACCACGTAATGTTAATAAAACTTTAATACATTTGCTTAATCGTGAACATGATTTCTGCGCCATGAGTCGGTCGGATCCACGCTAATACACAGCGTCATCAAGCTACGTCTTTGTTTTGAATAAGCGACCTCTAGCAGAGAAACTTACATACTGTGCCTTTAAATTACTTTTATGAGTTTATGCATTCAGAGTCTAGTTTTTTTTTTATGTAGAAAAAAATGCACAAAAAGACTGCTTAAAAAACACATTTAATGAGCCCAGCAAAACAGATGTGATGTTTCAAGCAACATGCTCTTCATCAGACTCAAGAAAAAAAAAAAGTCATATATATATATATACACCCCTGAATACTAATAAACAAAACTGCACAAAAATCCTTGAGAATGTCCTTTGTTTTGGCCATTTTTAGAGTTTAATATAAATATATGATATTTTATGTTGCCATATTTTTTTTATGAATGTATTGAAGCCACAGACAGCATTGATTATTTTTATGCACCCAATAATCTAACCTCTTTTGGTGAAAGAATGGAGACGTAGTCTTCATAAATGATCCTGGCTTTTTCATCGATAGCTGATGGGTTGGTTTCTTTTTTCAGTTCCTCACAGGCGATCCAGAACATCAGGTTTTCTTCGCTGTACTCAGACCGCAAGAACTCCCGGAAAACATCCCTCCCCTCTGGAGAGCGCATCATCATCTCAAAGCTCCGTGACCAGGCAATCACCTCATCCAGTGTGGGGCGCCTTCAAATTTGAGACAGTGAAAAAAAGCAGGAGCTACCCATATAAAATAACTTTATTTCAGGTGTCAGTAAATAAAGTGCATGACAATGTTATTAAAGGATTGATTAGAAATGCAACTGCCCCAAAAAGATTTTTAGATGACTCATTTTAATTCCGTTAACAAGATAGCAGTTCCATTTTTAGGTGAATGTTGCTAATTTTAACAGGATGTTGGATAGGTATGAACAGGTATTGTCCCTAAACAATAAAAGATGTTTCTAACAACTCACTGTTCCTCTGTTGCTTCTATGCTATCCATCTTTGTACATGTTTGCCTTTCTGAACGTTCCCTTCTGTCTTCATTCCTAGGGTGAGGAGAGAAGTGTTAGACACAGCAAAGTCTCTGTGGCATTTGAAACATGTTGTTGATCATCATACAAGGTTATACAGTTATGGTAAAACCAGCTGCTATTACACTACATAGACATTCAAGTGTTTAAAGGTTCTGTTTTTAACAGAATAATTCTGTAAAATATTTGATAAATACAGGGCTCCAGACTAACTTTTTTCACTAGGAGCACAGTGGCCCCCAACTGAAAATTTTAGGGGCACAACCAGAAATTTTAGGGGCGCACACCGTAAATCAACATGCTAACCAAATCTACTCATTTCCACTGTATTACTAATAGGGATCGGTATCGTAAAGGTTTTAATGGTATTACTACTCTTACCGATACTGCTTATCGATCCGGTACTTTAACAGTATTCTTACCAGTTCTTTTTATTATACTTAATTTTTTTTTTTTTTATAAAAAAAAAAAACATAATTAAGAACATAATTAACATGGATTTATAATCTGAAAAGTAAAATATCCATAGCAAAAGAAACCGCAAAGTTTGAACAAAATATAAAACATCTATTTGTAAATGGACCAGTGTGCAGGCATTCGGAAGGTCTGCTAACATTAATATTACAGTAAAGAACAAACCTGCAAAGAAATCTAATAAAGTAATGAAATGTAAAATAACACTGCATAGTTTTCACTGTATAAATTGATAGATTAATGCTTATAAAAGCTAAAGTTATTAATTCAAGAGATGTGAATATTTTCTATTTGCCTTTTGTTCGATTTGAATGAATGGCTCAATCGTCAGCAGGTTTATTAGACGCTGCCCCTTTAAGACCGATCGAATGTAGAATTAATAATATCATTTTCTCCGATTTCTCCAAACTATTTACGCCCATTTAAGATAAAAACTGTTAAAATAACTACTCTCCAATCCGGTAATTTTGACACCAGCTATTTGTTGTTTATTTGATGGTTTAGACGCGCACACGAAGCCTAAAATATTAAGTGCAAGTCTGTCCATTTCGCAGCACACACACATAAGCCGCCTTGAAGTTGGAAACAGCGTCTCTTGCGCGAATTATTGTGCATTTAATAGCTCTTTATTATCAAACACATCCCGCAGTTTAGCAACAATAGAGACTGCAGTTTAACTATCACTGAATCTGATGTTTAGTTTAGGTTTAGGGAGAAATGACAGCAGCTGCGAAGGGAAGGATGAGCTCGACGGAACAAGGCTATAGGAATAGTTTTACCTCATTCCATCTTTTTATAATTCTTGGAAGCCAAAATCGAAAATAAAATTAGATTAATATCACAGCACATTCCTAAAGTTTAAGCAGACTAAAGTTTTGTTTAGTTCTTGGCCATCGTCCCTCATTAAGCTGACTGTGGTGTTGTGTTCGCTGGAGCTCCACGTGAGAGAGCTCGCTTTCTCTCTCTTCTGGATTGCGAATGGCAAAAATGCATCACGGACAAATGGTTTAATATTCTCTCATATAGAAACGGCTGGCAAAGATAGAAATTTGCCAGACATAACGTCTATCAATTATAATTAGTAAGTGTATTTTCTTAATTTCTCCAGTACGGACAGCAGGCAAATTTACTGGTCGCACATGTGCGACTGGATGTAAAATTCAGTCGCACACTCTCAAATTTTAGTCGCAAAATGCGACCATTTGGTCGCACTCTGGAGCCCTGTAAATATAAACATATTTTTGAACAACCTGTCAATTTTACACTTTAAAACTGTAATTTACAAAAAACAAAACAAAAAGGTAAACCCTTTTCTGCTGATTTAACAAGGCCATGCTGCTACTAAAATTTAATATACTGACATCCAATCAGCGCCATTGGTTCCGTATTATTATTATTTTTTTCATTTCTCCATAGGGGTTTCAAAAAGTCTTTAAAGTCATGAACCAAGCCAACCAGCTACGAGGTGAATCATAACATTACAAATGTTGATTTAAAGCAAAAAAGTATTTGAAAATCAAACAAAAAAAACGGCACTTAATGGAAATTCGCGAAGCTAACAAGAAATCTTTTGGTGTGTTTGCTTGTTTCGACTGATTGTTGGAAATTTCTGTACAGCATCATGGGTAATGTAGTTTTTCACCACGAATTTGGCTGTTAAACCCGATTATTTGGAAAAAAAACGCAGGTTTACAGCTTCAACAAAAGGAAATAGTATTAATTAACAAGCTTGTAGCTCACAGCAAGGCTGTCTTTAAAGGTTTATAAGTTATCGTTAAAAATCAATTTCCCTATGAATAGAGTTTTTACCTCCGGAACCCGACTGTTGCACTCTGTAGTAACGGGATTTATTGTTAACATATTAACAGGTTTTGATGAGATTTTTACAGTCTTTTATGGCTAAAATTACAATAACTTTTTACAGTGTGAAAAAGCAAATTTTCCCTTTTGAAATAAAAGTTTGATGTACGAATGTAAACAAATTATAACTTATAACAAGGAATTTCAAAATTTAATGGCCAAAAATGAGAAAAACACAGTCTTGGGGCCATTTATATGTAAATCAATAAGCATGATATTGTAAAGAAAGCATACTGTTTCTAAAATAAATTATAATGAACTGAACATTAAGAAATAAATATATTATAGAAATAAATAACTACAATTTAAAATGAAATAATAATAGTCACAAAACTTTTCTTTATATATATATTTATACACACACACACACACACACACACACACACACACACACACACACACATTTATACATATATATTTAGAGGATCCCCAAGCACCCCCTTCTGGCCCGCAATTTAAGAAACAATGTACAAGTCTAACAATATTCTAAGTAATAAGATTTCTCCTCTGAACCGCATTTACTGAAACTAAGCTACAAATTACAGGTGAACATCCACTGTGTTTCTCAATCCAAGTCTCTGTAGAGCAAGTATAATTGGGTTTGTTAGCCATGGGGTTCGACAAACTGACAAGATGCTAAATATATAACATGTACTACACAGCTGTTTTGCATGTGATGTGGGACAGAAATAGCCGTTTACTGAGCAGATAATGGCAGCGTGTGTGGGGGGATGGCTGTGGAAACCCGAGGTTACAGAGTAGAGTGCCTCTTCAATGTTTGCTTTATTTCATGCAATATTTGTATTCATTCATGTTATTTTTAGTCCCCCTGCAAGCTGTGCTATGGCCTTTCCAATCTTTCTTTGTTTTTTACAAGCTAATTTAACTCTTTAAGGAAGACTGAGTTGATGTTATGTTTCTAAATGTATGTGCGGTGCAGTCAGTAATTATCAAATAAATGCACCATGTTAGCTTGCACACCGAGACAAAGCCTCTTCCACAGGCCATGCTAACCTAAAACAATGCCAAAACAAAACAAATAAATCGATGATGAGCATAAGACTTTTTTAAAAACCTTATTGACCCCAAACTTTTGAACAATAGTTCTATTTTTTGTTTAAAATAGAGATAACGATTCTCCCACGATTCTGTACAGAAAATGAAACAAAAAGAACATTTTATAATACAAATATTTAACTAATTTATTATTTAAAAAAATATATGAATCTCTTAAATGAATGATTCAATGACAAATACATTTTTTAACAGTTAAGCCTTGTTTATACTCGACGCGTCCGCACAATGCGAGGGTGTGCGCAGCAAAAATGATGTCATCACAGAGTAGGCGGTTAGTAGTGCGTGGCGGTGTGCAGCAAATTTTTTGTAACTTTTCGCGTGGCTCCGCATCCGAAGATGCACGAGTTCGAGGCAAATCTAGCAGAGCATGACGTCTCATCACACCGGCACCCAGTTTGTGTGATGGTGAGGAAATTTTCCCACCGGTTAATCGATGTGTGACAACACCGGGAATACCGGTATCACCAACTCTGAATTAACTGAAAACGCGCCAGTGCGCACACACCGTGAATGACAGCTCGTCTGTAAATGCGCGCTCTGTGAGGCTCATTAGCCTATTATTCCTTATGAACAACACAACAACAAAACAAAATGACAAACTCCCTTCAATAGGCGCTTTTACGTTTCGCTTTGAAACCGAATCTTCCGCGATCATCTCAGTCAGCTCCTCACTCTCTGATGAATGAAATCTGATGAATGACTCCTGCTGCTGCCGAGACTTTATTAAGCAGACACGTTCAGTTTTTATTTGTATTGTCTGTTCTCTAACTGAACTAAATTATTTTATTACTATAAAAAATAGGTGGGGCGGTGCCACGGTGGGCAAGTGATGTAACCGGTGTTGAGTCTGAACACCGGTAACACCGGCAACACCGACTATCGCAGCAAGCCTAGCTTATATTTACCAAATCAGCCTACAAAAGCAGAAATAAGCCCTTTTATTGAAAATAAAGATCCATGTTTAATAAGAATGTTCATGAAACTAAATGAAAATGTTTAGTGAAATTAGGAAATATCAAGAGATCGTTATTTTAGTTGTATACATGTGTACATACATTTTGTTCTAATGTCACAAGTTTTTTTGTAGTATGGTTTTTGGTGAAATGTAGCCCTACTAAAATAAATATCGTAACCTGTGTACATTA